>NC_064638.1:234479289-234825892 GCF_023864345.2 Schistocerca serialis cubense | reverse complement strand
TAAACTCGTCTATAATAGTTACTCGCTCCCCGCCGTAGATGGCGGGTGGAACTCAGAAGACCTGCAGTGTAACGTGCTCTGACGTTCGCACCACAGCATCCTCTCGTGGTGCACGGCTACTGCCAACCCCCAAGCGCGGACTGGCGCAGCGCGGCAACAATAACTTGTGATATCACATACTCTATAATTCCGCCCCCCCCCCCCCCCCAAAGCCTTTACACTACTGGCCATTAAAATAGCTACACCACGAAGATGACGTGCTACAGACGCGAAATTTAACCGACAGGAAGGAGATGCTGTGATATGCAAATGATTAGCTTTTCAGACCATTCACACAAGGTTGGCGCCGGTGGCGACACGTACAACGTACTGACATGAGGAAAGTTTCCAACCGATTTCTCATACACAAACAGCACTTGACCGGCGTTGCCTGGTGAAACGTTGTTGTGATGCCTCCTGTAAGGAGCAGAAATGCGTACCATCACGTTTCAGACTTTGATAAAGGTCGGATCGTAGCCTATCGCGGTTGCGGTTTATCGTATCGCGACATTGCTGCTCGCGTTGGCCGAGATCCAATGACTGTTGGCAGAATATGCAATCGGTGGGTTCAGGAGGGTAATACGGAACGCCGTGCTGGATCCCAACGGCTTCGTATCACTAGCAGTCGAGATGACGGGCATCTTATCCGCATGGCTGTAACGGATCGTGCAGACACGTCTCGATCCCTGAGTCAACAGATGGGGACGTTTGCGAGACAACAACCATCTGCACGAAAAGTTCGACGACGTTTGCAGCAGCATGGACTATCAGCTCGAAGATCCTTGACGCTGCATCACAGAGAGGAGCGCCTGCGATGGTGTACTCAACGACGAACCTGGGTGCACGAATGGCAAAACGTCATTTTTTCGCATTACTCCAGGCTCTGTTTACAGCATCATGATGGTCGCATACGTGTTTGGCGACATCGCGGTGAACGCACATTGGAAGCGTGTATTCGTCATCGCCATACTGGCGCATCACCCGGCGTGATGGTATAACCATTGGTTACACGTCTCGGTCACCTCTGTTCGCATTGACGGCACTTTGAACAGTGGACGTTACATTTCAGATGTGTTACGACCCGTGGTTATACGCTTCATTCGATCCCTGCGAAACCCTACATTTCAGCAGAAAATGTTCGACTGCTGCCCTGGCCAACACATTCTCCAGATCTCTCACCAACTGAAAACGTCTGGTCAATGGTGGCCGAGCAACTGGCTTCTCACAATACGCCAGTCACTACTCTTGATGAACTTTGGTAGCTGTAACCTTACACGCCATCCAAGCTCTGTTTGACTCAATGCCCAGACATATTAAGGCCGTTATTACGGCAAGAGATGGTTGTTCTGGGCACTGATTTCTCAGGATCTATACACCCCAATTGCAAACCTGATTTCCATCTTCATTGTGGCACTACTAGGGCCACTCTTACGAGACTATGTCGAAGTTTGAATAGACTTTTTCTTTCAGGTGTAGAAACTCGCCTACCGTCTTCCGTTTGTGTCTCCTCGGTGTTGCGATTTTTTTTCCGATCAGTGTAGCATGAGAAAAGTTATTAATGTCGAAATTTTAAGTGTACAAAGAAAAGTAGCGAATCAAGTTCATAGCGCCGTGAGACGTGGTGTCCATACTACGTCTCCTGTCAATCTGAAGAGAAAAAACGCTTAAAAAGGATTCATTAATACGTCCTTAAAAAAAGCTTGGGAGGGTATATAAATGGATTTCTTTCTCTCTTATACAGTGTTCTAAGTGCTTGCAATACCTAATCCCTCAATTAAAATAGTGTTATAGCTTTCAGCAGAAGAGATTTGATTGGAGTATGACCAATTAGATACAACAAAATCAATGTTGTGCACCAAATTTCTGCACCTCTTTCATTAGTTCGTAGGACTCTGCATTTCTGCTCGGTGTGTGACGCTGACTAAACAGACGCTGGAAAGTGAATGGCTTGCCCTGCCACGTTTTGCACGTGGAGTTTACGACGGAAACGAACGCCAGAGATAACCCTACTACTGGTTAACGCTCTTGCAGTGTAATGGAACTGATTAATGGCTCGTATTTTGCTGCGTGTAGTACCTCTCAATTCAGTTAAGGAAAGGATTACTCGATATACTTTATAAATTTAATGTACGATGCAATCAAATTCCAAGTTACTATTATTTCACATTTCGTAAAGTTTTGATGTCGTGAGTTAGGTTTCACTAGTTCATAAAAAAATATGTAAATACTCTTCATATACTGGCTTTATTTCAAAAATTGTTTATTAATATTATTTTCATATGAAGTCATCAACATTAAAAATGGTTAATTACGAATATTTAAGATAACTTAAAAATTTCACTAATTAATAAGTCATTAGATTTTTGTTCATAGTTGCAGGATAGGCTTCAACGTGACTAGCTGCAAAGCAGTACATTCTGCCACTCTGTAAGCCTGGAAAGGCACTGGCATGCGCATTGCAATGTATGGCATATTTATGTGGGTAATGCTTGCCGACGTAATAACATTTTTCAAGATTTTACCTGCTGTTTTGCTTTTAGTTGCAACAATGGACCATACGATAGTACAATCTCTAAAAAGATATTGCTAAATATGTGTGTCTGAGAGTTAATTAAATGGAACTTGATCTGAAAGGCATGATTTTCAGTCTGAAATGAATTCATTCCACCTTTTTCTGCTTTTACTGTCTACATTTGCATACGTCCCCCGCAAACCGCCATATGGTGCATGGTGAAGGGTGCTATGTACCAATGCTAGCCATTTCCGTTCATATTCTTCTCGCAAATAGCCTGAAGGAAAAACAACTGTCTATATGTCTTTGAGGCCCTCACGTGAAATGTACGTTGTCTGCAGTAGAAAGGTTCTGCAGCCAGTCTCAAATGCCCTCTCTATAAATTTTCTAAGTAGTGTTTCACGGGAAAACTCTCGAGACTCCCATTTGAGGTCCCAAAGCTTCTTCGTAACATACGCGTATTGACCGACCCTAAAAATAAAAATCTAGCAGCCTTCCTCATAATTGCCTGTGGCCTACAGGTAGCGTCTTTGATTAGTAATCTAGTAATCGAATCGACCTCGTGCCGGGTTCTAAACCTGCCACCACTTAAATTTCGATTAATAATCAGCATTAAGGTTGAAGCCTTCCGGCATAAGCAGTCACCCTCGTCCTGTCAGCGGCCTTGTCAAAGAGGGCGGAGAAGCGGAGAGAGGTTCAGCTCACTCTCTTGTCCTTGGGGTGGGAAACTGCTTCTAAAGGTGGACGAATCGGCAATGATCAACGGCATGGGGATGCAGAAGACATAAACGTGTATTCATAGGACATGTGGCCTGTAATTGTAAAAGTGCCATGATGATCTCTCCATTGGCAAAAGATTCGGGTATAGTCGCCTATTCGGATCTCTGGGAGTGGAATGCCAAGGGGAGATGATTATAAGAAATAGACTGAATAACCAATGAAAGGATAACATTCTAAGAGCTGGGGCGTGGAATGTAAGAAGCTGGATGTGGTAGGGAAGGTAGAAAATCTGAAAAGGGAAATGCAAAGGCTCATTCTAGATATAGCAGTGGTCAGTGAACTGCAATGGAAGGAAGTCAGGGATTTCTGGTCAGACGAGATAGGGCAACATCAACAGCAGCTGAAAATGGTATAACGGCAGTAGGATCCGTTATGGATTGGAAGCTGGGCAGAGAATGTGTTACTGTGAGCAGTTCAGTGATCAGAATCGACATAAACCAGCAACGACAATGATAGTTCAGGTACGCAGGCAGATTCTCAAGCTGAAGCTGAATAGAGAGAGAAAGTATATGAGGATATTGAGTGGTTAATGCCGTTCATAAAGGGAGATGAAAATCTAATAGTCATGGGGGGCTGGAATGCAGTTGTAGGAGAAGGAGTAGATGGAAAGGTTACAGGAGAATATGGGCTCGGGACAAGGAATGAGAGGGGAGAAAATAAATTTCAGTTAGTAATAACGAATACTCTGTTCAAGAATCACAAGAGGAGGAGATATACTTCCAAAAAGCCGCTTTATATGGGAATATTTCAGTTAGATTACATCATGGTCAGAAGAGAGTCCGAAACCAGATACTGGTTTGTAAGGCATACCCAGGAGCAGATATAAACTCAGAACACGACCTAGTAGTGAAGAAGAGTAGGCTGAGGTTTAAGAGATAAGTCCGAAATAATCATTGCGCAAAGGAGTGGGACACGGAAGTGCTAAGGAATGACGAAATACACTTGCAGTTCTCTAGATCTCTAGATGCAGCAATAGGGAGTAGCTCAGTAGGCAGTACAGTTGAAGAGGAGTGGTCATCTTTAAAAAGGGCAATCATCAAAGTTGGAAAAAAAACCTAGGTAACTGCGAAGAAACCATGGGTAACAGAATCGACGAAAGTAGGAAGTACAAAAAGTATTGACGGAAATTTAGGAATACAGAAATAAAAGTCGCTGAAGAATGAAATAAATTGGAAATGCAGGGCACCTAAGACAAAATGATAGCATGAAAAAGTGAAGCAATCGAAAAAGAAATGATTGCTGGAAGGACGTACTCAGCATATACGAAGCTCAAAATAACCTTCGGTGAAATTAAAAGCAAGGGTGGTAACTTCAAGAGTGCAACGGGAATTCCACTGTTAAATGCGAAAGAGTGAGCCGATAGGTTGAAAGAGTACATTGAAGGCCTCTATGAGGGGGAAGATTTGCCTGATGTGATAGAGGAACAAACAGGAGTCGATTTGGAAGAAATAGGGGAGCCAGTATTAGAATCAGAATTAAAGAGAGCTTTGAAGAACTTTAAGATCAAATGAGGCAGAAGGGATAGATAACATTCCATTAGAATTTAAAGTCATTGGGAGAACTGGCAACAAAACGACTAATTACCTTGATGTGTAGAATGTATGAGCCTGGAGACATACCATCTGACTTTCGGAAAAATATCATCCACATAATTCCGAAGACTGCAAGAGGTGGCAAGTGCGAGACTTGTCGTACAATCAGCTAATGAACTCGTGCATCAGTGTTACTCACATACTCACAAGAATAATACACGGAAGAATGGAAAAGAGAATTCAGGATGTGTTAGAGGACTATCAGTTTGGCTTTAGGAAAGGTAAAGGAACGAGGGAGGCAATTCTGACGTTCCGATTAATAATGGAAATAAGACTAAAGAAAAACCAAGACACATTCATCGGATTTTTCGACCTAGAAGAAGCGTTCGGTAATGTAAATTGGTGCAAAATTCTCGAAATTCTGAGAAAAATAGAGGTTAGCTGTAGGGAGAAACGGGTATTATACAATATGCACAATACCCACGAGGCAGTAATAAGAGTGGACGACTGAGACGAAGTGCTCCGATTAAAAAGGGTGTAAGACAGGAATTTATTCTCCTCCCTACTGTTCAAACTGAACATCGCTGGTGACGCTGCTGTCCTAAGTGGAAGTAAAGAAGAATTACATGATGTCCTGAATGGAATATACAGACTAACGAGTACAGAATATGGATTAAGAGTAAATCGAAGAAAAAAGAAAGTGTTGAGAAGTAGCAGAACTGGAAACAGCGAGGACCTGAACATCAGGATTTATGGTCACGAAGTAGATGAAGTTCACTAATTATACTACTTACGCAGCAAAATAACCAACGACCGACCGAGCAAGGAGGACACCAAAAGCAGATTAGCACTGGCAAAAAGGGCATTCCTGGCCAAGAGAAGTCTACTAGTATCAAACATAGGGCTTAATTTAAGGTGGATATTTCTGAGAATATACGTTCGGATCACAGTATTGTGTCGCCTGAAACATGGACTGTGGGAAAACCGGAACAAAGAGAATTGAAGCATTTGAGATGGGGTGCTACAGACGAATACTGAAAATTAAGTGAACTGACGAGGTAAGGGACGAGGAGGTTCTGAATCAGAGAGGAAAGGAATATGTGGGAATATGTGGAAAACACTGACTTGGAGAAGGGACAGGATGATAGGACATTTATTGAGACATCAGGGAATGACTTCCATGATATTAGAGGGTGCTGTAGAAGGCAAAAACTGTAGAGGAAGACAGAGATTGCAATACATCCAGCAAATTAGTCAGAAGGCTGATGACACAAAAAAAAGAAAAAAAAATCTATTTGTACTGCGACTTGGTTGGGACCGAAGACATTCAATCGGCACTCAAGATTAGGTAATACTAGTGTTCTATATGTATGCAGTCCCCTTTATAGTTGAGCTACACATTCCTAAAAGTCTCCCAATAGAGTGAACTCGACCATTCTCCTTCGCTACTGCCGTTCTCAAGTGCTCATTCTATTTCATACGACTTTTTAACGTTACGCCCAGATATTTAAAAGAAGTGACTCTGTCAAACAGTACACTACTAATGCTGTATATGTACGTTATTGAATTACTTTTCCTACTTATCTGCATTGACTTACATTTTCTTCATTCAGATCAATTACGATTCAGCACACCAACCAGAGATTTTGTCTGTCTTGTATAGCTACTTAATCACGACATCATCCCATACAGCCACGGATTGCTTCTACTCTGTCCGTTACATCATTTATGTATATAGAGACTATAGGATATGCAGAGAATGCAGAAAATAGATCTCTGAATTACGTCTCTGAGTGATCATATTCCGTGGTCGTTAATTGATATAAAAAGTGAAAAGGTTATCTGACGTAGATGCCTCTCAAGGAATTATTTATGCTTAAAAAGCAGCCTTTTGGTTAGTTGCAGCATGAGAATCATTTAAACATTTTCAGGCTCTGTTTGTTATAATTACGGAATATTTTATCCTTACAGTGCTAGAAAATTCGCAATAAACGATACACAAATACTCCCCATCAATAAGACTAACTGTTAATTATTACGAACTGCTAGTATTAGAAATTAAGCAACACTCCCACAAGTAGATTAAAGAGTCTGAGAGTAGTTCCTCTTGTATAATCATGATCGGGGCAACGGAAAAAATTGATGACGAGAACATTACACAAGCAGCTGTGTGCTCACGTTGCTACATACTTGAGTTATTTGTAGATATATCTAGTAAAGAACTTAGAAGAAAATTCAATACAAGATGTCAATTCTGGGATTAGACAGATTAATGATATGCCATCACACAAATATTTCGTGTCTGATGACAAAATACGTGTAGAAAAGGAATGGCCTGCTAATAGGAGAAAAAACTCATAGTACTTCATAAAAGTTTCAGAAATTAAATCGATCAGCATATGATATTAATTCTTCCAATATATTGCGTGGTAAGATATATAGTTGAACTTGTCACTTAAACGCCTGAATGACGTATGTGCAGTAATGCATTCGTGGAAGAACTTTTATTATCTCAAAGGAGTGTTTCACTGGAAGATGAAACAGTTTTCAAATATATTTCATCGGGGCAATTAGCTCCACGCCACGCAGTTTAGCTGTAGTTTCGATCCGAAATTTTTATAGATAACATAAAAAAGGGTTACAATATTTGTCATTCAGTTTACAGTCTCATCAGATATCTTCGGAAATGTGATTAAGGGTAATTAATTCTCAAATTTATAGTCTACAAATGGGCAGCATTATTGCACTAAGAATTTCTTGTGGTATTGTGATGTACGTTCCTTGCGCTAAGAGAAATATGGCAGAATAATTTTTATGGTCAGATCACCTTTCTGACGCAAATCTGTCAAGTAAAGAATGACATCTTTGCTATGGTCCCAAACTCACGATCTAACACTGGAGTTTTTCATTTTTCATCAGCTCGGGGTGTAGCACTAAATATTTCATCACTAATGAATAAAAAGTAATTTTGCTTTTTCAATTCATCCGTCAGTAACAGACAGAATTACGGTCGCTGTAGCCATAACAATGTTTCATGAAATTAAATCCTTTCTTCAACAGCTGCGCTTTATTATAGAACTTTACTTTGTAACATGATAGATATCGGAGCCGAAAGTTTCAGCTAGAGATGTTACCCGTGGAGCAATGAAAAATACCCATACGATAAAATTTTAAGTAGTGGCAGATTATATCGCTGAACTCCCGACGCAATCTTGGACCGGTTTCTAGTTTTAGCTCATTACTCGGGTCCTGGATTGCAGCAGCAATGAAGTGATTCATTTGCGTCACTAAAATTCCTTTAGAGGGCGTCTGTGATTATCATGGTGATAATAAGCACTCTGATCTACTGTGTCAAGAAACTGTAACAGAAAAAAATGTCGCGCGGAGTGGCCGCGAGATTTGAGGTGCCATGTCATGGATTGTGCAGCCCCTCATGCCGGTGGTTCGAGTCCTCCCTCGGACATTGGTGTGTTTAAGAACCTTCGCCGGCCATGGTGGCCGAGCGGTTCTAGGCGCTACAATCTAGAACCGCGCGACCGCTACGGTCGCTGGTTCGAATCCCGCCTCGGGCATGGATGTGTGTAATGTCTTTAGGTTAGTTAGAAGTAGTTCTAAGTTCTAGGGGACTGATGACCTCAGAAGTTAAGTCCCATAGTGCTCAGAGCCATTTTTTGTAAGAACCTTCAACATCGCAGCGCGGCAGCAATCGTTGGTCAGTATATTAAAAAACTAAAAACCCGCATCGATTGCGAAAGTCTAGGGATCGATGACCTCAGCAGTTTGGTCTCTTAGAAATTCACACACATTTGAACATTGAAAACTCCACATGAGTACCTTATCTACAGAGTGTATAGTTAATTATAGAAACGTGGCAGTATTCAAACTGCAAGAAGTGATGAATTACTTTCTCGAGAGCAGATTTTTTATAGTATGTCAAACTTAAGTTTTCCGGCAAATAAAATGTTCAAGCGACTTCGCAGCTGTGTGGCATCTTCAACACTAGCCGATAACTGTACAGGTGCACACCTTCTTATTCACAAAGCACAAATTCCTTTGTCTCTTAAAACCGACGGGATGTGCACCTGTCGAAATATCTGCAGTTGTCGAAGCCGTTACCGAGCTGCATTCCCGTAAGTTATCTGAAAATTTCACACCTTCCTTTACTAACACTACTGAGGAATTTGCAACACAAATTAAAAACGTTAATATTCCAGCTGTTTCTTTTCAGTTTCCATGTTTGTAGATATCCTAAGATATAAAGTGATATGATAAGGTAGGTAGCAAAGGTAGTGAAACGTAGTTCCCATGTATGTCCAAAGAAAAATCTGACATTTGAAATTAAGCTGCGTAATGTAAAGAATCGCTGGTATATAAGCATTGCCAAAATAGTGCCTGTAATACCAGAAAATCTGTGTTTCAGTAGCTTTGTATACGCCAAATCTGTTTCGTGCTGCCAGTGTCCCATGTTGTATCAACTCGCAGGTAAGTAAGTTTGCATCAGCAGCAAATGGGAGTATGATGTCCTACTAATGTAATTTCCGTCGTATGTTAATTTCCTTAACAGCTCCAATTTCAAAGTCAGTGCAGCTGTAGCGTGGTAGAGTTCGCACAAACTAACTTACCCCGCACCCACGCGGTAGGTCAGTGGACAATAGTGGCAGTAATGACGCCATTGCGAATCTCGCTCTGTAGCAGGAACAACTGAAACTTACACACAAAGGCAATTTTCGTATAACTTGTAAGCTACAGCTAGTGAGTTTCCAAACGATCTATTTAATAAGTTATGTTATACTAAAACGTTGTTAATTTGAACGAAATGTTTCCACGGTTTTGTCAGATAAAATAGCTCGTGTGGTTCGTTCTCTGTAGTGAATTGACATATCTTCACTGAACCAGTTGCAGCGTACTCT
The DNA here is from genome assembly GCF_023864345.2 of Schistocerca serialis cubense. Lineage (NCBI taxonomy): Eukaryota > Metazoa > Arthropoda > Insecta > Orthoptera > Acrididae > Schistocerca > Schistocerca serialis. The sequence goes on along the minus strand of NC_064638.1, from coordinate 234,816,119 downwards.
TTACTGTGTCTAATTTTGACGTAGCTCTCTACAGTGTCCGACTGCCGCTACATTGTATTTTAGACACAGACAAAATAATCATGTATACACACCCTCCCACTATTATCTCATACATATAAAACAACAATGTAGAATGATAATAACAATAATACTACTAATAATAATAATATGCTACCATTATGTAAGTATATGTTATTATTAATCAGTGATTTTAATGCATTAATGTCATGCAAGAATTTCTGTTAAATAATTTTTTTTTATTATTTCTTACACTCTGTAGACAGTTTAAGTGACTGTGATGTCAAAGACAAAACACGAAACAGTAGCGTTACTATTTGTCATCTAGCGTAAATCAGTGTTGGAAACTGTCCAGACAACCTTCAAAATTTTTCGTATTTAACATGAATTTAACTGAAGATACGTATACAAAAGTTGTTTGGAAGTAGACTGCAAGAAAAATTTACGATGACTCTATTCTATGACAGTACTGGATACTGCTCACTTGACTTTATATTTAAAACTTGGCATTGCAAGCTTAATTTAGTTTATTTCATTTATTATTGCTTATGAGTGTTCAGAAGTGAATTAACTTGTCTAAACAGATTTAGCAATGACCGCGATGTTTAGAGTTGCAGTAAACATTCTTCTGTTATTGTTTTGTTGCTGCCTTCAAAGGTGTATGAATCACTGACATCTGACCGAAGACATTTGGTGATTGCATTACATCGCTGGACCACTATGACCCCTCTGACCGGAGCTAGTTGCGGAAATGGCAGTGTCTCATTTTCAAATTTACTAAGCCCTCTGAAAATTAATACAACGAAGATTCCACTCCAAACAATTCTTCAAAGTGCAATGAACTTCTTTAATAAACCAGGTAAAATTTCGGGACTGATTTAGATGAGGTATCTTGCGAAACGAAAATGTTAATGGCAAAAATACCTTATTATGTGTATTGTGTATTTTTGACGGAATGGGTTCATATTTACTCAGAACTTCACATTCTACGATGTCAATACGAATAACAAAGCTAGATCCAAATTTTCCACTTGAGACGAAATTCCATGTAACGTTATTCGTTCATAAATGCGGTATATTAAGTTGCTACAGTCTTCCTGCATGAGAGAGACTACGTACTGTGGGGTGTCGGCTGTGCTGTTTAGCTATCCTATGATGCTATAACCCGATCTCCGGTGTCCTACAGAGAAGGAAGCACCCCATATGATCATGTAAGTTAATTTCAAGGAAATGATAATAACAATAATAATACTACTAATAATAATATGCTACCATTATGTAACTATATGTTATTGTTAATCAGTGATTTTAATGCATTAATGTCATGCAAGACATACAAACAGAAACGTCTTACTGAAGTGATAATTAATAGGGGTGGCCCCATCAGGTATAAATATATAGGTAGCACACCACGCACACAGATATACTAATGAGAGGTGCGATCGTCTAGCTACAATGGAAACAAGTGGTCACTGTACCGTAAACGTCAATATGAGACTTACCCTCTGATACAGCTGAATGAACACTTTGTATCTGGGCAAGAGATTATAATTGTAGCTGCTAATCTTGTCACAGGATGGTGGCAATGATAGAAGCTTATTTATGCTAATATTTCGTGGATGTAGTGAATACAAGGGTGGCTAAGGGAGTACAGAAAGAACGTGGAAAAATAGTTACGAACGCCAGAAAGCTCACCAAAATGCACAATGAAAATGACTATTTGGCTGTGAGACGTTAAAACGGTGCATCTGATTGTTGAAGGCACTCAACATTGGCAACCACTGTCCAATCTTACCATACTAGTACTGCACGAAAACAACTGGCAGTGGCAGCAGCAGCCGGAGATTTTGACTTCAGCTCCTTTTTCTGTACTCAGCACTCAGTAGGACACATCGTTTTAAACGATAGCAAGGTTCACCAAATCAGTCATCTGGCAACTAGAATTTTCCATCATCCAGTTTCTAAGTGTTCTCGTAGCAGCAAAACATCACTCCCCTGTAGCATTACAGAAAGTGTTCTCCATCTTAACACTCCGAAACTTGGGTGTTTCTGTCAGTGCAGGAATCTCGCCGGCCAATAGAAGCAGATATTGTGAGTTCCATCCAATAAAATTTTAGTAATAAGGTTAAACAAATTTCTAGTACTGCAAATTTAGTTATTATTAACTAACAATACTGTGGCGTGAGGAGGAAGCCTAGTGACTTCTCGTACACCATGATACGATTCAGAAGCTGACAAGTAGGCAAACTCACACATACAAATGTATGAAAAGTCCATGCTCTACGGAAAACAACACTATAAATCAATAGAAATGCTTTTTTCAGAAATTTAATCAGAATGTGGTTCTGTAGCGCTGCCGCTGGGGCAACGGCCAGTCACACGCTGGGCTCTTGAAAGCTAGACTTTTATCTTTCTAAAAGGATCCTTCGAACAATGCTGTTTTCTCAGAAGATAGCTGTCCCCGCGAACTGCTCAGAGTGTGTGGGATGGGACATAGAGATGCTGTGTCAACTAGCGGAGCCTGAAACTCAGCCCTGGACGTAGAAGTTCACGGTTCTACTTTTTCTTGTGAGAAAAATCTAATTTTTTTCCAGCCACCTCGAAGCGTCTAAACTCTGCAGGACGTTCACTGTAATGTGGGAGAAGCGAAAAGAAGGCAATCAACAGAATAGTCACTCATCTTCTGCCGTTAAGACGCAGCGTAATACAAGGATTACACTGATCAATGGGTTTCAGCTTCTTTATTTGTGTTACTAAGGCATCAGATGGCAAGTGAAGTAGACACATCTTGCCTTAACTTAAAACCACAGTGCGACATAAAAAACTCAAATTTGCCTCTATACATTTTGAATGAAGCAGCAGAGTCTACTTCTTCTAAACAAAGCAGAATTATTTGTGGATTATAATGACTGAGTGTGAAAAATTAAGTAATTCTGAACGGTATCGCATAGTCATTGCATCGAGCGCGAGTAATTTTATCTTCTGCAGGAGATTAAGAATTCTGAAGTTGATCCCAGAAAGGTTACATTAACGCTGTTGTTTATTTCGTATGAATGCACTATGGTATGTGTGGTTGACCAACGTTTATCAGCCGAATGATTCTGTCTGAAAGTATTCATGCGTATGTCAGATTTTACTTTCGTGCTTCTCACATTGTAAATATTCTGCGCCTGTTGAAGCATGTTTCATGTATGTCATTGTTCTATTTATAATTTTCTCTGTTTCTGTATTAAGTATTTAATACACCGAAGCGCCAGAGAAAATGGTATAGTCATGCATATTCAAATACAGAGGTAAGTAAACAGGCAGAATACGGCGCTGCGGTCGGCAACGTCTGTTTAAGGCAAGAAGTGCCTGGCGCAGTTGTTGATCGGTTACTGCTCCTACCATGCCAGGTTATCAAGATTTAAGTGAGTATAGACAGCGCATGAGCGATGGGACACAGCATCACCGAGGTAGCGATATAGTGGGGATTTTCCCGTACGACCATTTCACGAGTATACCGTGAGTATCAGGAACCCGGTAAAACATCAAATCTTGGATATCGTTGCGGCCGGAAAAAGTCTGCAAGAACGGAACCAACGACGACTGAAGAGAATTGTCCAACGTCACAGAAGAACAACCCTTCCGCAAATTACTACAGATTTGGATGCTGGGCTATCAACAAGCGTCAGCTTTCGGACCCGAAGTCCCACTCTTGCACCCTTAATGACGGCATGACAAAAGGCTTTACGCCTCGCCTGAACCTGTCAACACCGACAACGGACGTTTGACGACTGGAAACTTTCCTCCTGGTTGGACGATTCCCGATTCAAATCGTATCTAGCGGATGGACGTGTACGGCTACGGAGATAACCACATGAATCAACGGAGTATGCATGTTAACAGGAGACTGTTGTAGCTAGTGGAGGCACTTTAATGGTGTGGGGCGTGTGCATTTGGAGTGATATGGGACCACTGTGACATCTAGATATGACTGACAGGTGACACGTACGTAAGGATACTGTCTGATCACCTGTATCCATTCATGTTTTGTGCATTACGACGGACTTGGGCAATCCCAGTAGGACAATGCGACACCCCACACGTTCAGAATTACTACGGTGTGGCCCCACATTATGAAAAAATTATTAGATGTGAATTATCGGTAGAAGAACTGATACAAGGTCCTGTTTCTGTAGGTACTGCTGTCGTGATAACAGGTGTTTGTCTAATAAATTAACTTCGAATGTCAGATATCTGGAGCAGACGCCAGATAAATGTGGAGTTCTCAAAAAAAAAAGAAATATATATATATATATATATATATATATATATATATATATATATATATATATATATATATATATAATGGTAGGTTACATCTATCGTGCCTCCGATCATATATTAGAAGTTATCATGCACTTCCACCTACGTCACATTCATTACGCCTCACGTTTGTATTACGGCTCAACAAACAAGATAATTGATGATTTTGCACAGTGAAGAGTTTCGAGTCAACCAAGCATGTAGTAGAAAGTGAGGTAACAATGGTTTCATTTACGTATCATTTCCACTAATATTTCAGGGTAGTCATGTGTGAGAGGATGGAGATTGGAAAGCACTGCCTAAAAAATATTCTAAGGAGAATAAAATGTTGTTTGGTCGTAAATGGTGACAATTTATTCAAACTTAGGATTGCTACAAAAATTCATTTGACAACATATCTAAAATACAAACCATGCCAAATACAAGCAGAGACACGCAATTTAACATTTATTCCTACTCCTAACTGTTCATTAAACAAGGAGTCTGTTAAAAATATCAGATGGAATGTGAAGGAAAGGCTGATTGTATTACACATGGAATCAGCCTCGTGTTGGGGACACAGAAGTTTCGTGACGGATATAACTCACACTCTTTCACACAGTAAGAGCGTTGGGAACGTATATGCCAACATTTTACTCCCCTTAAGGCAGAAAATGAGTGGACGTATGGAGCAGTGAGCGGTACTGCCAGAGAGAAGTGTGGCTGTAAAAATCTTATTAATAATGGAAAATTAATTACCGTACAAAAATTCTCAGCGCATACAGGTATAGTTTGGGTGCTCAATTTCAAGCTCAGTAACATGTATAGTGACTCTAACAGGAAACTACGTAATCAAGAGCACGTGTGGCCCTAGCAGACAAAATTAGTAACATGAGACGCCAAGGTGCTTCGGTGAAAATAATGATGATGTAACACGATATGTAATGATTATATAACACGATATACGCCACACAGTTCATGAAGTAAACATAATAAAGTTCATATGTGGTATTAGGTCAAAAAGAACAAAGCACGCACCATCATGTTACTCTCAACAGGCAAAATTACGTAAAAGAATAAACACAGGGAACTGAAATGGATTCTCAGTCAGAGAAGACTGATTAGAAGAGCATATCCGTCCACTTACCAAATGCTGCAAGAGTGGCGAAAAGGCTCATGACCGAAACGGCTTCTCTTTCGACCAGGTGGAGGGGAGAAACAGGTGTGACCAACCACGCCCCAGTAACATCTGAACCTAGTGTTTGACATTTCCACTGTTTTCCATTCTATGCTGTACGTTTCCCCATTTCTACTCGCAACTGTTTATTACATGAAGAGTCCGTTAAAACATAGGAAATGGGAAAACTTACTCGCTACTTGCATGAAATCTTGCTGCCTGCAGAAATTTTTGAGATTTTGTCATGCTCGTATCCATTTGTTCTTAATCATTTATAGGATACATCACTAAAGGAAAATACTTATACAAGCGAAATAAATGAACAAATCGGCTCATACCTTCTCCAGAAGCTGCTTATAAACTTTTTGAATTGAGTACTGTAAGCATGCTCACATATGTTGTTCATACGAGGTTTTTGAAAAGAATCTAATGGACACATGTCAATGAGACGTGTGGTAGATGATGCTTTCACCTTATGATTGTCTCCAGCGTTTGTGTAAGTTGTGATATTCTTGTTGAGTGGTGACGGTAGGCCAAAAAGAAGATATCCATTTTGAAACTTCTTGTAACACTGTATCCTCCTATGTTCAATCCAAATGCTCATACTGTGTGTCTGTAAGTACCCTTAAGTCAAAACTCTAGTTGGACTGCTTTATGCTCAACTCGCTGACATTCACTGCAAAAAGCGCGGTGAGCTGAAGTTTGATACCATGTGACCTAAATGTATTACACGTGAAAGAAAGTCGATACTGCTATGTGACAATATTTACAGTTGATGAAAATCGTGTTGACGTCGTGCTCTGAAGTTCAGAAGCACTCAGGTCCGATATGAGACTGGTGTGGGCACAGCCGAGGATTTTTACGTTCCACGTGTCTCGACAAGCTCGTCCGACTATGAAAAGCAGGCATACTGTAAATATGCTTGTAGGAGTCCTTACCGCCGCTGAAAATTTCTGGTCATCGGTTTTCGGCCTGGGCGAAAGAAAACTGTGGATAGTGTACTGAGGGAGCTGAAGCAATTGCTCCCTGCACGACATCATTTTGCTCTACAAAGTGTGGTTTGCTAAATGATTACTTTGATATAAGATTCTTGTGCTGGGCATTTTGGCAGCAGCTGTATATCAGTTACAGTAATTAATGAAAATCGCCCTTTGCACGCTACACATTAAATATTTTCTTATTAATATTGCACTACCAGACGCGTTTTGCCTTAGTTACAAGGCATCTTCAGTAGGTGTCCTGAAATGTTACATGAGTTCTTCGTTTGCATATACAGATTTTCGTTTGCGCTTAACAGGATATAGTTTTAAAAAAGTTCGTTGAGGTTTTTATAATGAAACGGAAACGTGCTCTACATATAAGTGACTTATTCATTATTTTTGAGGCAAACAGCTTTCTATCAGGTAGTAAAGTGGTTGAAAATTTTCCCTTTCCAATTTGTCACTGTTTTGGATTTCCAGCAATTTAACTGATATTTTCTGTGTGTATAGTGTCATTTGTTTCTGTAATGATACCAAGATTAAGAGATTTTGTTTTCAATTATTTTTTCTACGAAGCAGGCGTGCTGATGTTGCTGTTGTTTTGTGTGTGTTTTATAATTACTTTTTATTGGTGTGTTATAACTATTTTTGATTCTTATTGCTTTTTATTTTTATATTTTTTGTAAGATACGTTTATATTACTGAAAGAGAAATGGGATTTGTGATCATCTATTGGTATTACTGCCTATTACTTGGTCAGTCAGTGTAACCAGTGAGCTGTTAGTGATATTGTTTGGACATTTAGTAGCGTCTTCCTTACAAGAAAATCATATTTCTCTCTCAATAATATAAATGTATTTGAAAAAATAACAATAACGAAACAATGGAAAATTATAGAATCTTACACACACACACTAACTCACTCACTCACTCTCTCTGACACACACACACACACACACACACACACACACACACACACACACACACACACACACACACACACACACACACACAAAAACAAGAAGAACAATAACAATTTATGTCAGCACACAAATATTCGCAGAAAAAAAGAGTTGAAAGAAAAAGCTGTGAAATTTGGTTCCATTTACGGAAACAAACGACACTATACACAGAAAATGGCAGTTAAATTTCTTTACATTGGAAGCAGTGGCCAGCAGGAAAAGTGTAAGCTTTCAACCAGTTTTTCAACTGAGAGAAAGATGTTTGCCTCACAAATAATGAATTAGACATGGATCCATTGTATTATTAAAAGCCCAAAGAACAGTTTTAAATCTACAACATATTCACTATGTGATCAAAAGTATCCGGACACCCCCCAAAATATACGTTTCTTATATTAGGTGCTTTGTGCTGCCACGTACTGCCAGGTACTCCATATCAGCGACTTCGAACGTGGTCAGGTGACTGAGCGTCACTTGTGTCACATGTCTGTATGCGAGATTTCCACGCTCCTAAACATCCCTAGATCCACTGTTTCTGGTGTGATAGTGAAGTGAAAACGTGAAGGACACGTACAACAAAAAAGCGTACGGATCGACCTCCTCTGTTGACTGTCAGAGACTTCCGACAGTTGAAGAGGGTCGTAATGTGTAACAGGCAGGTTATCACACAGGAATTCTAAACTGCACCAGGATCCACTGCAAGTAATACGACAGTAAGGTGGGAGGTGAGAAAACTTAGACTTCATTGTCGAGCGGCTGCTCATAAGCCACACATCACCGTGGTAAATGCCAAACGACGCCTCGCTTGATGTAAGGAGCCTAAACATTGGACGATTGAACACTGGAGAAACGTTGTGTGGAGTGACGAGTAACGGCACAGAATGTGGAGATCCGATGGGAGGGTGTGGGTAGGGCGAATGCCCGGTGAATGTCACCTGCCAGCGTATGTAGTGCCAGCAGTAAAATTGGGAGGCGGTGGTGTTATGGTGTGGTCGTGTTTTTCATAGAGGGGGTTTCGTCAAATAGCTCTGTGCACTATGGGACTTAGCATCTGAGGTCATCAGTCTCCTAGAACTTAGATCTACTTAAACCTAACTAACCTAAGGACATCACACACATCCATGCCCGAGGCAGGATTCGAACCTGCGACCGTAGCGTAGAGGGGGTTTGCACACCACATTGTTTCTCATGACACTATCACAGCACAGGCCTACATTGATGTTTTAAGCCCCTTCTTCCTTCGCACTGTTGAAGAGCAATTCTGGGGATGGCCATTGCAACTTTCAACACGCTCGAGAACCTGTTCATAATGAACGGTCTGTGGCGGAGTGGTTACACTACAATTACATCACTGTAATGGACTGGCCTGCACAGAGTCCTAACCTGAATCCTATAGAACACCTCTGGGATGTTTTGGGACGTAGACTTCGTGGCAGGCCTCACCGACCGACATCGATGCCTCTTCTCAGTGCAGCACTCCGTGAAGAATGGGCTGCATTCCCCAAGAAACCTACCAGCACCTGATTGAACGTATGCCCGCGAGAGTGTAAGCTGTCGTCAAGGCTAAGGGTGGGCCAATACCATACTGAATTCCAGTATTACCGATGGAGGGCGCCACTAACTTGTAAGTCATTTTTAGCCAGCTGTCGGGATACTTTTGATTACATAGTGTAAGTGCAAACGATAACTAGTTTGTGCAAACCAAGTAACCACGTAATATTTCAGGACACCCAACGAAGCTGCCATGTACCAAAGGCGAAAAGCGTCTGCGAGCACAAGAGAAATATAAAAACTTAATGTGCAGCATGTAAACGGCATTTTTCTTTTGAACTACTGTAATTTATAATAGATTTGATTTTTAAATGCTGTCTTGTTTGCTTTTGACTGTGACTGTTACACTGCGCTACTAGATGTCCAATGTATTATCACCCATGGAGAGCGAAATAAGATGTCAGGATGACAGTGGATTTCTTCAATTAACTTCTTTATTTCGGACCTCATTTATGGTACTTGAGAAAGAACTTGGTGGAAGCATCCAGCTGCTCCTTATGCAAAACAATAGACATCCGGCAACGCTGACAGCGCAAAGATCGATGCCAAGCGTAGAATCTCTCGAATGCCGCTATCAGTGACGCCTCCAGCTGCGACCGTGGTGACAGCGTGGCAGTGCCGATGTTGAAGGCTGTGACCTCCCTCCAGTGGGCGAGCGGCTCCTTGCTCCGGCGGCGGCTTTCTTGTGACTCAGAGTAGGCTGCCCTACCCTGTGGCCAAACAGCGGACCCCATACTGCATTCCAAAATGTCGCTCAGCCTGTCACAGACTCATTGTGTAGACTGTGGTACTGAGATGAGAATAATTTAGTACAGGAATGGCTGAGATATGCTCCAGACGATGTTGGTTTAGGGATTAAGGCATGTACTCTAAACACTTCCGTCTTTCCTCTAGTGTACTGCCGCATCGACTGTTGTGATACCACGCACAGCTAGAATTGCTGCGCAACACTTGTCGGCTGTGTTTTGCTTCACAATGCATGACACTCTTGCCTGCCTGCAGCTGACTTTGTTGTAATTCATTTCCGCTCTGGCGTGTTTTTGACCTAACACATTCGAAACGCTACATTGCCCTTCTTTATATCAAGACCCAGTCCCTCGGATCGACCAAAGTAAATTATTCTTCACACTAGAGTTCCTGGTGACTGGTCCTTCTGTTTCACCTCTTAAGAATTATTCTTACAACTGGTTTACTTAACTCAATCAGTTAATTTTACACATTTCTACAGGATGCCTTACTATATATCTTAACTGAAACACCATTTAACTTATTTCATTACTAGGCTTCTTCCACAGTAACTCCCAATACTCTATTCCAAACTTACAAACTAATAAGAATTATCTTTAATTCTGCCCCCTTGTACGTTCATCCTCCTTTCGCTGCTTCTTTGCTCTGGGTATCCAGTTCACTGGAATCTGATTGACGGTTGGGTCCGAACTCTGTCTTATCCTTCATCTTCTATGTACCAAAAGAAGGACTACGTGCAGCAGAACAAGTTTCACTGCGGAGGTTGGTATGCCAGTAGTCAATGTTGTTTCTTTCTAATACTGGTTTTTCCGAGGTGGATTTCGTTAATTGTGGTCATAGTCTGCTGTAAGCTCCTCTGGCCGATACAAACGAGGCTGCGAAATATTGAACTGTGTTAACAGTGAAATCGCAGTGGGCAGATGGAATGCAGACCCCATTATCTCTCGCGCTATTTAATTTAATAACAAACCACTTCCGTTTAATTCTAGCGCGTCTGCTGACGTAAGGTTGGCCTGCTCAAAACAACTAGTCATTCTTACCGTATTGTGAAAGGTAGAGTACAACCAATGTGCCTCGACTTGCTGAAAGGACAGATCTGGCTCGATCACTTCTTTTTTGTATTCTCTTACCTCCTCTTGTCCCACTAGCACTTTCACTCCGCAGGAATTCTGCTCCTCTCTTATTACCTTATTCGGACAGACTGTGATATCCCCTCAGTAGCACTTCTGTGACTTTGCCTCTTCCATTTCTACATATTTTATCTTGTCTTCTGCAGTTAATAATAGTTACTGGGTTTTTACTCTTATAAAATTCTTCAGTTTCTTGCACTTGACAGGGTGCACATGAACTACGCAGCACTCGTAAAATGCTTCTTTCCCTTCTACTAGTATAGAAACGAAAACTATCGCTCACTGACACTGTGGTTACATTGAAGTAAAAAGTAAGTTTTTGTGCTCAGGTTCTAAAACCAACCTCAACTCCAATGGTAGTTCCTTCTATACTTTCCGTATGCCCTCTAAATACTGCTGTGGCGACAGCAGCTTTACCCCTATCTGACCTCTTACAGAATACTGCGTAGACTACTGTAGTTCTGTTGCTTTTCCTCTTGTTTCACAGACACTATCTTCTACGGTCTGCAACCATTTTGTCATTACTACTTACCTATCTAAGAGTTCTACTTCGGTTTGTACTTACCTGATATTCTGATTAACTGCCTCTTCCGCAGCTCTGGCATACCACATTAATTCTCCAGTCAGTTGTCGTAGTATTTGCGTGTTATCAAAAACGTCCTTCTTTAAACCTGCAAACTGCATAGTGTACCAGTCACTCACGGCTTTGTTCCCTTTTGCCTTCTGCTTAAACCCATCTAGGCGTCTTGACCCTTCGACAGAGCAATATATCGTTTTTCTAAGGCGACCTCCAGCGTTGATCCAGCCTCTCTTCCTTAGCACGTAGGTCATCTCACCCCTTAATTTCTCGTGTGTACAGATCACTGTGCACCACATTTTATTACACTGTTTTATTTTCCGACCAGGGGCTGTGGCCAATTTGTCGATGAAAATACTCTCTATTTTACATAACGTTAAAACGAATGTGGTTCAAGTTTGTAAGTTTTATAATAGTCGAAAATTTCTCCCAAGATTTTATGGAAACGGGTTTAATGTGCTAACTGCGTGAATGGCTCACTCACGTTTTTTGTAAGTGATACGCTGGTCGTATTTACCTATGTCTTTCTTTTAGCTCCTCTCTCGTTTTACATGTGTTTTAATCTCCTGTACAGCGCATTTTACTATTTCTTCATTGTATTAGCAGGCATGGTAACATTTCGCTACTTTATCCACATTCGTTTCTCTTAATGTGTGTAAGAGCGCTGACAACCTCCATGTTCAAAAATGGTTCAAATGGCTCTGAGCACTATGGGACTTAACATCTATGGTCATCAGTCTCCTAGAACTTAGAACTACTTAAACCTAGCTAAGGACATCACACAACATCCAGTCATCAGGAGGCAGAGAAAATCCCTGACCCCGCCGGGAATCGAACCCGGGAACCCGAGCGCGGGAAGCGAGAACGCTACCGCAACCTCGATGTTGACTGCCCATAAGCTCTAAACACACACACATTACAAATGATATGACTCAGAATGCTACCTATTCCATCACAAAAACACACGTTTGTGTACTCATTGTTAAGTGCGTTGCTTTTAACCTTCGTAATACTTCCCTTAAGCGCTGCACATGCTGTCGTACTTCACTCCCCTAGACGATTATGTCATTGATTTACACTAACCATTGCCATGGTTTTGACACTCTGAGTACTCCATCCAGCAAGCTCTGAAACGGTGCAGGTACATTTTTTAATCTGAATGGCATTTTTCTGAATTGGCAGTCTACTCACGGTTCTGAAAATGGTGTTTTGTTTTGATCATATGCTGCAACATCTATCTAGTGAGAGACACTCTTCTAATCGATTGTTGAAAAATATTTGCATTGCCCTCAGTGATCCAAGGTTACTGCAATGTTTGGCAAAGGATAGGTGTACATTATGATTCTTGCATTTAGAGGTCTGTTATCACAACAAAATCTACATTTTCATGTTCCATCCATTCCTTCTTGCTTAATGACTATTGGTTCAAATGGTTCTGAGCACTTTGGGACTTAACTACTGTGGTCATCAGTCCCATAGAACTTAGAACTACTTAAACCTAACTAACCTAAGGACATCACACACATCCATTCCCGAAGCAGGATTTGAACCTGCGACCGTAGCAGTCGCGCGGTTCCGGACTGCGCGCCTAGAACCGCTAGACCACCGCGGCCGGCTCAATGACTATTCCTGTCCGCCGGGACTATTAGTTTCTTCAGTTATTCCATCTTGCATCTGTTCGTCAATAAATTCCTCCAAAATTGAGTGCCAGCACCTAGGTATTCTGTATGGTTTGTGGTAGACTGGCGATTCATTTCCCATTTGTATGCGGCGCCGTTTAATATGTGTAGCTGATAATGGTCCTTGTGTAAAAAATAATTCCTTAAATTCCAACAGCATTTTTCCTTTCAGTTCCCTATCGCTTCCCTCAAGGTGTATCACTTTTCCTTGTACTGCATTTGAAATGGCGTCTGGCGATTGGCCGTGGCTGATACCGCTTGTATCGCATTCTTCCTCAACCAAGATATTCATATTAGCAATTAATAACCCCTTTGTTAATCCTGTGTCCTCTGCGCTAAAGTTATCTAGAAAAACACATACCTTCTCTCCACCGTTTATTTCTTATACAAGTAAAATACCTCTTTCATCTAAGCAACCCACCTGATCTAATACTTCAATCTCACCTGACGGGTCCACTATACACAGAATTCCTACTGGAATGCTAGAAACAACGCTAACACAAAGTACTTTCCCAGTACCCTTAGGTATGCAATCGCACGGATGAAGTGTTAGGGTGATCATTCGCCAAAGATTGATTATGGCACAGTAGTGTTATCAGGAATCCAATCCTCTAATCATGTCACAGACCTCACTTACGTGTGGCACAGTCTCTACACATTGTTTAAATCAAACCATATCAAGGAAAAAGTCTATGTCCACTGCTCCTAATGGTTTGACAATTTTATCCCCCACTTCCCAAATTCTGTACTGCAGTGGATCCCTTTGCTTACATTCCACCAAATCACTGTTGGTGGCTGACACATGCTCCCGTGTGTCCAATAGTACCCTGCAACCCTTTTTTCTGCTAAACCTCATATCGCACAGCCCACCTCTGCATAAGATAGCATCTAATCTTTCTGGGAATGACTGTAAGTGGACCTGCGGTTCTCGTTGGCTCTTAACAGCTTTTTACTTCCCGCTTCTCTACCTATAAAACTGTTACTTCCTCTTACTCTATTCACATCATCCTGAGACTGGTGATACTCCCTTCTTACATGCACCATTCGTCCACACAACAAAAATTTTATACTAGCTGAAAACACCACCAACTTACCCTGAATTCCAGTCAACAAATTCATCTCCTCACACTTTATAGCTAACTGCACGCTCAAATCCATCAGACCGCTATCCATACATGTCTTGACATTTCCGCTTGCAACACTTAATAAAGCACTGAGTGCTCTATGCTCAGCTTCTTGTAAAATAATTTCATTGAGTGCCGAGTCCTGTCCTAATTCGCAGGTACATCCATTAATTTTCCTTATCCTATGCGCACGCTTTTTGATAGTTTTCGTATTTCTCATAGCTACTATCCCTAATTGTTCCCTTAAGTGTCTGGCACTATTTCCTTTCATATATCTCTCGTTTCACATATCTCAGAAACTCTTCTTTACATCCTTCAGATGTTGTGGGTCCCTTAAGGGCTTCTGTACACACTAAATAAGTTTTAGCTTCCCCTTTTAGTCTCAGTTTTGCAACGCTCAGTAATTTCTTATCAGATCAACCTTTCATCGCAGCCAGATTTCTAAGATCTCCCAGAAAGGCCTGCACATCCTCAGTTGCCTTACCAGATAAAGAAACAATTAAACTCCCAAATGACATGTCTACACCCCATTGTGATGAGAACAATTCTTCCAACCCACACAGTTCTGAATTACCTGATACTTTCTCTAAAAATATGCACCTGCTTCCAACTCTGACACACCTTGCCTCTGGTCTGTCAAAACTTAGTCCTTGACATCACTCATTTTAAGAACTAAAATTTACAAGGCAAGAAAACAAAATACATTAACTTAATTCTTACGTCTTATCCTGGCAATGCCTAGCCATATGCCCCCCAACAATTACAAGTATAACATTTTACCAGAGCTGATTTCGTACATCATGCTCAAGGTTACATTCTGCACGTCTAATGGGCACTAACCAATCATGACTTACCTCACCTCTACGACTGGTTCTCCACTTGTTATAAAATCTACTTTAGAAAATGTATGACTGTCAAACCTTTTTCCCATGACCAAAATGCAATCAAAATCTTTGGATTCACTATACTATAGGCTGTAGTTCCAGATGTTGCTCTAAGAAACTGACGTCCATGATCTGACACCTGTGTTAGATGTCCCATCGACAGTCACCCATGGAAAGTGGAATAAGAGATCAGGAAAATAGTAGAGGCATGTAGCTGACCATGGTGCGAAAGAATAGACGTCAGGCATCGCAAAATGTGGGACCGATTGTGACATCACTCGAATGCTACTGTCAGTGACGTCTCTGGCTGCTATTGTGACGGCAGCATGATGGAACAGCTGACAGTGGCCATGACCTCCCTCCAGCGGATGGGTCGCACCCTGCTCCAGTGGCAGCTCTCTCAGAGAAAGGGCAGACTACTCTGCTCCGTGGTCAAACAGCGGACCATGTACTGCACTCTGGGATGTCGCTCTGAATGTCACTGGCTCATGGTGTAGGCTGTGATATTAAGACATGAATAATTTAGTACAAGAATTTATGACTGTTTATACACTCCAGGCTATATTAGTTTATGGCTTACGGCATGTACTCTAAACACTTTCATGGTCGCAACTGAGGAAAGGCTTCCATCTGTTCATTAGTCGATTGCAGCGTAGGCTGTTGCTATACCACGCCCTGCTGGCTCTCTTGCGCAATGCCTGTCGGCTGTGTTTAGCTTTGCAAAAGCATAACACTCTTGCCCATCTGCGGCTGACTCTGTTACAAGTCACTTCCGCAGTTTTTTTCTTTTCCTTTCCTACACATTTTTTTTTTTTGACCGAATACTGTCGATATGCTACAGCGTTATTGGAATGTCAACTTTTGTGGCATTTCTAAACTTAAGATTTCATGTATTGTGGCACAGAAGTACTTAAAAAAGCGTTCCTGTAGGGCTGTGCCACTTTTGATGATAATATTGTCAATAGTTGTTATAAATAAAGTTAGTAGAACGTATGTCATGGATCTGTAAGTAAAATAACATATCTACTCACATCACCAATAACAACCATTTACCATAACGATTAGCCTCGATTGCAGTAATGAAACCAACCTTTACCTAGGTTTCAGCCTAAGTAATTGAGCCTTCTTCAAATATATAATATGGTCTAGAAATGAAACTAAAACAGCCGGATTAGGCTCAATTACTTGGGCTGAAACCTAAGTAAAGGTTGGTTTCATTACCGCAATCGAGGCTGATAGTTTCTTATATATTAGATTATCACGATTTGTGACCGTGCTGCAATGTTGAAAATACAAAAAAAAAAAAAAAATTACCAAAACCGCCAGAGATGGCAAATCCTTCTAAGAACTTTATTTTTACCCTATTTCTACGCCATGACATAACATAACTTTTTATGCTTGAAAGTGGCACAAATGCGGAGATGGCAATACTGCAATAATATAGTTACAGGTAAAAGGTAACCAAACTTCATTTAAAAGCATTATAATGGCTGTAGACTGTATTACAAGAAGCTAATAACGCTTATCTTACAAAACATAAATGCATTATTTCTATTAATTTCTATTAGCAACAGTTAATCATAGATTCAAAGAGAGCTTACTTAATATTGTCCTTTGCAGCGTTCTAATAGTGAATGTCTTTGCTAACAATGGTCTTTTTACCAAATGTACAGTGTGGGCAAATTAAACCTGCCCCGGAAAATGTTTATAGGTAGGACACGGAATAGATCCTTGTTAATGAGCATAAAAACTACCGTCAACATAAAACGGTGGAAACCTAGATTTCGATACCATAACAGATTACCATGATCTGCCTACACATGCACACTTTAAGCATGCGCTGTCGTGAGTACTACCCTATGTCATTATGTTTGTTGAGAGGAGCAGACGTGTTTAGTGACCAGTTGAATGGTGTTCACAATAAAACATCGCGTGTTTGTTGACTATCGTTACGTGAAGCACAATGGTGTTAAACGTAAGAAAAATGGCGCGAAAAGGACTCTGTAGCGAATAAAAAGTGCAACGAAAAGAATTCGAAAACCACGAAACAATTCTCGACTGAAGGAAAGCCTGGAACGAAGTTAGACGAAAGCTATATGTAATGCATCTGAGCAAGTGGGAGTGCCATGTTGAAATTAACTGTCGTGGATGAGACAAGGTGTGCAGAAGAACTTTCATGTGTTGAGATATGTTGGATGTTATCGAGTGAAGTGAAAACAGGAGGTGATTCAGCCTGCTACGTTATATGAACTCACAGAATATGTGTCTTTACACAGCATAAAATTTGTATCAGTCCTTTGAAGAGCCGTATTCTGTGTGCAATCTCTAGTGTCCACATCGTAAAACAATTCTTTCACCAAACTCTTAATGCTATTCTGTATTTCCAGATACTATATAATCCATAAACGGGTTAACTCACAGAATATGAACGACTGTATCGATGTCTTCAGCAAGACAGAGCAACAACACACACCACCATGAGAAGTTTGTAATGAGAGCATGAGTTGTTGGGCCAGGCGAGTACAATCAGCAGAGACAAACTGAAGGGTCAAGAACTCTTGAAGAGCTATTATTGCTGTCCCTCATACAAAAGCTGCTACGAGTGTCTCACAGTCTGATAAATCGAGCACAGTGCTGCAACGACATCGACGGTGGCCACTTCATCAACAGTCAGTCGCTCGTCAGTCTCATTGTAAATATTTTCCATGGCAGTTATACTTTGCCCACTATGTATTTCACGATATCTGCCCGATGATCAACAGGATCTTTAATGACCGAAAATTAGAAAATACATGTTTAGTGATAACAGTTAGGAGGGGAAAATTGTTGTATCTATTGTGAACTTTTATACCTAAATTACTTGACTGTTAAACGTTAATATGTAATTATACTTGTATGGAGAGAGATATAAGATGTAGTGAAGCAAGTGAACGATAAATGAAGAAAGTTCTAGAGCACAAGATACTAAAGAAAAAAGAAAAAAAACCCTCAAAGGATGACAGCTGGGCTTATGAGGTCAGATGACGTGTTCCACACTACTATTATCCTTTTCCCGCCTTACGCACCTCTAAATTGTTCGCTGACCAGTCATCAGTTTTGAATATTTCTTGAATTAAAAGTTAATGACACAAAGGTAATAGGTGGCAATACATACTGATTGAATACCTTCTGTTTAAGACACAATGGTAGCTTCATTTCAGAACCTCTATTTAGTTTACTTAGAAAAACTTCTGATCACCTTTACTCTTTATTTCCCTCGCCGTCGATCGAGCTGTTGCCTGGAGCTGCTATGAACACATTTGCCGATAATTTTCTCTGTCAGTTCATTATCAATTTACACAATTTTCTTCATGTTTTGTTTAATTGCTAGTATATTGTTGTATACTGGAATTATAATTATTAGAATTGATTTTCAAGACTACTTTCAAATGTGCTTTATATACATATTTCTTTCGAACTTAAAATTAATGTACAGTAGAGATGAAGAGAAAAATGTCCGCAAAATGATGCTGATTCAGACCCATTAAATGTATTCCTTCTCTTTGTACCAGTTTAGAGATCTGAAAATTTTCTCTGTGGCTATTGATAATATATCTATTTCTCGTGAGTCTTCAGGTGATCAACTATCATGAACACAGAAAGAATCTGCTACATAACGCTACAACTTACTTTCACAAAGGTCTCTGTAAGGATTGGATGTCTACCATAGAAAGTCAATAACTGCATATAAAAATCAAATGCAGTGCATCCAGATTCATAGGTCCAGCACAGGTCTGAGACTCCAGCAAAGTAATTATCATTCACTCACCAGAAACGAAACACCAAAGAACTCGAGTCAGAAAAGAGCCTGAATTAGTATTTCCTACCACAGCAAATAGTAACGTTAAAATGGTCTTAACTGTACTTATCGGACAAGTGCTTATCACTACTGTGTTAGTTAAGACTGTATCACAAGTTTAAGGTTTTACATTGCTGAGGTAAAATAAAATACCTCTTACTGTAAATGACAATTATAACGGAATCTAACGCTATCGCCTCACTGCTTGTAGCGCATCGGTAGTAAGCATTCGCTAAATCACTCATATGCATCAGGCCTTAGTGTACAACGCTCCATCTGACAGACTCACCTTGATACGGATTACTTTAATCACACTGATCAGAAGACCTATTGGGATGATAAAAAACGTTTAATTATTTGCTACTGAAAACGGCCATGTGATAAAGTATTTCAATTATGTCTGATGTAGGATTACACGAAGACCAAATAAACTGACGTGTGCTAGCTGTTCGATAATGCTGTTCGATAATGCGTAAGATTTTCAGATCGAAATTAATTATTAGCGGAAAACGATGACTGTTGAAAATGTTTGTGGCGTATGAACGTGCATGCATAACAACAGTTAGGCTATTTCAGTGCAGAATGACACTACACTGAATGTGAAAAGCACTTCTGCATAAAAATCAGAAATCAAGGTTTTGGAAAGAGGGTGTTACATTTTAGTTAATTTAGTTATACGTCACATTATGTCCAAAATTAACTTTCGCTTTGCTATGTAAATTGCTGTTGATCCTTACGGTTTACAACTTTCGACCATAGTTAGTGCCGGCCGAAGTGGCCGTGCGGTTAAAGGCGTTGCAGTCTGGAACCGCAAGACCGCTACGGTCGCAGGTTCGAATCCTGCCTCGGGCATGGATGTTTGTGATGTCCTTAGGTTAGTTAGGTTTAACTAGTTCTAAGTTCTAGGGGACTAATGACCTCAGCAGTTGAGTCCCATAGTGCTCAGAGCCATTTGAACCATTTGAACCATAGTTAGTATAATGTACTCACAAACACCAGCGCTTACACAGCTCCGATTTTGAGGTATGACTGCAAATTCTAACAGCGCGCGTGAGAGAGAGAGGGAGAGAGAGAGAGAGAGATCTTCAATGTAACTGATCTTCAATAAAATTAGCCGCGCGGGATTAGCCAAGCGGTCTAAGGGCGCTGCAGTCGACTGTGCGGCTGGTCCCGGCAGAGGTTCGAGTCCTCCCTCGGGCATGGGTGTGTGTGTTTGTCCTTAGGATAATTTAGGTTAAGTAGTGTGTAAGCTTAGGGACTGATGACCTTAGCAGATAAGTCCCATAAGATTTCACACACATTTGAACATTTTTTTCCAATAAAATTATGTTTATTATCTTTATTAGAGAGGCAGACACTGTTCTCCTATCTCTGTCGACGTTTAATTTATAGTTTGTCAAAATTCTGTTTTCATTCGATTCAGAAGGAAAGTGGTGGCAGTCTTGTAGCTGAAACATTCGTAAGTCTCATCTCGCAGTGAAGGAAGTTCTTCGCTGCCGTCGTGCTGCTGCTTCTTCTAAGGAATACTGGACCGCAACAAAATTGCGATGGCCTTTAGTTAATTAACAAAGGAATGCAGGATAAATTTCCGCCGTTGCTCCGGCGAATCGTCTTGTGGCTGAAATAACTGTAAAATTTTTTGAAACTATTTCCAAATAGGAGGCAGGACTGGATATGCCGGGTTGAATATTGAAGACACTGTTTTACACTCTCAACAATAATAACTGTGTGGTTGGGCGTTAAAATGACATGTCATTTGGTTTATTAACTTTCACTTAAAAATTGTAATCTTTGACTCTTAACACGGATCATGGTAAGTTTCTAAATAGTTTTGGTTGAACACATAAAATAATAACTCTTCGTCTCCACACGTGCCACAGTTCACAGAACGGGTAAATGTCTAATATAGTGCCGAAAATAACCGGGTCTTTCTTAGTGTCTCTTCAACTTCAGCGAATCTTTCTGCGTTGAGCTTAGGAATAAATTTTCTCGGAATACTGGTAAGCGTTTGTAATAATGGTGAAGCAATGTCGTTCTAGAAAGTTCTGAAATCTTCTCTCCTCCTCACGTTCTTATTGCGTTATTTCTCCCCATGCACTATCCCTGTGATTTTCTTAAGCTCTTTCCATCTCCAACGCTACTAAAACTATTCTATATTCCACATAATAATTAATTTTCCGCTAATTAACTCTGAGTTAGCACCCGACCATTCACACACATGTCTTAATCATAGCATGGACTACACTCCTTTTATTACTTCGAAATAT
This sequence comes from Schistocerca serialis cubense, assembly GCF_023864345.2. NCBI lineage: Eukaryota > Metazoa > Arthropoda > Insecta > Orthoptera > Acrididae > Schistocerca > Schistocerca serialis. The sequence continues at coordinate 234,794,898 of NC_064638.1, read as the reverse complement.
AGTTTCGAAATTTCACTTTCCATTCGTTTCTACCAAGAAAATATCTTTCTTACAAAATGCTATTGATTTTCCACTAAAAAAACAGACATGCTACATTCATCAATGCTAATACACCAAATTTTCGCCGTAGACTGACAGCCCAGTATTCGTTACTTCTGCGTTGGCAGTTTTTCACATATTTAAAGCAACAAATGGAGACAGAAATTGCATGTAATTACAATGAAAGATTAATGTAACAAACTGATACAGAATTGATACATAAGGCCACAAAACAAATAAAGGAAATTGTAAAACCTAGCTAGATACAACTTTATAACACATTCATGCTCAATATTAAATTGGTGAGAGGCTGCTGCGAAATTACCAGGGGAGACTGAAAATATGCACATTATAGCGCTACAAAATTCTGGTTAAACAGGGAAACATGGAATGCTAGGAAAAAGTGGATCCTCATATTCATCATGGATGCTCTCATTCTCATTTTGAGTATTAGCATAACGTGCGTTTGACGATAACATCACGAGTACTACGTCGGTTTTTACTTGGATGCGAAGACCCTCGCTTTTGCCTTTTACGATTTAGCAAATTCACTAGAAATCAAAACATTCATATGTGAGACAGACCGCTTCTGGTCGCAAAATTACCGTTTTGTTTGGTATGTAGACTACACCTACATACACTCCTGGAAATGGAAAAAAGAACACATTGACACCGGTGTGTCAGGCCTACCATACTTGCTCCGGACACTGCGAGAGGGCTGTACAAGCAATGATCACACGCACGGCACAGCGGACACACCAGGAACCGCGGTGTTGGCCGTCGAATGGCGCTAGCTGCGCAGCATTTGTGCACCGCCGCCGTCAGTGTCAGCCAGTTTGCCGTGGCATACGGAGCTCCATCGCAGTCTTTAACACTGGTAGCATGCCGCGACAGCGTGGACGTGAACCGTATGTGCAGTTGACGGACTTTGAGCGAGGGCGTATAGTGGGCATGCGGGAGGCCGGGTGGACGTACCGCCGAATTGCTCAACACGTGGGGCGTGAGGTCTCCACAGTACATCGATGTTGTCGCCAGTGGTCGGCGGAAAGTGCACGTGCCCGTCGACCTGGGACCGGACCGCAGCGACGCACGGATGCACGCCAAGACCGTAGGATCCTACGCAGTGCCGTAGGGGACCGCACCGCCACTTCCCAGCAAATTAGGGACACTGTTGCTTCTGGGGTATCGGCGAGGACCATTCGCAACCGTCTCCATGAAGCTGGGCTACGGTCCCGCACACCGTTAGGCCGTCTTCCGCTCACGCCCCAACATCGTGCAGCCCGCCTCCAGTGGTGTCGCGACAGGCGTGAATGGAGGGACGAATGGAGACGTGTCGTCTTCAGCGATGAGAGTCGCTTCTGCATTGGTGCCAATGATGATCGTATGCGTGTTTGGCGCCGTGCAGGTGAGCGCCACAATCAGGACTGCATACGACCGAGGCACACAGGGCCAACACCCGGCAGCATGGTGTGGGGAGCGATCTCCTACACTGGCCGTACACCACTGGTGATCGTCGAGGGGACACTGAATAGTGCACGGTACATCCAAACCGTCATCGAACCCATCGTTCTACCATTCCTAGACCGGCAAGGGAACTTGCTGTTCCAACAGGACAATGCACGTCCGCATGTATCCCGTGCCACCCAACGTGCTCTAGAAGGTGTAAGTCAACTACCCTGGCCAGCAAGATCTCCGGATCTGTCCCCCATTGAGCATGTTTGGGACTGGATGAAGCGTCGTCTCACGCGGTCTGCACGTCCAGCACGAACGCTGGTCCAACTGAGGCGCCAGGTGGAAATGGCATGGCAAGCCTTTCCACAGGACTACATCCAGCATCTCTACGATCGTCTCCATGGGAGAATAGCAGCCTGCATTGCTGCGAAAGGTGGATATACACTGTACTAGTGCCGACATTGTGCATGCTCTGTTGCCTGTGTCTTTGTGCCTGTGGTTCTGTCAGTGTGATCATGTGATGTATCTGACCCCAGGAATGTGTCAATGAAGTTTCCCCTTCCTGGGACAATGAATTCACGGTGTTCTTATTTCAATTTCCAGGAGTGTAATTACAAGAAGAAATGGCAAGATCGAAATAGGAAGTTTATAGTCACTGTCACGGAAACTGTAGAAGATGTTTATAAGTCTCAGGGATATCAGCTAACTATGTTGTTGTTGTGGTCTTCAGTCCAGAGACTGGTTTGAAGCAGCTCTCCATGCTACTCTATCCTGTGCAAGCTTCTACATCTCCCAGTAGCTACTGCAACCTACATCCTTCTGAATATGTTTAGTGTATTCCTCTCTTGGTCTCCCTCTACGATTTTTACCCTCCACGCTGCCCTCCAGTACTAAATGGGTGATCCCTTGGTGCCTCAGAATATGCCCGACCAACCCATCCCTTCTTCTAGTAAAGTTGTGCCACAAATTTCTCTTCTCTCCAATTCCGTCCACTACCTCCTCATTAGTTATGTGATCTACCCATCTAATCATCAGCATTCTTCTGTAGCACCACATTTCGAAAGCTTCTATTCTCTTCTTGTCTAAACTATTTATCGTCCACGTTTCACTTCCATACAAGGCTACACTCCATACAAATACTTTCAGAAACGACTTCCCGACACTTAAATCTATACGATGTTAACAAATTTTTCTTCTTCAGAAACGCTTTCCATGCCATTGCCAGTCTACATTTTGTATCCTCTCTACTTCGACCATCATCAGTTATTTTGCTCCCCAAACAGCAAAATTCATTTACTACTTTAAGTGTCTCATTTCCTAATCTAATTCCCTCAGCATCACCCGATTTAATTCGACTACATTCCATTAGCCTCATTTTACTTTTGTTGATGTTCATCTTATACCCTCCTTTCAAGACAATGTCCATTCCGTTCAGCTGCTCTTCCAGGTCCTTTGCTGTCTCTGACAGAATTGCAATGTCATCGGCGAACCTCTAAGTTTTTATTTATTCTCCATGGATTTTAATTCCTACTGCGAATTTTTGCTTTGTTTCCTTTACTGTTTGCTCAATATATAGACTCAATAACTTCGGGGATAGGCTACAACCCTGTCTCACTGCCTTCCCAGTCACTGCTTCCCTTTCATGCCCATCGACTCTTATAACTGTCATCTGGTTTCTGTACAAATTGTAAATAGCTTTTCGCTCCCTATATTTTACCCCTTCCACCTTCAGAATTTGAAAGAGAGTATTCCAGTCTACATTGTCAAAAGCTTTCTCTAAGTTTACAAATGCCAGCTAACTATATTACTTTTATATCCTGTTTTTCCAACAGCTCCGAGCATTTGTACCTAAACATCAATGTCTTATACGGTACATAAGCGTTGCTAATTGTTTTATGAGCATGCAAGAATAACGCGTTATGCTTATAAGAATTTGTTATAAAGCTAAATAACAGTGACAGATCCTCAGAGTTATTGCAGCTGCCTTAATTGTTATTTACATGAGTTTATACGCGTGGAAAAATTAAGTACAAAAGGAGACGTCTCTCTGTGATAGCGCGCATGAATTTCTTTGCCGTAGAAACCATTAAGATAACAGCCACTGTGCAGAGGGGAGGCGGTGGATAATGTCCCGTAGAGATATGTCTGTGGAAATGGGACGAGACAAATGACGCAGGAGCTGTTTTCCGCGCTTTTGATAAACAACACAGCATTATGGATTTCGCCTTGGGGAGTCAACAGGGTACGGCGTGTCGCCATATTTTTTTTTTTGTTTGCTGTGGCAGCGAGAAAACCGAGGCGTGACTTTAGTGCCTGGACGAGGGTTGGTTAGACGTTAGGGGCTACTTGAATACCCTACTGAAGGCATTTGAGAGTTGGATTTACGCCACGCTGAATTTACCACTTTCTGTCAAGCATGTTATGATGATACTTAGGTATTACTTTACTGATAAGTTGCACAATTTCTCATTACTGCTAACAGGATTTTTGAGAACAAAATTTTTGATGTCCCAACTACTATTTCTTTCTATTCTCTTTCATTTACACCAAAGAAACTCATCACATCTTATTAATTTACCGTGTAACTCAAGGACGAGAGCCCTGTCAATCGCTTATTTTGGAAAAAATGAAGGAATGTTTTGTGTCTCGTTGAAGACAATGTCACTGGAGACGCAACTGATTCCGGGCAGCAAATCGGACAACTCATTTTTCTAAAGGATCCACCCCCGAAGTCATATTAAAATAATGATGGAAATGCAAGGTGTTACACCAAGAACAGCTTCAGCGAACGCTGCCAAACTTATACTATAGTATTTACACGGCTATGGGATACATTGGTTAAAATTTCATCCTTATGTGAGCTTATTTTGAGTGCAGAAAAAGCCATCCCCATAGATGAAGGATGGTTGTTTCTAGTTACTGAAAATTTTTCAGATGGTGACCGCAAAACAGCATGCACACAGAAACTGCACGCACAGCATGTTACCATGTTTCGGACACTTAAAAGGATTGAATAAGTGACAACAGCGTGTCAGGAAGACTAGGCACTGGGCCTTACAGAAATGCTACACCAGGTTAGATCGTAACGTTCTCCTTTAGTGCTTCGACGATGACAACTCTGGGCAAAGGTTACAGGCAATGAGCACGAATAGTGGGAAAGAGTTTACTAGAATCTAGGAGGTTTAGGCCATGAGTTTGCATACATCGCTTACCTCTCAGACTGCACCTCAGGTGGCTTGCATCGTGAAGAGCCAGAGGTAACTGACACACTGAGTGGCATTCAGTGGTGTTCAGCGGTGAGTGTCACTTCTATCTGTGGCTGATCGGTGCCAGTTTGATCTAACACCTGCGAAAGCCTCAAGTAGCAATGATTTCGACACCCTTTTTTCTCGAAATCCTGGAGATATGTTCTTGTGAGCTACTGGATATGACAGGAGAATTGCTTTGGTAAGTGTGCGACGAAAGGCCAAATGCTTGGCACTATGTGAAAAGAGTAGTAAACACTGCTCCGATATCCTTCGTGACCAGGAAAGGCCAGCCGGAGTGGCCGTGCGGTTCTAGGCGCTACAGTCTGGAACCGAGCGACCGCCTCGGGCATGGATGTATGTGATGTCCTTAGGTTGGTTAGGTTTAATTAGTTCTAAGTTCTAGGCAACTGATGACCTCAGAAGTTGAGTCGCATAGTGCTCAGAGCCATTTGCACCATTTTTTGACCAGGAAACCAAATGTTTTATTCCAGAAAGACGTTGCAAGATCCCACATTCCAACTTACATCAGAAGTATCTTGAGGAAAGTACGGAGTCTTAACTGACCTGTGTGGTTCACAAAGGATGTTTTGGAGTCAATGGTAGGATTTACACATCCTTATTAGACCCCAGACAGCAATTTTTGTAAACCGACACAGCATGTTTTCTTGACGTGGTGAGAAATTCCTCAAGATGACATTCAGAAGTTGCTTTCACGCTACAACGACTACAAGAATGTATTCGTGCCCACGAGATTACATCTCATGCTGATCTTAATAGGGCTATCACTTGTGGACTGAATCACTAAATACTCATTACGTATGAACATGTCGACAAAAATTAGTAATTTTCGCACTGCAGTTTCATGATATAAAACATCATGTTTCGTCCAGCTTATGTACCGCCTGACAAATAGTATTAATCATGCACAAAGAACGGTCGGATGGCAATGTAACTTCAGACACATGTGCACCCCCAGAAGGGTATGTGAATGAATTGCAGTGTCTCTTACAAATCGAATGGCCGCCAACGGGCAACAGCATTGTTCTTGTTTAGGGTTGTTACCAGGCCTGGTAGGATATACAAAAGGCATGAAGAGCATCTGATGCTGAGCGATCACAGTGAAAAACGCAGAGATGTCGCGTACTTGTGTGAGACAACGATATCAGCTCCTGAGCTGGGAATGGGCCTCATTAAGTGTGTCCATTTGGCCGAGTGGTCGAATTATGCAATATCCATTTTTGCGGGGCATTCACATGGCCCATTGCTGGACAGAAATGGAATGTGAGGGCACGTATAGTCGTCATCAAAGGTTCTGATCGGCTGCGTCTCACCACGACAACGGTAGAACGCCGTATTTTGCACCAAGAACGTCATAACGTCTTTATATCTAAGCCTGCCATCCGAGAACGAGTATCGGACTGTATGCAACATTCCATGTTATCCGCACCATTGGTAAAAGGCTAGCACTACAAGTTAGAATTATATTAATACCGTCAGCTGCTGACGGGCGTTGATATATATCAACAGGGACAGGTGAAAATGTGTGCCCCGACCGGGACTCGAACCCGAGATCTCCTGCTTATATGGCAGACGCTCTATCCATCTGAGCCACCGAGGGCACAGAGGACAGTGCCACTGCAGGGACTATCTCGCGCACGCCTCCCACGAGACCCACATTCTCACTTTGTATGTCCACACACTACATTCGCAGTGTCATACCCCAACATACTCATTACTCGTGGAAGACATTCTTACCAAGTCCCATAAGAGTTCGGGGAATATGTGTGCATCCGCACAGAAGAAGAAGTTCATGGCCAGACACCATATCCATATAAGTATATAGCACTACAAGTGGCTGCGTTTGGAGTGGTGCCGTGACATGGAAGCATGGACGGCTGATAAACTGTGTCGCACTCGGCTCTATAATGCATTGGGATTCTGCACTACGTCAGATAATCGACATTGACGAGTATTTCGGGGATCTGGGGCGAAGTCCCATCCTTCTAATGTCTTAGATACGCTCAGCAATGTTGCTGCTGGAGTCATTGGGCAGAGAGCCGTCGGGACTGCCTTCAGGGGACGGCTGGTAGTGACTGAGGGAACTCAAACGTCACACCAGCGCGTTGCGAATGTCCAGAATACTCCAGTATCACTTCTCATATCATAGTATTGTGGTGTCAGTTTTCAACGAGACAATACACGCCTGCATGTGGCATGAGTTTCTATGAACTGACTGCGTGTGTCAGTTTTCAAGAAGATAATCCTCATCTGTATTTGGCACGAGTTTCTATGAACTGTCTGTGTGGTGATGAGATACTACTCGATCAACAAGAAATCCATGTCTGTCCCCGATAAAACATGTGTGAGACCACTACAGATCTCAAATCGGTCTCAGTGCCAGCATCGGGGATATAATTGACCAGTATTTGGGTATGTGGGCCACTTTGCTTCAGTAGATGGTACAATGGCCTTTGACACCCTTCCCAACTAAATCACTGCATGCATCCAGGCAAGACGGATTAACGTCATACCTATAAATGAATTCATACTGCCAAGTTCTACCTCAATTTGACTTTTGTAATTTTCTTTTCCTCTCACTTTATTAGTGCTTCACTTTTTGAGCCATATAGTTAACTGGCAGTTTTTCAAGTTGATGTGACTGCGCGTTATATTTAACATTCCTATTTGTATTTATCGGCATCCCACTGAAGTGTATTTTACGACGTAGCTCCCACACCTGCTAGGCATCCGGACATGTCGACACCGTTAGTCATCGGGGCAGTGGGTAGGGGTGTAGATTCTGGTTTTAGAGAGATTCGGGTATTCACAGTGTTCCAGTAATCAATTTTACTATGGAGATTGAGAAAGATGAGACTTTACCGTTTCGAGACGTGTTAGTACGCCGTAAGAATGACGGGTGTTTGGGCCATGCGGTGTACAGAAAACCCACACATACAAATCTACATCTTCAGGCTTCATCCCGAACAAACTGCCGGTGTTCTCGGTACCTTAATTCATCGGGCGCATGTAATTTCGGATGCTGATAGCCCTCAAGAAGAATTAATGCATCTGGAGAAGGTTTTTAAAGAAAATGGCTATACTTTGCGTCAAGACGGAACGCCATGCACAATTATAATAACAAGAAGCAACGCTCTGAGGAGACTGATGACGACTATAAATCAACTGCGTTCCTTCCATATGCCGGGAACGTGTCTTTTAAAATGGGCAGATTGCTTAGGAAGAATAATATTAATGTTATCTTCCGTCCACCAGCCAAGAGTAGGGTCTTAAATGGATCTATTAAAGGAGATTTACAATTGAGGAAGGCGGGTGTTTATAAAATTCCCTGTGCGTGTGGCTCTGCATATGTAGGTCAGACGACACGGACGGTCCACAAAACGTTGTGTAGAACATGAAAGACACACCCGTCTGCGGCAACCTTTAAAATCAGCAGTGGCAGAACATTGCATTTCCATTGGAGATTCAATGGAATACAACAACACCAAAATTTTAGCACCGGTTTCCAGCTTCTGGGACCCTGTAATTATAGAATCCGTGGAAATACGTCTTGCTGATAATTTAATGAATCGTGATAATGGCTTTCAGCTGGATAAAAATTGGAATCAAACTATTCAAATTATGCGGTCACAACGGAATCGACATGCTCAGTCGATACCCAGCGCAGTCGATACTCAGCGATTAGTTCGTTCTTACTTCACCGCTGAGAGCAGCACACACAACTTGGCTGCCTCGCGCACGTCACCTCTTAACGCATGCGCCGTAAACCGCCAGTGCGATTCGCATGTGCGGAATTCGCAATAAATACCACGACTGAATCAGGTCTCTTCAGTACTTCGACTACTCACCTGAGGATGGCCGGACGTCTCTGGGCAAAAATATCATGGGAGAATGATGATGGGATCCGGCTACAAACCCGAAAAGTACTGGAAGACGAAATACGCCAGGCAAATTTCAGAAGTCACATTCACAGTGTTGTTGGCTACCATACTATTTGGGACATTCAAAATTGGTATTGGGAGCTACCCCATGTAGTTTTGTGCGTTCCCATTATAGCAACGCACTTTTTTTATATGCTTTAGCTTTTAATGTTTACTCTCGCTATTAATGTAACATTTTACCGGCAGTTTTTCGTACACCAGTCATCTATACTAGTTGTCATCGTTTGTTCTTATAACCAGATTTTGCAATTGAACACTACCGTAGCTTACAGCCTGCAGGTGGCATCTGTAGAGAGCTGCGTGCTCTTGACTTAGGGGGCCTTATACGTTTTCATATCCAGCGTGATACACTGCACCTCCAGCATGTTGATCATGCAAAAATTTGTTGTAGGTCTGATCCCGTTTGGTTTGCATTGGACTGTGCCACATGTCGTAATAAGGTACTCTGCTGCTCCTTTCTCATTTATAGTGTGGACTGTCAGTTTAGGGACAAAGCAGGTTACATATTTTTAAAAATAGCTTTCAGTCATCTTCTGTTTATTACTGTTTTATAGGACAGTACATAGTGTTTTTAAAGCACTGACAAGGGGCATTTACCATCTAGGATATTTTATGCGCGGTATCCCATGTACCCATCGTTACTAAATATCAGTAATTTCTTTCATATTTTTTTGGTAATCCAATCTCACTAAATAGGGCCGCGTCGCTGTTATGGAATTCTGCTTTTCTTCCTTAGGCCAATCCAAAGGTGCTTAAAAAGATGAAACGCGTCCTTGAGAAATAACGAAAATGATTTTAACACGGCAACCAAGGCTGCTTGTATCTTCATGTCTTCCGTACTGGTTGTTGTACCAACCCCGTAATGGACTGGAAAAAGTTGTATAATACCTATGTTTCGTCGTTCATTTTCGGTTATATATCAATGTTTTGTACGTACTATGAACTTTATAAAAGTATTAACAAACACTACGGAGAACTTCGTCTGCAATCAGCGAAGAGCATAAAACCCACAGGTACAATGTTTTCCCTAAGTCGTTTGTGCAGGAGCGCAGTCTACTTTTGTTGTCTTAGTACTTGAATCTCAATGAACTACATTTACATTTTCAAAGCAAACCCGTGAAAAAGTAGTCATAAACCGCCACCTAACCACCGTCCCTCCATAAGAGAGACTGCAGTCTGTGGTTCGTCTATCTTCTGTTTTATTCCTCGTCCATCGACGTTTTCCAGGAGCCATAATTTCTGCATAATATTATACACCTCTGCACAAAAGCGGAAGCTATAGTTCTATTAGACGTTAGAATTAATATCATTATTAGCGTTCAACCACACGTTGTATTTGTTGCAATGGATAAATTAACATTCCTGACAGTGCGCATAATAGACATGGATTTATAAAATGAAGGCGTGTTTTTTCGCAGAAATGTATACGCTGACATTTTCATACGTATAGCAGCTTCTTGTATATATCTATCAAGTCGATAAATTACATTACTACCACTGTGTTCCGCTCTGCGACGGTGATGAAGTGTGTTTTCATATACCTAAACATCCAGCTACGGTTTAGAAAGCACACGTTGTGAAGTGAAGAAGAATTCTAAAGGAACATAGTGTAATTTAAGTGAAAAAAATGTTCTCTTCATTTGAATAACGGTAACGTCATAAAAATATTGAAAATGTTAAAAACCTAGTGTTTTTCTGGTAAGAGACGTTCTAAGCTTTTCAGAGATAGCTTCCTTCTTTTCAGTATTAAGAATTAATATAATGCAACATGCTGTCATCCGACATGAAAAGCAGAAAAGCATCAACCGCTAAGTCACTACGCGGACTCATATGCGTTTGAGTGATCGTAGCAGGCATCACTGAAGAGGATTATGGCGAAAAAATTACGACGACAACTGCAAAACTCACTGCAGATAACGGTTCACCCGCGAACCCTGTCAGCGCCAAAGCAACACGAATGGCGCTCCATAAGCGTGGAACTGAAGGCCGAGTTGGAATTGGAAAATCACTTATCAGTTTTGCAGATGCCAGTAAAAGATAAACGTGATCCAGAAGCAAAAAAATCTGGACAATCGAGCAATGGAAGTAAGTTACTTCGTGGCGCCAGTCTTGTTTCACACTATTTCCAATTTTTGGACGAGTTTACAACCCAAGGGTGAAACATGGTGGGAGTTTAATGATGGTTTGTCCAAATATATTAGCGACCCTTTGCAAATTAGCAATTGCCGATAAGATCAACTTTCAGTGAATGGTTTAGCCTGACCTGACTGTAAGTAATGACAAGGAATCGGACTATAGTTTCGTAATCACGAAGCAAGTGGAACAGTAACAACAGCAAAGTAAACGGTTTTAGAACTGTCTCTCTATTAATACGAAAGTAAACTGTAATTACATATTCTTGCGGTCGCAGCCTAATGCGATGTCAAGCTTTATGGCAAAGCGGAAATAAACTTCACCTAAGAGAACTAACCTCCCTTGATACCAATACTAACCTCTGCTAACACAATTACTTTCAATATTATACAGCAGCTTGCCCTGGCAAAAAACAACAGCTAACCTTTAGAGAAAGCATAGACTGGCTGATAAATGCAGCAGCACACACTGTCTCACTATAACATTACTATTGCCAAAACTGCTACGCAATATGATGAACATATGCAGAACGGCATATGAACCAACTAACAAAGTCTGAGTGGCAGTAGCATGAACTACTATCATTTTAACTAACTATCACAAAAAAGATAATGATTTGAAACAGTACTGGTTACTATGGACTTCAGAAATTTGCACATAAAGTTACTCTATACAAATGGATGGTATAGTTATCATTTATAAGGAAGATTTTGGTGCATTATAGATGACTGCTACATTCAGAAGGAGCCTTTACTTTCAGTAGCTTGTGGGGTCCCTTAAACTGGTATGGTTTAAAGAATCATAATCAATTGTAAATAGGAACGTGCAAAATTAAGAAATTGGCAAATATCTTTAATAACAACTTTAAGTATAACGAATACTGCAAAATTAGTTCAACAATGAACAAAGTGGCCAAGCAACTAGTCTCTCATTGCACTCAAAGTCAAACTGGCTTTGTGAATGACTGCACAATTTGAGAAACTATTTTAAAACAACATGTACAAAGAAACCAACAACTACGAGTTTACAAACCTGTTCAAAGTGAAAACATACTGCTGTATTTTTATAACTATACTTGTAGAGAGCTATTAGCACTCTATATTTTTGTCGTTGGTTATTTTAGTGGCAGCTTCTTATTTAATGAAAAGCTTTATTTATGAACATACTTTAGGAAACTTTGAGGCAAAATATTATGTGGAGTAAATCATCTACTCCATAAAACAAATCAAACTTAATATCCCACAAAGTTAATAAAAATTGCAAAATGTTTTACTGCGAAAATTGTCAGTTTAATGAAAACAGAATACTCGGAATTAATTCACTTGGAAAGGACCCTGTCTGGGAATGTGACTGGGGATAATCACAGGTGTTCAGACATAAGTTAGAAGTTCCACAAAAAGTTGTTATTCAGTACATAACACCTGGCCCATTGGACTTACATACATCGATAACAGTTCTGCTGAAGATGCTGGGGCTTGTGATGAATTACAGTGGCTACAAAATTGGCGGTAAAGCAACCATGTTTCTTGATGTTAGACACGCCCTTATATAACTCTTCTTGGCGTCGTAAAATTAACCCAACAGGGCCAATAATGATACCATTGTCGACAGACCACTTTACATTCCATCCCAGTATAATTTACGTGCTCGCAAGCTCTTTTTGTCTCAATAGCTGACCAAGGCTGCCCCTGACCTCTCAGTATCACACTCCGAACTCGATTTGCCTCTCGTCACAAAAGGAATCAAGCGCCTTGGGAGCGAAGTCCACCTTTCCCAGTTCCGACAAACCGTTTCCGTGGTGGCGGGGCTTTACTACTGGTTTTACATTTAGCTTCCCTACTTAAGGACCACTGAAATATGCATAGTTTTTACAAATTATTACACTAACAGCGTATTACATAAAAACCAGACGTAGAGTTACAATATAAAACGTTGAAATAGTTAACATAGTTGTTATATATTTACACAACCAAAGATCTCGACAATGCAGATACACAAGTAAAGAATGTCAGCAGAGATCTTACACGGAATGCACATCAAGCTATCGACTATAGGTGTTACAAAGTTCGCCCCATGGTACAGAGTTTGTTCCGCAGTAGTGTTGGTGTGTTGCAAAACGACACGACCTCTGTCCTCACAGCTCGCATCGTCCGGGACTGGATTTGTGAGCGCGAGGATGAGCTGTCGCGTCTCCCTTGGCCATCACAGTCAGCACATCACGGTGTTAGACACGCCCTTATATAACTCTTCTTGGTGTCGTAAAATTAACTCAACAGGGCCAATAATGATACCATTGTCGACAGACCACTTTACATTCCATCCCAGTATAATTTACGTGCTCGCAAGCTCTTTTTGTCTCAATAGCTGACCAAGGCTGCCCCTGACCTCTCAGTATCACACTCCGAACTCGATTTGCCTCTCGTCACAAAAGGAATCAAGCACCTTGGGAGCGAAGTCCACCTTTCCCAGTTCCGACAAACCGTTTCCGTGGTGGCGTAGTGATCACTATCGACCTCCACCATCGTTACCTGAATTTGCCACTATTTTGCAGGTAAAACGGTGTAAAATTCCCTCGAAAATCATACAATACATGTATTATCCATTCCGAGACGAATGTTTTTGAACGCCAATGGACTTTCTAGACAGCTTTAGACATAGTGGGTGGCAGGCCGAAGTGGCCGTGCGGTTAAAGGCGCTGCAGTCTGGAACCTCAAGACCGCTACGGTCGCAGGTTCGAATCCTGCCTCGGGCATGGATGTTTGTGATGTCCTTAGGTTAGTTAGGTTTAAGTAGTTCTAAGTTCTAGGGGACTAATGACCTCAGCAGTTGAGTCCCATAGTGCTCAGAGCCATTTGAGCCATAGACATAGTGGGTAATGTGTTGTGTTTTTTATGTTTTTAGATGAAATTAGATGTAATTTGGCTTTCGTTATTGTTCCATATAATCTACAACGAAACATGTAACCTATATAAACATTTTATTTTGTCGCAGAAGAGGAAATTTAGCACACAGTAATGAACATGATAACAGCTATTTTGAAGTAGTATCGCTGACTTAAGGGCTTCATGTCTCGTAAGTATCTCCAGTTTTCGTACTGTCCGTTAGTTGGTTACATAATTTCAAGTGCAGTGACCCTATCTTTCTTGTTGTTTAATTGTATTCGAAGACAATGTCCGAATTCTAGGTCTTTGGCGCCCGGAATCCAGTAATTTCTCTTCTTTTTTCTTTGTTTTCCCTTAATTCCATCTGCTTTTGTAACTTTCATGTAATTCTTATGGATTGTTGTGTAATTTCGTTCTATTTTACTGCCGCTACTACTAGTGTAATTTCGTGATTCTAGTGTAGTTTCGTTCTACATTTCTTCTAGCAGTAGTATATATATTTTTCGTCCTAAACTGTCATACCATGATACGTTCAATATTTTTGTAAAATTTATCCAAAAATGGTGTTGTCATATGGTAATCTTTTTAGGATTAATGCATAGTGCTGGACGTTTATTCAAAACAATTTAAACGTATGAAAATCAACAAAAATAATACTTTATTAACCGACTGAAGACAAATTTTCATACATACATATTTTCTTAAAATAATTGTAAAACTGCAACGTTAATAATGAAATAACTAGGAAAAGTCACATAGGACAGTCACTGAGGTTCATTTCTTTAAAATATTCTCATTTAAGTTCAACAATTTTTTTCTCTTCATTGTTGCTACATCAGGAATTCAGTTTTTACGTAAAGGGGTCCCTTAGGGTTACGGCTGTAAGTAGGGTAAGGAATCCAGCGTGCACTCTTTGTGCACACTGGGAGGAATCGTTCCAGATGTGGATAGCGTGCTTCCGGATGCCATGAAGCGCACAGGGTGCAGCCAACTGCAGGTGGTGGCTCATGTCGCAACTAACCATGATTGTGGCTTTCGATTGGAAGAGATTCTCTCTGGTTTCGGGTGGTTAGCTGAAGTAGTAAAGACTGACAGTCTTGTTTATGAGATGAAAACGGAGCTCGTCATCAGGACCGACTGTGGTCGTTTGGTTCAAATCCAAGTGCAGGATCTGAATCAAAGCTTCAGACAGTTCTGCGACCTTGGAGGCTGCTGATTCCTTGACTTACGCCACATGGTGATGGGTTTTCAGGTTCCACTTAATAGGTAAGCACTCCACTACACGTAAGAAACGGCTACTCCGGTGGCAGAGGTTATGTGAAGGAGAACGAGTGGTTATTTAGGTTAGAGGGTCTCAGGAAGCTACAGAAAGGGTATAAGTCTACAAGGGTGCAGAATAATCACAGAAAAAATCAGTACTGTAGTTATAATGTGTCGTAGCTGTGTTGATAAAGAACAAGAGCTCCAAACGATGATAGAAACCACTGAAGATGAAATCGTTATAAGTACGGAAAGTTGGCTAAAGTCGGAAAATAAGTTCAGCAAAAACTTTTACAAAGGAGCTAACCGTGTTCAGAAAGGATATACATAGATAGTTCCTGTGAGTTGGTATGCGTAGTTGTTATACGTGACAAATGGAATAAATTAAAAACTGGTTCTATTTATCGAACCCTCACTCAGATGATACAGTTGCTGAACAGTCTAAAAAAAAAAAAAAGAGGAACTTGAGTCTTATTTCAAATAGGTACCGCACTCATACAGAGTTGATGGTGACTCAAATCTACCCTCGGTACGCTGGTGAAAATACATGTTTAAAGTCTGAGGTAGGCATAAAACTTCGTCAGAAATCGTTCTGAATGCGTTCTCTGAAAATTATTTCGAACAGTTAGAGCCCACTCGAAGTGTAAATAGACGTGAAGACATACTTGACCTCTTAGCAACAAATAATCCTGAATAAATAGGGAGCATCATGACGGATACAGGGATTAGTAACCGCAAGGTTTCTGTAGCGAGACTAAATACTGTAACATGCAAGCCCACCGAAAATAAACGCAAAATACTTCTATTTACAAAGGCAGTTAAAAATTTTTTTGAGGCCTTCCTGAGAGAGGAGACCAGATGTGGTTTAAATTCAGAGAAATAGTATCGACGGCTGTTGAGACACTTAAGCCAAATAAACTAATGAGAGATGGTTCTGATCCACCAAGGTACACAAAACAGGTCGGAGAACTGCTGCAGAAGCAACAAGAAAAAGCATGTCAAATTTAAAAGAACGCAAAACACTCAAGACTGGCAAAGTTTTACATAACCTCGAAATGTAAGGCAAACTTCAATGCGAGATGCATTTAATACCATCCACAAGAAAACTGTAACTCGAAATTAGCCAGAAAATCCAAAGAGGTTCTGGTCGTATTTAAAGGAAACCGGTGGAAAGACACAACAATACCTTCACTGCCCGATAACAGTGTTACTGATAACAGTGCCATTAAAACAGAGTTTCTGAATACGGTTTTCCGAAATTCCTTTACCAAGAAAGAAGAAGTTAATATTCCAGAATTCGAACGGAGAACAATTGCCAACATAAGTAACTTAAAAGTAGATATCCTCGATGTAGCAAAGCTGCTTAAGTGACTTATTAAAGGCGAGGTCTCCAGTCCTAATGGTATACCACTCAGGTTCCTTTCAGAATATTCTGATACAGTAGTTCCATAATTAGCGGTCATATTCCACCGATCGCTCTCTGGAAGATTCTTAGCTGAAGATTGGAAAGTTGTACAAGTTGCAACACCCAAGAAAGGAAATATGACTAAGCCGGTGAATTACAGAACCATATGGCTACGTCTATTTGCAGCAGAATTTCAGAACATGTACTGTGTTCGAACATTGTCAGTTATCTCCGAGGAAACGGATTCAGAAAACTTGTGAAACACAACTAGCTCTTTATTCTCACAAAGTAATGAATGCTACTGACAGGGGATGTCAAATTGATTCTACATTTATAGATTTCCCGAAGGCTTTTAACACCTTATGTCACAAGCGACTTCTAATAAAATTGCGTACCCATGGTACCCTTGGACTATCGTCTCCGTTGTGAGACTGAATTCGTGATTTTCTGTCAGGAGGGTCACATTTCATAGTAACTGACGGAAAGTCATCGAGTAAAATAGAATTTGTATGTGGCGTTCCCCAAGGAAGTGTTGTATGTCGTCTGCTGTTTCTGACCTAGATAAATAATTTAGGAGACAATCTGAGTAGCACTCTTAGATTGCAGATGATACTATCATTTGCAGTCTTATAAAGTCATCACATGATCAAAAAAAAATTGCAAAACGATTTAGACAAGATATTAGTAGGATGCGAAAAGTAGCAGTTGACTGTAAATAGTGAAAAGTGTGATGTTTGCGGTGTGAGACCAAAAGGAATCCGCTAAATTTCGACTACACGATAAATTACACAAATCTGAAAATTATAGATTCAACTAAATACGTACGGATTGCAATTACAAATAATTTAAGTTGGGATAACCGCATAGATAATGTTGTGGATTTGCAACAAATCTACTAAAGACAGTGTCTACATTACTCTTGTACGTCCTCTTCTGGAGTATTGTTGTGCCGTGTGGGATGCCCATGAGACAGGATCGACAGAGGACATCGAAAAAGTTCGAAGAAGGGAAGCTGGTTTGTACTATCACTAAATAGGGGGGAAAACGTCACGGATATGATACACGAATTGGGACGGCAACCATTAAAACAAAGGCGTTTTCCATTGCGACAGGATCTTCTGATGAAATTTCAATCACCAACTTTCTTCTTAGAGTGTGAAAGCATTTTGTTGCCGCCCACCTACAATGGGAGGAATGATCATCATAATAAGAGATATCATGGCTACTGGAGAAAGATTTAGCTGTTGGCTAATCCCACGCGCTGTTCGAGAGTGGAACGGTAGAGAATTAGCTAGAAGGGGTTGAACACAGGACTTGAACACAGGACCTTTCGCTTTGGCGAACAACTGAGCTAACCAAGCATGACTTTAACTTCCCCAGTACCTCATCTCCTACCTTCCAAACTTCTCCTGCGTAACTTGTGGGTCTAGTATTCCTGGAAGAAGGGATTTTACGGAGACATAGCATAGCTACAACGTGCAGGATTGTTTCCAGCACGAAGTTTCATCGTAGAAACTCCCTAGGATGCAGCTGTGATGTTTAACGAAACATTCAACACTACCCATAATTGCATGAAAAGTGATGTCTATTTGGCATAATGTATGGTATCGTGTTAACATCATTTTCTTCCTGCCTCTTTCTCTTCATTCTCCTCTCAATTTTCCTTTCGATGTTCTTCGTCTTCATCCTCCTCAGCCTTTTACTTTATCTGCCTTCTCATTCATTTCATTGTCTTCCCCTCCACCTCCTAGTCACTCCTCTTCCTTTTACCATGCACCTCCCTCTTTCTCCCTCTCCCTTCCTCTTCCCTCACTTTCCCCATACCCTCTCTTTATCTCCTTTCTCCTCTCCCTCTCTCACCCTTCCCTTGGCTCCACTCTCCACCTCACCACTCAACTCCCTCATCCTGCACAAACTCCTCCCCCTCCCCAGCCTCTCCCCAACCCTCTACCAAACAAACTCCCAATCCCTGCCCTCTCCCCTCCCTCTTCCTATCCTGGTCACTCTTACTCTCTCCCCATCCCCCTCCCTAGCCTCTCTCTATCCCCCTCCCCATTGTCCTCCTCTCTTCCTTTCACGGATCCCTGCCATTGCTTTTGCGCTTTACTCCCTCCCTCTTCTCTATACTTCCACCGCTTCTTCCCTCTTTCTCCCTTTGAACTACCTCTGGAAAACTGGATTTACTCTGAGAAAATTTTTAAAATAGAGACAGATTATTAGGGAATAAATTGCCTTTGAAAATCCAATCTTAATGCAGTAACTATTGTTCCAAATGGGAGTCTGTAAACGAATAGCTCTATTTAATGGTAATTAGCTTGAGTTGGTTTGATTGTATGCCATCTATTGTGGTTTGTTGCTCAAGTGTGTAATGTGCCCTTATTGTGTGATGTCCCTTTGGTGGCGTTTAATGATAAATAACCTTAACCATTTGCTCCACAGAAGGCCACTATTGTTTGTGCTTTAACACAAACAGACTGACGTGAACCAATCAAGTCACATATACTTTTAGGCTTTGGAATGCAAAATGTTTCCTCTTTCTGTCTTCAGTAATTGCCAACAGGTTTGTTACCTTGAACCTCATTCGATGGGTCAGCAACTGGTGACTCATATCTTCATTTGCAGCTTTTATATGTAGTGTTACCTGAATGGCTCATTCAGAACTGATTCAACAATAGTCTAACTGTCTTAATGCCTAGACTGGATGACGCATTGTAGTATTTACTGAAGCTATTTGTATGTCTGTGTACCGTTTCATTTTTTATATGAACCAATTTAACAAGTCTCATTTTTACAATATATTAAGTTACTTGGATCTTATGACAACTTCCGCATTCCTTAGTCAGTTCATCCCGTGTAGTGTTGTTTCATATAGGAAATCTATTTTATGGAGCGAGACAGCATCAAGAAATTTTGTAATCAGTTCCTCGTTTCAAGAACAATTTCTGTGATACGCCATGTTGATGAGGAACGAATCATTCTTTTACAAATTTGACTAGCTGAGTACCTGGCGTTGCCTGGGTGTGCATTTATTCCAGTTCTATTAGTCTATCTCCTCCATCCACATCCCTCTGGATGTCTCTCTTTCTCTGTCCATCTCCTCCTGCCCCTCTGTCCATCTCCTATTCCTCCTCTCTCTGTCGCTCTTCTCGACCCCCATCTGTACATCTACTCCTTGCTCCTCAATCTCCTCCTGCCCGTCTACCACGTCCTCACTCTGTCTGTAACCTTCCATATCCACTCTCTGCGTCTTCCTCTCCCTTCTCTCCTTTAAATCGGCCGCGGTCCGTTAGTATACGTCGGACCAGCGTGTCGCCACTATCAGTGATTGCAGACCGAGCGCCGCCACACGGCAGGTCTAGAGAGACTTCCTAGCACTCGCCTCAGTTGTACAGCCGACTTTGCTAGCGATGGTTCACTGACAAATGCCAATCCACAACAGAATTAGTAGCAAAGAAGTAATAAATTTCAGCGTCACGCATGTTGTGGCAGTTTTTCAAGCATCTTAGCGTTTATGGTGTCATATTATCTGAACTGTGTGGCGTACAACGATATTCAGGGGTATATGTGAATATCGTCTGAGAAATGTCTTGCGAATAGAATTAATAGCAAAGAAATAATAAACTCAAACGTCATTTCACGAAGTTTAAACAGTTTTCCTCTGTGTAGCTATAATACTTTCATTGGATTATTACTGTAAAAATACTTTAGAATATAAATTCCTTCATATTTATTATTTGTCCAGAAATTTATAACAGCGATATACTGCAGTCTTCGTTATCAAGATTGAGTTTTTTAAATTATTAATAAAATGCAGTAAGTAGCAATGGAATTTCGTTTAATACAATTGTATTTTTAAATTACTCTTATCCGCTAAGTAAACGTAGGATAAGAGTTTGTTTTAGAAGTAGAAAACCAAAATTAAAAAACTTACCATGATATCGACAATATAATTAATGGATAATTTAATTTACTTATTTTACAATATGTTTAACATCAGCAAGGATAACAAGAATATACGGCCTCTGCGGAAGTCTCGTAATTTCAGGAGGAGCTTAAACTGCAGAGTAGTTTTAATAACATTTATCCTCGCTCGTGGTTTGTTCGCATTACGGCCTGCTGCTCGCAGACCAAACTTACAGCACCCCAGAACCGTGGCTTTTAACTGGTAAGCTGCACCCGGGCGCATAAATTGCGTAAGGCTTCATACTCGCAAGCCTGCTAACCAGGAGAAATGGATACTGCCGTAACAGAGACGCAGTAGCCCACTCTCAGCTGCATCTTCAGTACGAATAATGGCCGTTGTTAATTACAACGCAGGAAACCCTAAAATCCTGCATCACAATCAATGTGCGAATCTCCAGTTGCTCGTATAGATTCTCGGTTCGTCTTTTCTTGAATCACCTTAGCTTCTTTTTTACTGGGTTTCAGCGCTTCATGAGCAACAACACCGTATAATACAAACACTGATTCAGGACGCAGGAAGAACAGGGAAGGT
Source organism: Schistocerca serialis cubense (assembly GCF_023864345.2). Lineage (NCBI taxonomy): Eukaryota > Metazoa > Arthropoda > Insecta > Orthoptera > Acrididae > Schistocerca > Schistocerca serialis. The sequence goes on along the minus strand of NC_064638.1, from coordinate 234,774,025 downwards.
CATCTTTCGGCTTGATTAAGATACCTATCGGTAAGAGTTGAGAAAAACAATAAGATTTTGACTTACGTCATTGTTAGAACGACTAGACGAAATCTGTATGCGTGAAAAATTAGAAATTATTATATGTTATCATAGGTTGCGATTGAATGCCTCAGAACTGTGGGTAAGAGAGAAAGAAACGATAAACTCAGACGTCATTTCATGGAGTTTAAACAGTTTTCCTCTGTGTGACTATAATACTTTCATTGTAACACGTTAGCTTGTTGAAGGACACGCAGACGCCTCCCTCACTTTCTCAGTAACCAGTGTTGTGGCCGTGCCCTGTGTAATGTTTTGTGGTTCCTGGCTGCATGAGGAGAGGATGGCATCATAGGTTGGTGGAAGGTTTCCTCTCATTATAACACAAATTGCACATGTGATTAAAACACACTTTATTACAGGAACTAATTAAATACTTAAATTCATCGAGGTCCCATGTCAAGTTCCCTCACAGCTACGTAAGGTGTGAGGCGACAACTATCAGTGTAAAAGGCTAGAGCACAGTGCACTTACTGAGGTGCAAAGCGAACTATCAATGCAATGTACTAAGATACAGAGACTGAGAGAGCTCGGCCTGCAGCGACGGCCTATATGCGCGCTGCCCAGGGCGCGGCATTCGGGAGGACGACGGTTCAATCCCGCGTCCGGCCATCCTGATTTAGGTTTTCCGTGATTCCCCTATATCACTCCAGGCAAATGCCGGGATGGTTCCTGTGAAAGGGCACGGCCGAATTCCTTCCCCATCCTTCCCTAATCCGATGTGACCGATGTCCACGCTGTCTGGTCTCTTTCCCGAAAACAACCAACCAACCAACCCAGGGCGCGTTATCAGCGTGTAGCCTGGGGGTGTGTCTTGGTCTTCTAGTGTCAAAGGCGTGCCTAGCTCAGCGCCGGCTATACAATGTTTTCTAGTGCTGACCGGTGTGCTGGCGAAGGCGTACGCCAGCGCAGTCAATATCTGGATTTACTACATCCATTTCAAAGATATGATGGTATACCAGTGGAGAATCTCTTCTCCATCATTAAAAATATAAGAGCACGTGAAATGTAAAAGCATGTAGTAAGGTGTAGAGGTACTTACTTTGCCTTGCTTAAATACACGTTAAGACATAAAAACATCGCCGCACGAAGGAATTATTCAAATGGGATGTGATGTACATGTACAGACAAAGAAATGATCAAAATTTCGAAAACACTGGATGATTTATTCAAGAGAAAGAGCTTCACAAATTCAGCAAGTGAATAACGGAGGGGCTCTGCTATGAAAAAGAATGGGACCCCAGTCCATCAACCCTGGTTTTCGGACCGTAAGGCCGGCGACAGTCAGGTTGGCATCCTCCTGCTATCAGGGTCATCTCCAATGGAATCTCATTGACTGAAGTAGAATTACGTTCAGTGAAGAGTACCGCTTTGAACTTAACCCGGATGATCACTGAAGAACTGTCTGGAGTCGTCCTGGTGAACGGTGGGATACCAACCTGTCACCCATTATATGACCCAACAAAGAGGAGTGATGATTTTGAGTGCCATCTTTTTTCGTAGGAGGGTCCCTCTGGCTGTTATAAGCCGCTCCCTTACGGCACAGCGGTACGTCGACGATATTCTAATGCCTGTTTTAATGACGTCATGACAAGTCACCCTGGGCTTATATTTCAGTGAGATAATGCCCACCCACACAAGGTGAAGAGTTTCTACTGCTTATTTTTGCCAAACCCTACCTTGGCCAGCAAGATCATCGGATCTCTCCCCTGTTGGGAACGTTCGTAGCATTATGGGCAGGTCTCTCCAACCAGCTCGAGATTCTGACGAATTAGCGAACCAACTGGGTAGAATTTTGCACGAAATTCCTCAAGAGGACACCCAACAATCCTGTCAATCCGTAACAATCCAAGTAGATGCTTGCATAAGGGCCGGAGGTGGACCACTGCGTTATTGACTTGCTCGATTTGTGAAGCTATTTCTCTGGAATAAATCATCCAATTATTTTGTATGTCTGTACATGTACATCATGACTATCGATATCCGTCCTATTCGGATAAATCCTTCGAGGTACGTAGATTTTTTGTCTTAGAGCATATCTAGTATTTATGATATGCGCATAAGCTCTATGAATATGGAGAAGGGAACTGACCATGCCTAACGGCACTCCGCAAAAAAGAATAGTCCACAACGATAAGTGAGCAAACACACGACTCACTCGATTCGTTAAACATGAGTGCAGCTTCAACATACATGCAGTGGGTGAAGGGAAACAGCAAGAAAAACACAAATATGGCAGTCAGAAAAGTTGGAAAGAGACATAATCTCCTATAGCATTGGTAGCATGCAGTATTAGATTTTTAAAAGTCTTTCTAATTCATGGTTATTGAGAAGACAGACATTCATTATTTCTGCTTCAGTGGCTGGTATGCCTTCGCCTGGATTCTCCTCAGCTGAATCCAGCATGGTAGACGCGAACTGTTGATTTAATAGGAGCGACATTTGCTTCCTTAACCAACATAATTTGTCTGATATGATTCTGCTTCTGATACATTCCTTAAAAAATGGTTACATTTAACAGAAAACATAATATAGAAATAGGAGGCGAAGATAAGACGACTTTGTTCTTGACGATAAGGCAGTGTTTAATCTTACACTTAATTTTCGAGCACTACGGTATGTTATTTTCTGCTATTGCGACGCCAAAGGATGTACTGCGCAAATAATCGTGCGGAACACCTTTTTGTAAGGAACTGCTCTGACTCTGAACACTTACAACCTCCGATATCATGGTTTTAAAGTAATGTGTACGCACGGGCAACATGGTTTCTTTGAGGACACTGTGCCTGCGATGTCCGTGTTTTTTTTTTTTTTTTATAATATTTCTGTTAGAACGGTGCTGCAAAGTAATTTTGTCAACAGTCTTCGCTGCAGGTAAGAAGGTGGGAGCTTCCTGCGCAGAGAGGGATGTGGAATCCATTGGAGCGTCACCAGGATCTATCTCGCGACGCACGCTTCAGCCGTTTCCTACTCTTTTAAATGTCAACTTCAGGGTATAAGTGACATTGGGCCACTGTTTCTGCTTCTGACTTCCTTAAAGACATTATATGCTCGGAAAAACCTAGATGCCGCTTTTTAACGCAATATTTGTCTTGTTTGCTCCATGCCGCCCATAACGAACATTACAATGGCTAGCTGCATTCATCATGTCTAAACTCACATAAAAATAAACGCTACAAGTAGCTGAGACGGAATGACAACATTGAATGGACTATAATCTGCTCCACTATCACCTGCCAGTGTGCATCGTCGCATTAGCAGACTTCTTACGTGCCCACTACTATAACTGCGGCTGTAATTCTCCACATCTATTACTTCTCCATCGGTCAAGATAGAAATACTTGCGCCTGGCGGGTTGCGTAGAGCAGCAGAGTTATGGAAGTCACGAGATGAAAAAGTCAGACCGCAGTAGTACAAGCTCCCGGCACTCCATTCAGAAAGTAGAATGCCGATGTAAGATAGTAGGAAATTTTAAAACCAGAAAAAACCGCACCCGTCGCGAGTCAAGTCCATTGTACCAAGAAAGTTCATAAACGCAATCCAGGATGTGAGTGCCAAGTTTTAGTATTGGAACCGTAACTGTGTGTGACGGAAGGCTGTATGTATAGACAGCAAGTGACATACTGCGTTCATACTTGCCAGACGGCAAGAAATTGAGAGATCTGTACCAAATAAATTAACAGACGAAGTAAATATTCCAGAATTCGAATCAAGAACAGCTGCCAACATGAGTAACGTAGAATATCCTCGGAGAAGTGAAGCAACATAAATCACTTAATAAAAACAAGTCTTCTGGTCCAGACTGTACAACAATTAGGATCCTTCTAGAGTATGCTGATGCATTAGCTCCATACTTAACAATCATATAGAACCTTTCGCTCGAAGAAAGATCCGTACCCAAAGACTGGAAAGCGGCACAGGTCACACCAATATTCAAGAAAGGTAGAAAGAGTAATTCACTAAATTCCTGGCCCATATCATTAATGTCGATATGCAGCAGGAGTTTGGAACACATATTGTGTCCTAACATGAATTATCCCGAAGAAAACGGTCCATTGACACACAGTCAACATGGATTTAGAAAACATCGTTCTTGTGAAACACAACTAGCTCTTTGTTCACATGAAGTACTGAGTGCTATTTAAAGGGATTTCAAATTGATTCTGTATTTCTGTATTTCCGGAAGGCTTTTTACACTGTTCCACACAAGCGGCTTGTAGTGAAATTGCGTGCTTATGGAATATCGTCTCTGTTATGTGACTGGATTTCTGATTTCTTGTCGGAGAGGCCACATTTCGTAATAACTGACGGAAAGTCATCGAGTAAAACAGAAGTGATTTCTGGCGTTCCCCAAGGTAGTGTTATAGGCTCTTTGCTGTTACTTATCTATATAAACGATTTCGGGGACAATCTGAGCAGCCGTCTTAGGTTGTTTGCAGATGACACTGCCGTTTATCGACTAATAAAGTCATCAGAAGATCAAAACAAATTGCAAAATCGTTTAGAAAAGATATCTGAATGGTGCGAAAATTGGCAGTTGACTCTAAATAACGAAAAGAGTGAGGTCATCCGCATGCGTGCAAAAAGGAATTCGTTAAACTTCGGTTACACGATAAATCAGTCAAATGTAAAGGCCGCAATTTAAGTAAATAATTAGGAATTACAATTACATACAACGTGAATTGGAAGGAACTCACAGAAAATATTGTGCAGAAGGCTAACCAAAGACTGCGTTTTATTATCAGGACACTTAGAAAATGTAACAGATCTGCTAAGGAGACTGCCTATACTACGCTTGTCCGTCCTCTTTTAGAATACTGAAGCGCTGTGTGGGATCCTTACCAGATAGGATTGACGGTGTACATCGAAAAAGTTCAAAGAAGGCTGCACGTTTTGCATTAGCGCGAAATATGGGAGAGAATGTCACTGAACTGATACAGGATTTGTGCTGGACATCATTAAAACAAAGGCGTTTTGCGTTGCGATGGAATCTTCTTACGGAATTCCAATCACGAACTTTTCCCTCCGAATGCGAAAGGAGAAACGATCACCACAACAAAATGAGGGAAATCAGAGCTCGCACAGAAAGATACAGGTGTTCGATCATTCAGCGCGCTATGCCAGATTGAAATAATAAAGATTTGTGAAGGTGTTTCCATGAACGCTCTGTCAGGCACTTAAATGTGAGTTGCAGAGAATCCATGTAGGTGTTGATGTAACACGCTTCCAGCTTAACCGCTGCTGGCGCCTCGCCTGGACGTGACTCGAACGTGACGATTCTGATTCTGCTAAGGTCTCCGCCTCTATTTCATTAAGTCCATAGTAAGACATTGAAATTAAGAAATTTCGCCAAATTGCACTGATAGTGCTCCGTCAACATGACAAAAATAGGTATTAATTTAAAGCAAAACACCCATCCTCACATCCTGTGGTAAATCAAAACTGTCTTTGAAACGCAATTGGATCAGCTTGAACATCACACAGAGCAACAATTATCTTTGTTTCCTTTTGCCGATGTACTGTGACATATCTCACCACATAGAGTAATTGTTTATCTCCACTCCTTGTAATGCAGATGACAAGCCTTATTCATTATATCGCCTGCGTCAGTAGACAGCCTGTCGAGGCCTTAGTAGGATGGAAAGCACGGAGGTAGTCACTTATGTCGAAAAGGCACAGACGACAGTTAGGTCACCATACTTGTATTATTAATAATACTTGAGTTATTAAACGGACACAATCCATATGGGTGGGTACCTCGGGAAGTCCGTCCAGAGAACAATTTTCATTTCATGTATCGCAATTAGTATACTGTAACTAACGTAAAGAAACAGCGAATCTCTAAATCGCTGTCATGTTAATTGGGAGTGTTCTTTTCGCTTTTACTGGCAATACTACAAGTTATGATAAACAGAAGAAAAGAATCTGGACTTCGATTATTGTCATATAGGACGATTCTTTTGATGATGTTACAAATACTCTGTAGTGTTAGCCAAACTGAGCTAACAGACCCTCGTCCCGAAGCGGCTAGTCGAAAGTTATAAGCGAAAATTGTTCTAATGCGTCTGACAGTGAAACGCATGTGCCAGTACGGTTGTTGCTAAGACTGTAGGTTAGGAGAATTTCTGAGGTGGTAGTATGGACGAAAATATGAAATGAAGTTAAGTATACTTGTGCTCCGAAATGCATACCTGAAGACCTATGAGCACTTGTTCATCTTCGCTACTGTGAAACATGTTCTTCCACTGAACCAGTGCTCATAGCTCTTCAGGTATGCATTTTGGAGTTGTTTACTAGACCTTTTGTGTTGTTAGCAACAGCACTACAAACATAAGTATTCCACTGTCAGAGTATCAGAAGTATTTTCGTTTATAACTGTCGGCTCAGTCGTTATCGGATCAGGGACCCTTACCTCAAATTGATACCATTCTTCACCATTCCTGAATGTAACATCATCGTGGAATCACCTTGTATATCACCTTGCCATGAAGTCACGCTAGGCGATCATGTTTGCGTTGAGGGCTATCCTCTAATCTACCGCACTAAGAAACAGGAAGCAATGAAAGATGTGTCTATGTCAGAAATAATTAATGGGGTTTATGCATGAGGTAGTTTTTTCCATCGTGTTTATCCCGTGATATTTTTCTTTGCAAATGAGATGGGCGCGTTTTAAGTTCGGCTCACGAGATAGTGAACAAGCTTGTTTGAGATACTTTCTGAGTCGTTATAGCCTCTGATGACATCGCGAGCATCAGGAGACGAACGTTAAGCAGAGAAACAAGCCTTAGACAACAGCCCGATGCCCATACACAGACATAACCAAATACGTAACTAGCGGCAGTGAAAGCTTGCATTGGAAGATCAAATAAAATGATTTAAAATCACCCAGTAAAGAACAGCGTTATCCTTCACGAATCTTGAGCGGTGGTGATAAGGCTGGATTCCAATCAAGAAAGGTGATCAAAACGAAAATTGTATGCTAATTTTTTGCAACAAATTCAGTCAATGAATTATACCAATTAACGGCAAAGGCCTCAGTGAAAAATGTACGACACTCCCTCCTTTCCTTTCTCCTGAGTGACAACGACGATAATTTCTGGTTTTACACGAGGAAGTAGAAAAAGACGTGTTGCCTTGTTAGGTCCCCGTACATCATTAACTCGCGTATGTAGAACAGTGCTTGCGAGACGGGTTGTGCATGGCTCTGTACCTATGGTCGCCAAACAACAGCTTTCGGGCAGCATGTGACCTGGAGTCAAGTACTGGTGCGGACAGCAGTTCTCAGTTGTATTTTATAATAATACGAATCTAGCAACTAACAGCCGAATCCAATAACGGCAACTAACGCAAAGAGCTTCTTAAAATTGTAGTTTCCCTGCTCAGTTACAAAGCATAAGGGAGAGTCAAATGAAAGCCTTAAATGTGTGATCAAAAATCAACGTTTCGCGCCATTGTTCTGTATGTCATCAGTACTGTTGCCAGTGATGTAACCAATGCCGGAGGCAGCATTCTGTATACAATCGAAACGCAGCCACAATACCAGTTGAAAATGGCTGCCCCAGCTTGCGACATGCACCAAGGAAGAACAGCTTTCTGTCACGTTTTCTGAGCTGTGAAGGTACGAAACCTTGATATTCATCGGCGAATGAAGGTCCATCACTGCAGCAACTGTACCAGTGAAATAAGAAGTTCGGAAATGGCATGACTTCTGTGACAGGTGCTCAGCACTCCCGTCAGACACGCTGCATTGTGACACCAGAGTCCACTGCAGCAGTTGAAGCCATTGTGATGCAAAATCGCTCTGTGACGATGGATGAAATTGACGAAAATCTCAACTATGACTTAGCATGTCACATCATTCATGAAGTGCTTGAGTTTCGCAAGTTTCGCAAAGTGTCTGCAAGATCAGTGCTACGGAAGTTCACTCCACAACTGCAAGATTGATATTCTAACACATCAACCATACTCACACCGAGAGTTTACCACGTTTTTGGACCACTCAGAGACGTGATGGGAGGAAATCAATTTCGTTTTGATGGAGAGGTGCGGCAGGCGGTGCACGAATGGCTGCGCACTCGACCAACGTTTTTTCTTTCTTATTCTTTCTTTTTTTTCAGAAGAATCTATGAACTTCTCACGCACTGGAGGAAGCGTGTTGAGCGACAGGGAGACTGTGTAGAAAAATGAAACACTTGTGTTTCACTTTTACTCAACAAAAAAAAATAAACCTTATAAGACTTTATCTGACTCCTCCTCATACTTGCAGGGACATTAATATTTTAATATGTACTTAATTTAAATTATAATTGGTGAATTGGGGCGTACGATAAGTGCAGTTCGCAGCTTGCCGTAGGTACAGGGGGTTAAGCAGCGCAGTCATTGAGGGTTTAGAGGATGTGAGAGGGGTATGTTCATTGTTTGTCTCACGATAATGACAGCTCACAGATATGAGCGACACATACCGATCAAGCTTTCTTTAAGCGGTTATCTACAGCTCATACATATTTGAAAATACCCATTTGGTGCCAATTACTATACAGGTTTATTTATTTTGTGCAGGTTTGATTACTGGCTACCAACTACACAGAAGATATAATGCATATTAACTTTCATGTCTGCCAAATACGGCAAAATCAAGTATAAAATGTGACTAATTATACATGATGTTGCCGTATCTGGCAGAGATATATTACTGACCAGTTGATGTACATTATTATCTTCTGTTAAGATGGTAGCCCGTACCCAAACCTATAGACAATAAATGAAACTGTAGAGCTGTTGGCAAAAGCTTTTTTTTCCACAAACCAATCAGCTGCTATGGTATACAGTTTTACACAGATGTAATGTACATTACAGGGACGATCATCTAAAAATACGGTATATATTTGCAGCAAGGAATGTGTAATTAATTAAGGCTGCTGTAATACAACGCAATCAGAAAAAGGTGAAGTTCGAAATATTTGGTTAATATTTGTGCTCGTGTCTCCCATTGCATAACGCATTTAAATATAATGGAAATTACACAAAGCAGTCTACATGAAGTGTTCCAAATGGTGCCGATTTTTCACGAGCAGTACTTGTGGGCCGGCGGAAAACTTACCTCGCCCTTACTGTGTGTAGTCTATTGGAAGCTCCTAACGTATAGTTTATGTAGGTTACGAAATAATAAAAAGATCGGTAAATATGTGGCACGAAGTGCCGCCCTACAGTGTCAGTTTTGGCTCTTGATTAAACGTTTTTGGCGACCAGTGCCCCAGCAGGGCTGCCGTGATCCGTAGCGCCTGGCAGTGCCGCCTGCCCGCAGTACAGGGCTGGGCCGGTGCTGCTACTCACCAGCAGCTTCTGTGGCTCGACGTGGCCTGCTGCGCTGCGCTGCCAGGCCATCGCCACGGGCGCCTCTTTGTCTCTGTGGGCTGAGCCGCTGCCGCTGGGCGCTGCTTTGTGAAGTACGACGCGCCGGGCTGCTATTGTTACCTGCAGAGCGTCTGCTTCAGTACTCGTAATTCGTTTACACATGAGTGCTAAGCGCTAACAGGTGTTCCCACTGGCCATTGTAGACTCCGAAGGCCAGCTGTCTCGCCCGCTTCTGGTACCTAGAGAAGCCTGTCACAGCCTAATTTGTTAACAAAACATCAGTCGGCTGCTCTGTTGGATTTAACAATAACTCAAAGCAAAGTGTCTTTACCCCTAATCGTCATATGCGCTGCTACTTTTCCGCTGTCGGTCACCGGGATAAAAACGCGTTGTTTTACGAAATACTTCATTGTGTTACTATCTAAGACATTTACTTAAAAGACAGGTGTTACAATTCAAGTTTTGCCAACAGAGTATTACGTCCAAGGAGGAGGGAGAAGATCCACATGAACAGACACGAGTGGTAACGTCCGCGGACGACATAGGCCTTGTGGCCGGATGTAGAATACGACATAGGCGGAAAACAGAGCCGAAAATGATAAGGGATAGTACAATGATGTCTTTCTTCATATCAGAACTGCGAATGACACAATAGTGGATCCAGTAAAGGAATTCTATCGAGAAACCGAGAGTACGAGGGACAGTCGAAGCAAAGAAGATATGAGAATAGACTATCACAGGCCAATATGGCTTCCCTTCATAAAAAAAGAACACTGATGCTAGATGTTGATATGGAAATGGGAAAGAAGTTCATGAAAGTTGGTGTGACATAGCGTTGTGAGGAACTGTGGAGTGGAGTATAGGAAATTCGAACACAAAGCAAATCGAAACATTTTGAATATGGTGCTACCGAAGTATGTTAAAAATCAAGTGGTTAGAGAAGTACAGATCGAAAAAATACTAAGAATGTCAGTAGAGGAAAGATGTCTATGAAAGACTCTTATCAGAAGATGGGACTCATTGTTTGCACATCTGCTGTGATATCCATGAGTAGTTAACAAGAAGCTGTAGAAAAAGAGCGAGGAAGAGAGAGAGAGAGAGAGAGAGAGAGAGAGAGAGAGAGAGAGAGAGAGAGAGAGAGAGATAATTCGAGAAGACAAGTATCAGAATGTGTAAAACGATTTGTACAACGTATTATGTGTAGAGAAGAAATGTTCAGCATAAAATAGGAAAAGATGGAAGACAGTATGAAACCAGTCAGACGACTCATCTACACATATTATAAATTAACGAGTCCCAAGCCAGTTTATCTCGGAATTTCCACGATAATCTCAGAAACTAATGTAGGGACTCCGATACGTTTTCACTAATGCACAGATTGATCCACGGGAATAAGTAATGGTGACAATGTAATGTATGTATTTTTATCTGTTCCGTATTTAACTGGCCTTTTGAGTAACGTCTCGCGGCGGTGACGTCAGCTATGAGCTGGTCAGGTGTATAGGAGGTGGTAAGTGGCCGGGAAATTAAACAGCTGTCTCAACTACAAAGAACAGCGTATCTCCATCGTGGTCTAGTCGTAAAGCACTTGCATGAAAACCAAAAGGTTGCGGGAGTTTTGAGTCTTCTTTTAACATGGAATGAAGCTTTCATGACGTGGATATTCCCCGGAAGTGACATGTGATTCAGATTCGGATTTGGATTCGTATTCCATGTTTCGCTGACTGGATAAAAAGGAGTAGATTAGGGACACGCAAGTCACTGAGATGGCGTACAGTTAAGAGAGATCCATCAGGCTATTAATCCACACGAAATTATTGTTACTAGAATCTATACATATGTCCTTCTGCTATACATGTTATAAATTAAAGCTCCAGTCCACGTTTTTTGTCTGTATGTGGAAGCTAATCTTAGGAAGTACTACAGGGCTTCTGATGCTGATTACAGTAACTGATAGAGTGATTCACGGGGAAGGTTACATAATTTATAGCCACTACGCCATACAAGTTGTCCAGCTGGAGTGTCACTAGTGACTTAAAAAAGGGCAGCTAAACAGAAAATAAAGTCACACTTGCGTTAATTTTCCTCTGTCTTTGATTTACAGGTACCACTTCTGGTCTGTTGGAGATTTCCAACTGTAGCTGCCACTGAACAAAGCATTTTTTAATGTCTTGAAAATTACCCATAAGACTCTGTACCAACATATCTTCAGAAACCAGTTGCTTAGAACCATGATTCATTATTTGTACTAAGGTATTTTTTGTATTTATTTACTCTGGGTTAATCTACTGTCTCAACTAGCACAGGTATCAGAGGATAAAAAATTAAGGAGATTAGGTGTCAGCAGGCATTGATTTACATCAATGGCGCAAGTTGAATATGTGTGCCAGGCCAAGATTCGAACCAAGATCACCTGTTTACTACGCAGCTGCGCTGACGTCTCCACCATCTGGACACATTTGTCACCACAACCACACGGACTACCGTCGCACACCTCTTATCAGACCCAAATTCTCAACTTGTATCATACACTATTGATAAAGTGCCCCTGCTCATTAGCCTCATTAATCGCTATATCTCACCGATTATCGTAACAATTCGAACTTGGTACTGAAGGGAACACTGGCCGTCATTACGCTAATTATATACACTGAAACACCAAAGAAACTGGTACAGGCATGCTTGTTGAAATACAAAGATATGTAAACAGAGGGAATGTGGCGCTGCGGTTCGCAACGCCTATAAAAGGCAACAAATGTATGGCGCAGTTGTTAGATCGGTTGCTACTGCTGCAATGGCAGGTTATCAAGATTTAAGCGAGCTTGAAGGTAGTGCTCAAGTGTACCGTGAATATCAGGAATCTGGTAAAACATCATATCTCCGGCATCGCTGCGACCGGAAAAAGATTCTTCAAGAATGGGACCAATGACGACTGTAGAGCATCGTTCAACGAAACAGAAGTGAAAATCTTCATCAAATTGCTACAGAATTCAATTCTGGGCCATCAAGAAATGTCAGAGTACGAACCATTCCACGAAACATCATCGATATGGGCTACCGGAGCCGAAGGTCTACTCGTGTACCCTTTATGACTGCACGACACAAAGCTCTACACCTCAACTGGGCACATCAACACCGACATTGGACTGTTGCTGACTGGAAACGTGTTCACTGGGCTGACGAGTCACGTTTTAGATTGCATATAGTGGATGGACGTGTACAGATATGGAGACAACCTAATGAAGCCATGGACTCAGCATGTCAGCAAGGGACTGTTGAAGCTGGTGGAGGCTCTGTAATGGTGTGGGGCGTGTGCAGTTGGAGTGGTATGGGACCCCTGATACGTTTAAATATGTCTCTGACATAAGCATCCTGTCTGATCACCTGCATCCATTCATGCCCATTTTGCTTTCCGACGGACTTTATCAATTCTAACAGGACAATGCGACACCCCAAACCTCCAGAATTGCTACAGAGTGGCTTCAGGAACACTCTTGTGAGTTTAAACATTTATGCTGGCCATATAACTCCCCAGACATGAGCTGGCCGGTGTTGCCGAGCGGTTCTACGCGTTTCACTATGGAACCGCGCAACCGCTACTGTCGCAGGTTCGAATACTGCCTCGGGCATGGATGCGTGTCATGTCCTTAGGTTAGTTAGGTTTTAGTAGTTCTAGGTTCTAGGGGACTGATGACCTCAAATGTGAAGTCCCTTAGTGCTCAGAGCCATTTTTTTCCCCAGACATGAACATTATTGAGCATATTTGGGATGCCTTGCAACGCGCTGTTCAAAAGAGATCTCCACCCTCTCCTACTCTTACGGATTTATGGACAGCCGTGGAGGATTCATGTTGTCAGTTTCCTCTCAGCTCTACTTCAGACACTAGTCGAGTCCACGTCACGTCGTCATGCGACACTTCTTAGGCAAGTGTATCAATTTCTTTGGCTCTTCAGTTTATGTGTTGTCTTTTGTTTTAGATGTATCCAAAAGAAAAGACACCATTTTGATCCTGAAGCCCCTATGAATCAAAATACAAGAAAATTGAGGACATTTTCTGTCAGTGGGCTTTGATTTGTATCAGTGGGGTAAGCTGAAAATTTGTTCTGGACTGGGGTTCGAACCCTGATTTCCTGGTCTCCTGTTTACTTGGCCTGCCACAGTAGAGGTGTGCAACGTACAGGGGTTGCCAACTATCTGATTATTTGTTACTCAAGCCATTCAACAAATGAAATAATCTGTTGCAGCTAATCATCCTGAAATCTAGTGCACAACCTTAAAACTATTTGACGGCTAGTTTACACATTGGGTTTCGGTTCTATACTGTTGCGTCTGATAATTATCAGGAGGCCTAAGGAAGTAGCCTCTACCACGTTTCTTCATGTCTCTGTCACTCGAAGATGGTGGGTTCTTGAAGTGATTTTGGCGCACCGTACATATTGCATACACATTCCTATTTCTGAAGTGCTGCAGGAGACTTTAGTTTGGGAAATAATTATCGAAAATGAGAAGCAGATTTGTTTCATTGATTCTTTCTGTTAATTTCACCACTGCTGATGCACCAAGACCAAAAATTTATAACATTGCTGGATCAAGTTCTGTCGTCGAGCCTTGATATATTATAAAATCAAACATTTGACCAATTGTTCCACAAAGAGCAAATATTTTTATTCCTCATGGTTTCGATTTGTCCTTAACATACTGTTTTATACTCAATGATCCCTTGAAGTACACCATTTGCTCATCGACGCTAAGGTCTTCTTTTATTGACAAACTCGGCAATCATTCTCTTAATGAATTGGATACTGGATTGACTTTCCAAAATCGATTATTTTATCAGAATCACTTGTTATGTCAAGACAGAGGAGGTTCTGTCTCAATTTTAGGAAAGGGTTAAATGACATAGTGTCTGCAATTTGGGAAATACATAGCTGCAGCTCAGAATAACATCTAGTCCTGGGGTATTTCAGAATGTGAATTCATATACGTGAAAGCATTTCTATCTCTGTCGTAGGAGCAATGTTACCTACACTTCTGTAAACTGCATAAGAATGTCTACATTCCACACATTTCTGCACAAGTACGTCAGCGGGACTCTTTAGGTTATCCACTAGCTCAGAGAAACATTTGTACATGGGGATATATAAGTGAGTCCTCTATTCCTCCACCGTATATATTTTTTAGGTGTTAATTGTCCATCATTATGATACCACTCTAGATCAACAACGTCCATCACATCAGTTTCAGGCACGATATCTATGTCGAGGGACATGAAAGGGAAGCAGTGGTTGGGAAGGGAGTAAGACAGGGTTGTAGCCTCTCCCCGATGTTGTTCAATCTGTATATTGAGCAAGCAGTAAAGGAAACAAAAGAAAAATTCGGAGTAGGTATTAAAATTCATGGAGAAGAAATAAAAACTTTGAGGTTCGCCGATGACATTGTAATTCTGTCAGAGACAGCAAAGGACTTGGAAGAGCAGTTGAATGGAATGGACAGTGTCTTGAAAGGAGGATATAAGATGAACATCAACAAAAGCAAAACAAGGATAATGGAATGTAGTCTAATTAAGTCGGGTGATGCTGAGGGAATTAGATTAGGAAATGAGGCACTTAAAGTAGTAAAGGAGTTTTGCTATTTGGGGAGCAAAATAACTGATGATGGTCGAAGTAGAGAGGATATAAAATGTAGGCTGGCAATGGCAAGGAAAGCGTTTCTGAAGAAGAGAAATTTGTTAACATCCAGTATAGATTTAAGTGTCAGGAAGTCATTTCTGAAAGTATTCGTATGGAGTGTAGCCATGTATGGAAGTGAAACATGGACGATAAATAGTTTGGACAAGAAGAGAATAGAAGCTTTCGAAATGTGGTGCTACAGAAGAATGCTGAAGATTAGATGGGTAGATCACATAACTAATGAGGAAGTATTGAATAGGATTGGGGAGAAGAGAAGTTTGTGGCACAACTTGACCAGAAGAAGGGATCGGTTGGTAGGACATGTTCTGAGGCATCAAGGGATCACCAATTTAGTATTGGAGGGCAGCGTGGAGGGTAAAAATCGTAGAGGGAGACCAAGAGATGAATACACTAAGCAGATTCAGAAGGATGTAGGTTGCAGTAGGTACTGGGAGATGAAAAAGCTTGCACAGGATAGAGTAGCATGGAGAGCTGCATCAAACCAGTCTCAGGACTGAAGACCACAACAACAACAACATCTATTTCAGGATGGTCTTATTCATTGTCATCATTGTTTTGCGCTCTGATGATAAGGGGACCTCCAGAACCTACAATAAAAATGTTATTACAAATAGAAAAACTCATAAAAAATGTACATCTGCGAGACCCAGGTGAAAAACCAGCGAAATTGATTTTTTGGCGATTCTGGGGTGGGCGCACGACCGTATGGATTTTTTCAGCGCCTACATGGTGGAATATGTTTCACCTTGCAAAATCGGCTATACGCCATCAAAAATGGCTATCGAAAATCGTGTTCGGTTTCAGAAGCAGCTAACTGCATGTTACCTTCAGGTGCAAAGCCCGCTAAATGCCCAATACGCGTGGCTGTCGCCCTGCCATGTCATGATGCAAAGCATACGAACAGACATCAGACTTACCAACCTGGACATTCAAAGCTACCTTTCAGTGTGTTACAATTAGAATGGATATTTTTCTTATTCAGCTTTAGGTTGGCTGCGCTGTAACAAATTCGTAAGCAACAATAACATACTCGCTGCCAATGCATTGTCGTTCGCATGGGACGAGTGTTTCGTGATTACCTGAGTGTCACTTATCATTCAGTTAGCGGGCTTCGTGTCTAGGCTACTCAGCTTCCAATATACCGTATGATATAAAACGCCTAAAATTACCTCCATCATTACCTTCTTGTTCAGAATTATTTCCAGGATCATCGGATAGATTGTCAATTTCAGATGACTTACGGAGCTCTATAACTTCTTCTTCTGTAAGTGGCCTTCATCTGTCTTGGACTCGGGGCATTGTAAAATCACCGTAAGATGACTAAAAAGACAGCGAAATAATGTCCTAAATGTCTATGCTTTTACAACCTTCCAATCACAATTTCCTCATTTGCAGACATATGTACAGCTATAAATCTGTCAATTTCCTTTCGTTCTGAAAGATATATTTGGTTTTCGTCACCTAAGCTGAGAAGATATTAACCGGATGATGAGAGGTACAAAGATTACCAGGAAGCTTCCATTGACAGTGCACATTCAGTTTTGTTTTGTGGTACCACAGATTGACAGGAAATGTCGACACTGTTCTCCAATAAACTCTGTGCTTGTGACAATATGAGGACAACAATCATAAATGGTAAAATTTAACGAATTTTAATATACTATGCATTTATTTAGCATGACCGTATATGAGAACGCCATGACCAAAAGGGTTAATGCTTACAACATCACAGTGGAAGTCATAATTTTGGGCGACAGTGGCCCGTACTTGCTCCAAATGCTCGCAAATAGTTCGTTCAGTTATTTTCTCATACCAACGTTGGGGCAGAGCTTGAGGCTTTTGCAAAAACAAATTTTATAGATGTCGCTATACTGGAGGTGTGTTTAGTTTGAACACAGACGATACAAATGCTTTATGTACTCGTATCCACACGATTTTTTCAGGTATTTGCAAACCATTCAACATAATTCGATTTGGGCCGACGGAGTGTTACATTACACTGAATATTCTCTCATTAAAAGGAGGACCGGAAAGAAGATCAATGTTAGTAAATAAATAAACTTTCTCATCCATGATAGAAACGTGAGCAGTCAGTGAACGCAGCACCAGCTTTACAAAATACACAGTGGTACGAACACCACACTGTGTGCAATGAGTAGGAAGAGAGAATGGAACTATACGTTGAATCTAATACCTTGAATCTTTTTTGAGAGGGGAAGGAGCGGGGCGGGTTGCGGGGCGAGAGTTCACTAGTCGCCGGTAACAAGAATATTTTTGTACATGATAACGGCTGGATTGGTGGTTAATTCTGACTGCTGTCCAGTGCTCTCCAGAGTCAGCCATCAAGAGAGACTGCTCTCCAACACTGCTAATTCAAATTGAAGGGGAAGGTTAAGCATTTAACGTTCCATTGACGGTAATGCATGTAAGTTACTTTGTCTTCATTTAATGCGCAAGTAGGCTATACGTCTGGCTACGTTTGAGGAAAGCGGTTATATTCATTTCTAGCAGAAAGTTATAAGACAAATGTTCCTCGCTGGGAACAATTCTGTCTCGCTCCCCCTTATGGAAAGATCGAAGGATGTGAAGAAATTAGAGTTTAACCCCTACACAGCCTCGTAATGATTGTTTTCAGGATGCTAGAGAGAGTGACAGGCAATACGTGATAATGAAATTATTGAAAGGGGCTTTCACGGTTTGTTAAAACCACCCAAGGGTGAATGACGGAAGGTGTGGACCAAAGGGATTTGGGGCACTTCATTCACTGTTTATTGTTTTTACAACACCCTTCTTTATTAATAACATTGATAATACCTTTAAAAGGAAACAACACATGAGGCCTTGTACATCGCGTAACTGCATAAGTGAACAACTAAAAATAATCGTTAATGTGTTTAGGAACACAATAATCTTCA
Source organism: Schistocerca serialis cubense (assembly GCF_023864345.2). NCBI lineage: Eukaryota > Metazoa > Arthropoda > Insecta > Orthoptera > Acrididae > Schistocerca > Schistocerca serialis. The sequence goes on along the minus strand of NC_064638.1, from coordinate 234,755,988 downwards.
ACTCACAAATAGCATTCAGTTGTTTACTAATTAATTAAATGTCTGTTGAAGGCAATTTCCTCACGTAATCAACACAATTCAATACACTTCTTTGCCATTAAATGTCTGCATAAGTTAATGGGCATACATAGTAACCTCTGAACAACAATTCAATTGACTTAAAAAGAACACAACCACCTAAACATGTTTACAGAATTATGGGAAAGAAATGCATATACACCTTCTGTTTAGCAAATGAACCACTTTCGGCCTGAGCCACCAACAACATAAGTCGTTCTCATTACCCACATAGAGCCACTCCGAGGTACTGGAAGTAAAACAAAAGCCTTCCACGTGTACACCAAGGCACGGTTTCCCAGACTGCAAGCCGTAAGAAACCGGTCAACACGCTCCCACCTGTGACACAAAGGGCAAGCAACTCCCCAACGTAATAAGGACATAAATTATTTGCATATACAACGTTCCCAAAACAGATGTCTATGCACTACTTCCAGCTTCTCAGAGGACACCACTTAACACAGTGAATTCAGAGTCATCTAAACATACCGCGCAATCTGCGCAAAACCACATAAACTTTCTGCATGAGCGCACTACGTTTAAAATAAGGAGTATTAACTTAACACAACATACAACTTCTAAATCTCCGGGCGACTGGCCTGGACTCGTGAAATCGATCTACCAACACATCATCATGGCCAATAAATCGCCTCCGCTCTCCACTTGCGAGGCACAAATAGAATATGTCCTGCAACACACTGATTAAAATATCTAAAACAGTGTTCGTTACAAGATTAACACTCAATGTCACAGGGAAACATTAATCAGAAACAGACATCGGTTCGTTACAATAAACGCACAAATTACGTGGCTGAAAAACACAACCAAGTCAGTGGCACACAAGAAGGTCAGTAATAGTAAGCCCTTTATCATTTTCCCATTCAGAGGGGCGTAAAACAATAACACTTAAGCAGAGAAGTATGAATGCATTTGAGCAATTCAGTGACTGACAACAACTAAGTTTTTAAATGCAGAACACAAGTCCTCACAGGATAAGTGCGGCCTTACGCAATGGACTCCTAATAGTAAGGTCAAGTGTCCAAAGCACACTGCTCAGTAAATACACCACAACGACAAGCACACTCAGTAATCGCCAGAAACGATGGCACTGAGAACAAAATGCTGCTTATATCCAAACCAACTGTGCTCGCAATAGCATCACATCAGTCACAGAGCCATAGAGACGAGAATGTAGTCAGTACAAGCAAACGGTAAATCCATCATCAACAAGGAAGTAGTATGTTCGCGACTGCATCGGCGGCTCTACCCGCCAAGTCCGCCGCAAACGCCCAAACACAATCAGGTAACGTGGCAAACTTTCCTTTTGCCACCACACACGGTGTCGGCAGATACGGCTTCACCCTCCGCGCACTACTGCCTATCCCACTGTTTCTGCTCGCCCTCCAAAATCCAACTATTGGACTGTCACAGGTGCCTCGCCGACTTCCCCCACGAGGGGGCGCCACTTCTCTCTTTCCTCCGCGATACAGCGATAATATTATACGTGGTACGTTCGATAGATCAAACCTGAGCCGCCACGGTTCAATTATGTATCCTTACTTTTCACTTAAGTGTGATATGAATATTGTGAAGAATTTTTAAAATCAGCGCTTTTATCACAAATTGTGTCGTATTTTATTTCTTGTAATCTTTTCAAAGAAAACTAATGAATGCAAGTACAGTTAAAAGATTTACGCCGATGTTTTACCGAGAGGAAGTTTGGTGGCCTGTTTCAGGTCACTATACCTCTTTTCAGATCAGTCGACACCTTTAAAATGCTAATGAGACTTTCGCAATTAAGAAAATATTCCGGGCTATTATTCCGTAGTCAAAGGGATTTCAGCTTAAAACCCGGCGTTTCGTCCCCATCAGCGGAGGACATTTTCAAGGGGGAGTGTAGCTTTGTTGAATGTCCAATTCACACTATGGCTCGCTGCTGACTGCAGCAAAATTCTGCTTTCGCGAGCTCCCGTGCAGTGGAGTGACGTCACATATATAGAAAACGCAAGCGCAATATTCCCATAGTGGGAAACTGGTACATATCTTCTTCAGCACCGGAATTCAAATTTCATGCAATTTCACGCCCTCCTCCTTCCTATTTAATTTCCTGGGGTGTTTCACAATCTCCATGGCCTTTTGTGGTATCTGCTCGTAGCCGCCAGTACTTGTATGTATGTGGTGGTCTCCTGGCTGTAAAGCATGTTCCGCAACAGCTGATCTGTCAGTCTCCACTCGTTTGCAATTGCCCCTGTGGTCTTAGAGTAGTTTTTTGACAGTAATTTTTGTAGTATCCACGTACACCTCCCCACAACTACATGGAATCCTGTAAATTCCAGCCTCTTTCAGCGGTTGCTGAGCATCCTTGGCCGATTTTAGGTGATCTTGTATCTTCTGCGTGGGTGTATAAATTACCACCATGACTCTCCAAAAAGTAATTTAACTGTGGGTGAGAGGAATGTCTTAAAACGCCTCAATGAGGAGGATTGTGTTACATTCTCCTCACTGACAAGAGAAATGAAACGATTGTTTTGAATGTGTCCTAGTTTTATAGTAAGTTTATCGACTTATTAGATACTAATTGGACATTCAACACGACTACGCTCCCCCTTGAAGATGTCCTCCGCAGATAGAGACGAAACATCGGGTTTTAAAGTGAAATCCCTTCGACCAAGCTATGTTAACCGGGAATATTTTAATAATTGTGAATGTTTACATTTCACAATTAGACGCCTCTACGGGGAGGAGATGTGAAGAAACGCACGACGAATGGAAGGCCACCAGAAGAAGAGAGTGCAGATTTTGTGTTCCCTCACACTTCTGTCTCGTTGCAGAGTAGTCAGTGTTATTTCAAAGTTTTTGAGGATTGAGCAACTTTGCAGCTCGGGCAAGGCGCAGCGGATTTTCAAACAGTCGGAGGCGGCTTTAGTACGAGAGAGGATTCAATAGACCACCGGGACCTGGCAAACACAGACTGCAAGTTAATGTCTCTCCCTAATACTATCAGCATTAAATTGTGTAGTGGTGACAGATAGAATTGAAAGTCTGTTGCACGATAGTATTAGGTAGCGTATGTTGGCAAAGTGTAATAGGTAGAAGAAGAAATTTGATAACTTGCAACCTAATAAGAGGATCCACCATTTAGGTGCTTCCCGTACGGCTATCAAACTAACCGACCATCGTCGTCTGAGAACTGTACTTGCTAAGGGTGGAAATTTTGTCATTAGTACGGGAGTTGTGCCCATGGAAGAAATAAGAGCCAGTGTAGAAGCAGACATTCGCAGTGTAGACAAGGTTACGGCTAAAGAAATCCGTATAGAAGCTCTAAGTGTACTGTCTCGAGCGAAGCCTCTAAAAACTAATTTAACTGTGGGTGAGAGGAATGCCTTAAATCGGCTGAATGAGGACGATAGTGTTGTCATTCTCCCCGCTAACAAGGGAAATGCAACGATTATTTTGAATGTGTCGGATTCTTCTAGTAAGATTAACGACTTATTAAATCCTCGAACATATAGGAATCTAACTAAAGACCCCACAGACGAAATCCTTAGATTCCTCTACGGAACAGAGCGATCAGAAAAGTCTGTTCAATTCAGTTGCGCTAGCAACAAGACTTTATGAATTGCAGAAGGTGCACCCTGCCGCCGTTAGATAAGCAGCTGCAGCAGCAAGTCGTATACTCCTAGCTCACTCATTTGTTACATAGTTTAATTCTTAATTTCTTTGCGTGTTTTTGGTACTTGCATTGTTTAATTCATAAATTTCGGGCGTATTATAGTATTTGAGAGTTGTAGCATCGCGTTTTAGTACCTGAATAGTGTAAATTCGCGTAGTCTCCTTCCGCCGCCGAGCAGTGTCAGCAGTGCGCAAGTAGCAGCATTAGTGCTTTTACTAGGCAATCTTGTATTTTAATAACCGTTTAAATTTTGTCGATTTGTTTGCGCTCTCTGTAGATTAGTTCAGACGTTCTTTGCAAAACAGTTTTTTAGCATGGATAGGGACTGCAACTGCTGTGTTCGGATGCAGGCTGAGTTGGCATCCCTTCGCTTCCAGCTTCAGGCAGTGTTGGCTTCGGTCACACAGCTTGAGGCTGTTGCCAATGGGCATCACTGTGGGGGTTCGGATGGGGGTTTGTCGGGGACGGCCAGCTTGTCCCACGCATCCCCCGATCGGACTAAGACTGTGGTTGCCCGGGATACTGCCCGCATTGAGGCTGATCCCTCACCTGTGGTAGAGTGGGAGGTCGTCTCAAGGTGTGGCAGGGGGCGAAAGACATTCCGAAGGGCCGAACGGAAGGACTCTCCAGTTTGTCTGACGAACCGGTTTCAGGCTCTGTCTCAGGCTGATACTGATCTTCGGCCTGACACGGCTGCTTGTCCTGTTCCAGAGGTTGCCCCTCAGTCTGCAAGATCCGGGCGGTCGCAGAGGGTGGGCTTACTGGTAATTGGGAGCTCCAACGTCAGGCGCGTAATGGGGCCCCTTAGGGAAATGGCAGCAAGAGAGGGGAAGAAAACCAATGTGCATACCGGGGGGAGTCATTCCAGATGTGGAAAGGGTCCTTCCGGATGCCATGAAGGGTACAGGGTGCACCCATCTGCAGGTGGTCGCTCATGTCGGCACCAATGATGTGTGTCGCTATGGATCGGAGGAAATCCTCTCTGGCTTCTGGCGGCTATCTGATTTGGTGAAGACTGCCAGTCTCGCTAGCGGGATGAAAGCAGAGCTCACCATCTGCAGCATCGTCGACAGGACTGACTGCGGACCTTTGGTACAGAGTCGAGTGGAGGGTCTGAATCAGAGGCTGAGACGGTTCTGCGACCGTGTGGGCTGCAGATTCCTCGACTTGCGCCAAAGGGTGGTGGGGTTTCGGGTTCCGCTGGATAGGAGTCCACTACACGCAACAAGCGGCTACACGGGTAGCAGGGGTTGTGTGGCGTGGGCTGGGCGGTTTTTTATGTTAGATGGCTTTGGGCAAGTACAGAAAGGGCAACAGCCTCAACGGGTGCGGGGCAAAGTCAGGACATGCGGGGACCAAGCAGCAATCGGTATTGTAATTGTCAACTGTCGAAGCTGCGTTGGTAAAGTACCAGAACTTCAAGCGCTGATAGAAAGCACCGAAGCTGAAATCGCTATAGGTACAGAAAGCTGGCTTAAGCCAGAGATAAATTCTGCCGAAATTTTTACAAAGGTACAGACGGTGTTTAGAAAGGATAGATTGCATGCAACCGGTGGTGGAGTGTTCTTCGCTGTTAGTAGTAGTTTATCCTGTAGTGAAGTAGAAGTGGATAGTTCCTGTGAATTATTATGGGTGGAGGTTACACTCAACAACCGAGCTAGGTTAATAATTGGCTCCTTTTACCGACCTCCCGACTCAGCAGCATTAGTGGCAGAACAACTGAGAGAAAATTTGGAATACATTTCACATAAATTTTCTCAGCATGTTATAGTCTTAGGTGGAGATTTCAATTTACCAGATATAGACTGGGACACTCAGATGTTTAGGACGGGTGGTAGGGACAGAGTATCGAGTGACATTATACTGAGTGCACTATCCGAAAATTACCTCGAGCAATTAAACAGAGAACCGACTCGTGGAGATAACATCTTGGACCTACTGATAACAAACAGACCCGAACTTTTCGACTCTGTAAGTGCAGAACAGGGAATCAGTGATCATAAGGCCGTTGCAGCATCCCTGAATATGGAAGTTAATAGGAATATAAAAAAAGGGAGGAAGGTTTATCTGTTTAGCAAGAGTAATAGAAGGCAGATTTCAGACTACCTAACAGATCAAAACGAAAATTTCTGTTCCGACACTGACAATGTTGAGTGTTTATGGAAAAAGTTCAAGGCAATCGTAAAATGCGTTTTAGACAGGTACGTGCCGAGTAAAACTGTGAGGGACGGGAAAAACCCACCGTGGTACAACAACAAAGTTAGGAAACTACTGCGAAAGCAAAGAGAGCTCCACTCCAAGTTTAAACGCAGCCAAAACCTCTCAGACAAAAAGAAGCTAAACGATATCAAAGTTAGCGTAAGGAGGGCTATGCGTGAAGCGTTCAGTGAATTCGAAAGTAAAATTCTATGTACCGACTTGGCAGAAAATCCTAGGAAGTTCTGGTCTTACGTTAAATCAGTAAGTGGCTCGAAACAGCATATCCAGACACTCCGGGATGATGATGACATTGAAACAGAGGATGACACGCGTAAAGCTGAAATACTAAACACCTTTTTCCAAAGCTGTTTCACAGAGAAAGACCGCACTGCAGTTCCTTCTCTAAATCCTCGCACAAACGAAAAAATGGCTGACATCGAAATAAGTGTCCAAGGAATAGAAAAGCAACTGGAATCACTCAATAGAGGAAAGTCCACTGGACCTGACGGGATACCAATTCGATTCTACACAGAGTACGCGAAAGAACTTGCCCCCCTTCTAACAGCCGTGTACCGCAAGTCTCTAGAGGAACGGACGGTTCCAAATGATTGGAAAAGAGCACAGGTAGTCCTAGTCTTCAAGAAGGGTCTTCGAGCAGATGCGCAAAACTATAGACCTATATCTCTGACGTCGATCTGTTGTAGGATTTTAGAACATGTTTTTTGCTCGAGTATCATGTCGTTTTTGGAAACCCAGAATCTACTATGTAGGAATCAACATGGATTCCGGAAACAGCGATTGTGTGAGACCCAGAAATTATTAGATACAGGCTCCCAGGTAGATGCTATTTTTCTTGACTTCCGGAAGGCGTTCGATACAGTTCCGCACTGTCGCCTGATAAACAAAGTAAGAGCCTACGGAATATCAGACCAGCTGTGTGGCTGGATTGAAGAGTTTTTAGCAAACAGAACACAGCATGTTGTTATCAATGGAGAGACGTCTACAGACGTTAAAGTAACCTCTGGCGTGCCACAGGGGAGTGTTTTGGGACCATTGCTTTTCACAATATATATAAATGACCTAGTAAATAGTGTCGGAAGTTCCATGCGGCTTTTCGCGGATGATGCTGTAGTATACAGAGAAGTTGCAGCATTAGAAAATTGTAGCGAAATGCAGGAAGATCTGCAGCGGATAGGCACTTGGTGCAGGGAGTGGCAACTATCCCTTAACATAGACAAATGTAATGTATTTCTAATACATAGAAAGAAGGATCCTTTATTGTACGATTATATGATAGCGGAACAAACACTGGTAGCAGTTACTTCTGTAAAATATCTGGGAGTATGCGTGCGAAACTATTTGAAGTGGAATGATCATATAAAATTAATTGTTGGTAAGGCGGGTACCAGGTTGAGATTCATTGGGAGAGTGCTTAGAAAATGTTGTCGATCAACAAAGGAGGTGGCTTACAAAACACTCGTTCGACCTATACTTGAGTATTGCTCATCAGTGTGGGATCCGTACCAGATCGGTTTGACGGAGGAGATAGAGAAGATCCAAAGAAGAGCGGCGCGTTTCGTCACAGGGTTATTTGGTAACCGTGATAGCGTTACGGAGATGTTTAATAAACTCAAGTGGCAGACTCTGCAAGAGAGGCGCTCTGCATCGCGGTGTAGATTGCTCGCCAGGTTTCGAGAGGGTGCGTTTCTGGATGAGGTATCGAATATATTGCTTCCCTCTACTTATACCTCCCGAGGAGATCACGAATGTAAAATTAGAGAGATTAGAGCGAGTACGGAGGCTTTCAGACAGTCGTTCTTCCCGCGAACCATACGCGACTGGAACAGGAAAGGGAGGTAATGACAGTGGCACGTAAAGTGCCCTCCGCCACACACCGTTGGGTGGCTTGCGGAGTATAAATGTAGATGTAGAAAGAACATGTTCCTCAATGTCCTATAGCGAGTGCTACTGGTTCGCCACCCATTCGATTTTGCCAAGTTCTTGACAACATTATTACGACCATATGCGGCCCGATCGGATTCGTATATCAAGAATTCGTACAGCCGGTGGACATATTACTTAGTTCTGATGTGGTGTCCTTAATCACTATGGTTCCATTGATTGAAACAACAGCTGAGTCGGATTTTTCCTCTCAGTGTTGCAGAACTGTTAAATACTGCTCCACAACCACGTATTTCCAATGGAACGAAGAGTTCTATGAACAAACGTATGGTGTCGTTATAGGGAGCCCCTTAAGCCCGGTTATAGCGAATTCCTTTATGGGAAAATTCGATCGGCAGGCATTGAAAACTGCGAACAAGAAACCGAATATTTTCTTGCTTTACGTGAATGAATCGACTGTTGATAAAAAGTAATAGCTTTGCTGTACGAATATCTCCAGTAATGGTTCCATAATAACTGATATTCCCTTACCGTTCCTGGACGGAAAAAGGGAGTACAAAAATTTTCAGAGAAATTCGGGAATTCAGAAATACAAGTCACTTCGAAATGACATAAATGGGAAATGCAGGGCAGCTAAGGTGAAATGACTGTATGAAAAACGTGAAGAAATCCCTTTAAGTATATCAGGACAAAACATCACGAACGGAAAAGTAAATTTTCGCTCTGCGAAGAAAATATCTTCTGCACAGTAACATGCTACAGTCTGTCACCTCAAATGCAATGGACCTGATTCATCACCTCGCTCAAGGCCTAAAAATCCATATGTGCACAACAAAAAACAGCAACAACTCAGTCTGTAGAGTGTACTACAAAATAATAACCACAGTCACAACTCTATTACCGCTGTGTGTGCTTCCAGAACCACTAGCAATACGCCACGGAAGAATGTAAATTCCAGTCAATACTGCCCAGAAACATACTGAGTGGCTTGATGTGGCTCCCAAGAAGTAAGCTCCTTTGTCAGTTTTTTCATTTCAGAGTAGCATTTGCAACCTACGTCCTCCATTAATTATTGCTTATCCGTCTTCCTCTACAATATTTACCCTCTACAATTCCCTCTTATCACCATGTAAGCTGTACCCTGATGTCTTGACAGTTGTCCTATCAACGAGTACCTTCTTCTCGTCAGTGTTTCCCACATATATTTCTTTGGTCACCGACCGTGCGGAGAACAACATCCTTCTTCCTTAATTTATCAGTCCATATAATACAAACACCTTTAGAAATTTTATAAACCAGTCTACCTAACTATCAACATTCGTCTTCAGCATCAACTCTCAAACCTTTCGATTCTCTTCTGTTCCTGTTTCCCCACACTCGGTGTTGCACTTCCATATAATGCTGTGCTCCAAATGCAGATTCTCAGAAATTTGTTTCTCAAATTGAGTCCTATGTTTCATAGTAGTAGACTTCTGTTGGTCAGGAATGTCGTATTTGCCAGAGCTAGTATACCTTTTATCTCCTGCTTGCTCCGTCCGTTATGGTAATAATTTTCTGTCTAGGTAACAGATTTCCTTAATTTCGTGTACCTCGTGATCACCAATTCTGATGTTAAGTTTCCCGCTCTTTTCATTTCTAGTGCTTCTAATTACTTTCATCTTTCGTCGATTGGCTCTCATTCCATGTTCTGTATTCATTAGACTGTTTAGTCCATTCAGCACGTCCTGTAGCTCTTCTTCTCTTTCACTGAGGGTAGTATTATTATCAGCGAATCTTATCGTTTATATCCCTTCATCTTAAATTTTAATTCCTTCCTTTAACCTTTATTTTATTTCCGTTATAGCTTCTTCGATGTATAGATTGCACAGCATGGGTGAAGGGCTACAGCCCTGTCTTACACCATTTTTAATCCGAGCACTTAGTTCTTTGTCTTCCAGTCTTATTTTTCCCTCTTTGTTTTTGTACGTACAATATATGATGTGGAACATCTTGCACCATTTTACAATCTAGAACGCTTTTTCCAGGTGGACAAATCCTATAACATGTATTGATATTCCTGCAGTCTTGCTTCCAGTATCAGTCGCGATGTAGGAACTGTCTCTGTGGTGCCTTTATCTTTCCTAAGGCCAAACTGATCGTTCAAATGGTTCAAATGGCTCTGAGCACTATGGGACTTAACTTCTGAGGTCATCAGTCCCCGTGAACTTAGAACTACTTAAATCTAACTAACCTAAGGACATAACACACGTCCATGCCCGAGGCAGGATTCGAACCTTCGACCGTAGCGGTTGCGCGATTCCAGACTGAAACGCCTGGAGGCGCTCGGTCACAGCGGCCGGCAAACTGATCGTCGTCTAACAGATTCTAACTTTTTTTCCCATTCATCTGTATATTATTCATGTCAGCAACTTGTTTAAACGAACTGTTAAGCTATTGTGAGTTAATTTGGCACGTTTCGGCTCTCGCAATCTTCCAGTTGTGTGAATGATGTATTTCCGGAAGTCTCATGATATATCGCTAGTCTCATACAGTATCGCTTATCTCATACAGTGCACATACCAAGGCGAAGAGTTGTTTTGTTACCACTTCTCGCAATGATTTTAGAAATTCTGATGAAGTGCTATCTATCCCTTCTGCCTATTTGATCATAAGTCGACCAAAGCTCTTTTAAATTCCGTTTCTAATACTGATCGTCCTATCTCTTCCCTGTCGACTCCTGCTTGTGCTTCTGTCACGCCACTAGACACGTCCTCCTCTTCCTAGGGTCCTTCAATGTACTCTTTCCACCTGCACTCACACTTGTGCATTTAATAGTCAAGTTCTGCTTGCATTCTTAATGTTACTGTCCTTATTTTTAATTTCACCAAAAATTGTTTTGACTTTTCTATATGCTGAAACAGTCATTCCGTCATTTCTTTTTCGATTTCTTCACTTTTTCATGCACTCATTTCACCTTAGCTACCCTGCGTTTCCCATTTATGTCAATTCTAAGAGACTTGTATTTCTGTATTCCTGAATTTCCCTGAATATTTTTGTACTTCCTTGCATCAAACCAGTCTCAGGACTGAAGACCACAACAACAACATTTTTCGTCCATAAACTAGAGCATTTTTCTGTTACCGATGATTTGCTTCAAGTTACCTGTTTATTTTTCTTTCCAACGTCTGTGATTGCTCTCTTCAAACATGTCAGTTCTTCTTCAAGTGAGCTGTGCACTGAGCTATTGACTCAGCAGTATCGATAGGCTCAGAGAGATTTAAGCATATCTCTTCATTCCTTAGTACATCCATATCACACTTCTTTGAAGATAAATTATTCCTGACTAGTCTCTTAAACCTAAGCTTACTTTTCATCATTACTAAACTGTGAGATGAATCTATATATACTACTGCTTACGCCTTACAGTACGAGGGCAGTTCAATAAGTAATGCAACACTTTTTTTTCTCGGCCAATTTTGGTTGAAAAAACCGGAAATTTCTTGTGGAATATTTTCAAACATTCCCGCTTCGTCTCGTATAGTTTCATTGACTTCCGACAGGTGGCAGCGCTGTACGGAGCTGTTAAAATGGCGTCTGTAACGGATGTGCGTTGCAGACAACGGGTAGTGATCGAGTTTCTTTTGGCGGAAAACCGGGGCATCTCAGATATTCATAGGTGCTTGCAGAATGTCTACGGTGATCTGGCAGTGGACAAAAGCACGGTGAGTCGTTGGGCAAAGTGTGTGTCATCATCGCCGCAAGGTCAAGCAAGACTGTCTGATCTCCCGCGTGCGGGCCGGCTGTGCACAGCTGTGACCCCTGCAATGGCGGAGCATGCGAACACATTCGTTCGAGATGATCGACGGATCACCATCAAACAACTCAGTGCTCCACTTGACATCTCTGTTGGTAGTGCTGTCACAATTGTTCACCAGTTGGGATATTCAAAGGTTTGTTCCCGCTGGGTCCCTCGTTGTCTAACCGAACACCATAAAGAGTAAAGGAGAACCATCTGTGCGGAATTGCTTGCTCGTCATGTGGCTGAGGGCGACAATTTCTTGTCAAAGATTGTTACAGGCGATGAAACATGGGTTCATCACTTCGAACCTGAAACAAAACGGCAATCAATGGAGTGGCGCCACACCCAATCCCCTACCAAGAAAAAGTTTAAAGCCATACCCTCAGCCGGTAAAGTCATGGTTACAGTCTTCTGGGACGCTGAAGGGGTTATTCTGTTCGATGTCCTTCCCCATGGTCAAACGATCAACTCTGAAGTTTATTGTGCTACTCTTCAGAAATTGAAGAAACGACTTCAGCGTGTTCGTAGGCACAAAAATCTGAACGAACTTCTCCTTCTTCATGACAACGCAAGACCTCACACAAGTCTTCGCACCCGAGAGGAGCTCACAAAACTTCAGTGGACTGTTCTTCCTCATGCACCCTACAGCCCCGATCTCGCACCGTCGGATTTCCATATGTTTGGCCCAATGAAGAAGTTATTGATGCAGTACAACGTTGGCTCCGACATCGACCAGTGGAATGGTACCGTGCAGGCATACAGGCCCTCATTTCAAGGTGGCGTAAGGCCGTAGCATTGAATGGAGATTACTTTGAAAAATAGTGTTGTGTAGCTAAAAGATTGGGGAATAACCTGGTGTATTTCAATGCTGAATAAAACAACCCCTGTTTCAGAAAAAAATGTGTTGCATTACTTACTGAACTGCCCTCGTACAATAACTGATTTCGGAATCTCTCCTTAACCACGATGTAATCCAACTGGATTCTTCCCGTATCTCCTGGCCTTTCTCAAGCGTACCTCTCCCTCTTGTGATTCTTGAACAGAGTATGCGCTGTTACTAGCTGAAATGTACTGCAGAATTCAATTAGTCTTTCTCATTCCTGCTGTAAAACTCATTTTCTCCCGTAACCCTTTCTTCACCCTTCACAATCGCATTCGAATCGCCGTATGGCTGTTAGATTTTCATCTCTTGCTACATACTGAATTATCCATTCAGTATCATTATATACTTTCGCGATTACTCCATCTTCTGCTTGCAATGTCGACATGTGTACCTGAACTATTGTGGTCGGTGTTTGTTTGCTATCGACTCTGATCTCTAAACTGTTCACGCTAACTAACTCTCTGCCCTGACTCCTTACTCAAAACGAATCCTGTTTCCGTTATACCATTTTGTGCTGCTATTGGTATTACCCTATACTCTTCTGACCCAAAATTCTCGCTTTCTTTCCGTTTTGCTTCATTGATACCCTTTATATCTAGACTGAGCTTTAGAGTTTCCTTTTTAAGATTTTCTAGCTTCCCTGCTACGTTCAACCTTCTGATATTCCACGCCAAAATCGTGTAACGTTACGCTTTCGTAGATTATTCTAATATGTTCTCATGATCACCTCCCGCTTGGCAGTCTCTTTCCGTATATCCCAATGGGCGACTTGTCAGGAAACGTTTACGAAGGGAGAGACGATCATGTACTTTTCTGTACCAATAAATAATTACACAACCCCGTCAATCTTTAACTCGGTACTAATAGGTTCCCTGCACCACATGACATGTTAGGTGACCTCTAACTTAATCAATCACGAAACTAAAAAACCAGGTTCTCTGAAATTTATCTTGGAAGTATAGAAGCGAAGCAATATATATATATATATATATATATCATCAGTACTATTCTGATTACGATTTACTGCACTGAAAAGCTCTATCTCTGAAACTATCTTTCAGATGGGAGCTATTAACTTTGACAAATGCACATTCCCACTATTCTTTCAATTCTTTCAACAACTGAAACATTGTTGTCGGCTGCAGTGTCATTGCAAGCTGCGATGGTAAGTTGTAACCTTTCTCGACTTCAGGGTGACACCACAGGAACTCTCGTATGAGCATAAACTTCATCTCGTCTTTATGAAATCTACAGAAGAGTTACAACACACTTACGCGAAGATATTTGCAAGCACGGTCTTTTTTCATTTCCTTGGACATTAAATCGATCAACTCCATTTCCGGGTGCCACTTCAATAAATAACGGCGACAAAAAACATTTTTTTTGCTCAGCGCAAAGGGTTTCTACATTCTACGTGTAACAAATAACTGGGTAGTTGGTTTCTCATTCAGAGCTATCATTTGGATGTAGGTGTTTGTCAGAAGATGGTGTTGTGGCTCTTGTAACAAGGAGGAACGTCTTTGGCACGTGTTAGAATTTGACAGTGGCCGGATCATGGCCTATCGTGACAGCTGTTTGTATTTCCGCTGTATTGCCGAACTCGTTGGTCAGGATCCGACGACAACCTTGTGAATATGAAAGCGATGTGAGCAGGAGAACCATCCTCAGCGCCGTGCAGTATGTCAGTAATCCCCGTGACTAGCGCCAGAGAGGAGAACCATAATGTTCATAGGATCATATAGCGACGTTATGTACGTATCCTGAATCAGGAAATTATTTTGTAGCTTTAAAATTTAGAACATGCAATTACAAACAAATTTGCTTATAACGTGTAGTCACGAAACATTTTAAAGTAATATTTTGTGCAACAAAAACTAAAACATAGAAAGATTATTATTGCAACAACTACAGCAACAAAGAAAATGCTGAGAGGAATTACAGATTTAGATGGATACCTAATGATCTACAGCGATGTAGGAAGTGACAAAGGAGCAAATAGTAGTTGCGTCAGTAAATAAGAAATGGAAAGATTACACTAACATAAACTACACAATCGTAACATCAAGATTCAGAATAGAAGGTGGCCATCTAACAGTGAACGCAGAGTACGCTCTTGAAGATGGGAAAAGAAGAGCCTGAAGTTTTTTTGTGAAACCTTAGAAGGAGAAGCTGATAAATCTCCACTGATTAGCCAAAACATTATTACTACCGGCTTAATAGGTTATTTATCTGTCTTTGAAAGGAAACACATCACTGATTCTGCGTTATCAGGGATCCGACAGTTTGTTGGTAGGTTTGTGGAGGTGTGTAACATCAGATGTTAAAGCAAAGGTAATGTAATTAAGATAAATAAAGGGACGCTGATTAGCGTACGCGTTGATTGTGACCAATAGCGACCCAGATGTATTCCTTTGGAATTACATCAGGCAAATGTGGTCGCCGAGGCGTCAACATAAGTTCACTTTTATCAGGTTACCTTCTATTAGGAACGTGGGTGTATTCAGCGACTGTGATATGGTTTACAAACGATAGATCACAGCAATAAGTCGTCCTTTTCTGCAGGTTTTATTTGCGAAATGTATATTTCGGCTAGTTCCCAGCTATTATTAGTGCTAAAAATACAAGAAATACGTGTTTAGGCGATACTACAAAAAATTACAACTCGTGGCATAATCTGTGTCGCTTAGCATTAGATTACATACCAATATTTCAAAGTATCAGCGCATGTCAGTTCCCTGTTGTTCGGGCCTCTGTCACAGTTCTTTCAAGGGTACTATATAATGAAAGTAGCCTTTGTGAAGAGCACATCGACTGACTGTATGACGGCCTCTATACGAATTACGCAATGTATAACACTCAAAGAAAAGCAGCTATGGTCTCTATAAAAAATTTCATATTTGCTTGGGAATAACATAAAATAAATAATTCCGACTCACTAGTTTATGGACTATGATCCCATGTGTCGATACATTTGCTTTTTTCCATACTACTCGAAAATCTGTGTCACCATCAGGGAAACACTTTGTAGATATACACACATCAAAAAAAGGTTTGCGTCACCCCGGTTCCCAGAACTCCCGAAGACAGACGTTGACTGTGGATATTGCATCACAGACAAAGTCCCTTTGACTGTTCAGAGATGTCACTACACCCACCAAGATGTAAACAACCATGCATGAGCAACGCCTATTTGAAGGAGGGGGTCCGACAGTAGATCAGTTCCAGTCATTCCACCAGGAAGGAGGTATACGGCTCGTGTTGTCTGTAGTTCAACCAT
This sequence comes from Schistocerca serialis cubense, assembly GCF_023864345.2. Classification (NCBI taxonomy): domain Eukaryota; kingdom Metazoa; phylum Arthropoda; class Insecta; order Orthoptera; family Acrididae; genus Schistocerca; species Schistocerca serialis. The sequence continues at coordinate 234,740,219 of NC_064638.1, read as the reverse complement.
GCCTAGATGCTCAATACCGCATTTCGATCGCGTCCGCATTGTCACTTCGCGCCAGGAAGGGCTCTGAACAAGGGAAGTGTCCAGGCGTCTAGAAATGAACCAAAGTGATGTTGTTCGGACATGGAGAAGATATAGAGAGACATGAACTGTCGATGACATGCCTCGATCAGGCGCCCAAGGGCTACTACTGCAGTGGGTGACCGCTACCTAAGGATTATGGGTCGAGGGAACCCTGACAGCAACGTTACCATGTTGAATAATGCTTTTTGCGCAGCCACAGGACATCGTTTTACAACTCAGACTGTGCACCATAGGCTGCAGGATGCGCAACTTCTCTTGACGTCCAAGGCGAGGTCCATCTTTGCAACCATGACACCGAGCAGAGCAGTACAGGTGGGCCCAACAAAATGCCGAATGGACCACTCAGGATTGGCATCACGTTCTCTACACCGATGAGTGTCGCATATGCCTTCAACCAGACAATCGTGGGAGTCGTGTTTGGAGGCAATCCGGTCAGGTTGAACGCCTTAGATACAAAGTCCAGTGAGTGCAAGATGGTAGAGGTTCCCTGCTGTTTTGGGGTGGCATTATATGGGACCGACGTACGCTTCTGGTGGAACTATTTTGGCAGCGTATTGGTGAGGCATTCGTCTTCATGGACGACAGTTTGCGCCCCCATAGTGCACATCTTCTGAATGACTTCCTTCAGAATAACGACATCGCTCGACTAGAGTGGCCAGCATGTTCTCCAGACATGTACCCTGTCGAACATGCCTGGCATAGATTGAAAAGGGCTGTTTATGGACGACGTGGCCCGCCAACCATTCTGAGTGATCTACGCCGAATCGCCATTGAGGAGTGGGACAATCTGAACCAACAGTGCCTAGAAGAACTTATGGATAGTATGCTACGAAGAATACAGGAATGCATCAATGCGTGAGGACGTGCTACTGCGTATTAGAGGTACCGGTGTGTACAAAAATCTCGACCACCACCTCTGAAGGTCTCGCTGTACGTGTGGTTTTCATGAGAAATAAAGAGGACGGAAATGATATTTATGTTGATCTCAATTTCAATTTTCTGTACAGGTTTGGGAACTCTCTGAGCCGAGGTGATTCAAAACTTTTTCTTGATGTATGTTGTTGGATGACAGCGCACATGCTTGTTACCTTAAGGAGTTGATCGATTCCGACAAATTCTGCATGATTGGGATTATGGTTTCCAGGAAACCGCTGTTGTTGGATAGGGAAAACGTTCATTTCCCACCTTCGGTCCAGTCGGAACCGCATTTGCCCCAGAGTTTATGAAATTCTTTCCTCTGCAAGTATCCCGTTGTCACTTTTGGTATTTCCTCTACAGGCAGCCAGAATATGAAGCTAGAAACGGTGCCCCGCTGCCGTTACTGAATTTACATCGCCCATTCGGTACCAGCAGCCATCAGCCGACCGGTCGATGTCTGGGGCGGCACAGCTGCCGGCTGTCTCTTTACGACGTCGTTATACGAGTCGTGTGTACAGTAGTTCGCGCAGTCCGATCCATAACGTTTGCAGTAAACGTCGGAAATGCTCCGCTATTACTAGTTTCGATAAGTTTTCTGAAGCATGTGTCAGGATTTTTACGGTTAGTAGATGTGTCAATATCTTAATGGTTGACAGCGTAAAGATAAGTTATCTGCTGCGTAAGAAGCTGATCCAAACAGCTATAATGAGATGCCCCCATGTTAATATTCTAAGCTTTTATACAGTCGTACTGGGATGAAAAGTAGTTTTTATGTTTTAGCGGCTGGTTATCGGGCTTTTCGGGTTATTTACGTATACCAGTCATGTATTAGGTAATTAAAGAAATTAAATTTCTAGAGTTTAATCAAAGTAGCGTTTTTAAAAGTATAATAACGACACAGAAATTTTAAAAGCAACCCCTTTACAAACTTACTTTAGTTTTTTATGAGAAACATTGCAGAATGAATAAATTCTTCGATGAATTCTACTATTGAGTATGCAGTGTAAGATAGAAGTCTCTGATATATAATGACCTCTAGATGAAATTGTCAGTACATTTTGAATCAATATTGTCCTACTGTATAATCTTTTGGGGTAATGCAGCTAAGTTGAGGAAAGTATTTATTCTACAGTACATAATATAAGTATTATATAAACTAAACATCGGTTAGAAGTTTCCAGTGGGCTATAGGGATTCTCGTACTTACGTACTAATGATGAATCAGAAACAGATGTAAATAATCAGTGCAGTGAATTTCTGAAAATAATACCTCAAGATTACGGTTTTTCAGTCGTAATGATGTTTATTATTTACTGACTCTTTGCGAAAGGTGAGTTTCTCAGAAGTTGAACATTGGTGGATCAGAGAAAAATAAGAGCTATTCATAATTACAAGACATTCACTGGAATTATTATCAACGTTATTGGAAAACTGTGTAATGGATCATTTGCAAGTTGTGTACGATGCTATAGACCGAGGTAGTGAGGAGGAATTACCAGTTCGAGTAGGATTCTTAGGTTTTGAGAAAACTTTTTGATCTGTTTCAACAAAACCTTTATAACACTCCTTTCACAATAATACATTGATTCAACCTATCTTTACATACTGAAAAAATCTACGTAAGTATTACAACACAAATGCACCATCTTAGCCAAAAATTCAGAGTTCAGAGGATAATCAGGGAGGTTCCGTACCATCACTACTATTCTAAGCATCGTTGAGGACGTTTACAGATCCCTAAGCTGGGAAAACGAGCAACGAGTATATGTTGATAGAACATACCTGGAACACCTCGGTTTTGCTTAATGTTTGAGTCTAGTGCAACTTCAACAATGAATACGAGAATTTAATAGAGCAAGTTCGAAAGCTTTGCGTGACAGGTCTGTGCAAAGCTTGTGAGGACTTATCACCCGTCGGAAGATGTCCTTTTCAGCTTTGTATACAACAAGAATTGTCTCGATCTTTGCTGAGCATCGAATTGCCTGTTTCACTGCAATTGTGGCCACGTGTTTCGTGATAGAAAAGGCAATACTCTATGGCTACGCAGCTGACATTTGCAATGGAAGTCCTGTAGTAAATCGAAGCACTTTTAAATAATACAGCTTTCTTCCAAACGACCTGCTTAAGGATGAAGACACCTACGATCAGTTCACCGAAAAGTTACAAAATTCAGAAAAGCTTTTAGTATTAATGAAACGTCTAGTGATACACTCCTTTACTTACACGAAAGAGCTATGACAGGCTGAAATGTCCTAGCAGGAATTCACGTCTAGTTCTTGGCCAAACGATGCTTACAACCTACTGAGTGATCTACGCACTACTTAAAAACAAATATGCCAGGATAAAAAAGGGATATATTGTTACAAATATTCATTTACGCATAAGTTCTTCTGTTTACTTTATGCACATTCACACTGAAGCTTATTTCCGACTCTCATACTTTGCCCGTCTATGTAAACTTATATTTGGCTGTAGAACTTTAATGAGTGTGTCACAAACGAGAGAATTATTTTGCATGTGGAACATCAGATCTGATATACGTTGTCTGCAATAATGTGCTGTTGTTTATTTATCTATGACATTTTATGTACTTCGGCAACAATTTTCATTCCAAATATATCCAAATGAGCGCTTCACCGCATCTCAGTTGAGTGACTTTTATATTTCCTTTACTAATCATAGTATTTCTCGGAAGATTTACGGAGGAAGTTTAGGGTCATTGACTGAGAACTCACGGAAAGAATTACAGTCTAGTCGTTTACTTACAAGCATCTATTCTCACTACGACACATTGAGAACCATCCTCTTTGTATGTTCTACGGGCAGTAGAAATGTTGTTCCTGTCGCTAAGCATCCATTGTCTCTTTGTTTCATTTTAACGGCTTATGTATGTTTCACAATAGTATGCTACTCTAATGATAAAGTCTGGTTCATAGTAATTATATCAGGTGTTGTATATTTCCCGTGGATCTTCTAATTTCCCTTTTGTTTACCGGACTACAGGAGGTAAAGTTCTACGTACTCGATCAACTACAATTTTCTGAAGACTCTAAGTGTCAAACACTGGAACACATGTACGCTGTTTCCAAAAGGAATTGGCTACTTTTCGATATATGTCACAGCACAGGTAAGAAGTGTTGTGCACTAGCATACTGTTCGAAATCCTTTACACTCTCCCCAGCCGGACGATCCAAATCGTGAATGGTACGCGTACTCTAAGAAAAGTACAAAGAACACAACAAAACGTACGTATCTCCAGTAAATTATACAGGGGTCAATATGATATATATAAGTTAAAAAACAATTTGATACAACAAAATATGTCGAAAACGATGAATCACACATTTATCGGTCTTAAAGCAGGTGACCTCCTAACCAACCCTCCTGCGTGGGTGGTGTAAGCTTCGTATTTTCATGTACAAAGCTCCCATTTTTACTTCTTTTTGGGATTTTACAAAACAAAAAAATTTACGTACGGTTTACTCAAACTATTGTGTCCCATTCGTGATACATGGCGCAGTAATCGATAAATACCATGTGTGTTTGTTTTTCCGATTACTAAACGCCGCATTTGATTTTACATTTCTTAACGATGTAAATGTAAACTTCATGTTCAAACGATTGACATTTATGTCCGAAATGTACTGTAGTGTTGCAAATTTGACTGCATATTACGACATTGGCATTGGCATTGCATTAAAGACATGTAGCGTGTATACACTGGGTATGTGACCTGCACACACCTGGGTATGTGCCTGGCACACAGTTTTCATCTGCCAGAAAGTTTCATATCAGCGCACACTCCGCTGCAGAGTGAAAATCTCATTCTGGGAACTGTCATGATGGTCTATCCCTTAGCAAAAGATTCTGGAATAGTCCCGCATTCGGATCTCCGGGAGGGGACTGCCAAGGCGGAGATTACAATGAGAAAAAGATTGAATAATCAACGAAAGGATAACGATCTACGAGGCGGGGCGTGGTATGTCAGAAGCTTGAACGTGCTAGGGAAACTAGAAAATCTCAAAATGGAAATGCAATCGCTCAATCTAGATGTGGTAGGTGTCAGTGAAGTGAAGTGGAAAGAAGACAAGGATATCTGGTCAGATGAGTATTGGGTAATATCAACAGCAGCAGAAAATGGTATAACGGGAGTAGGATTCGTTATGAATAGGAAGGTAGGGCAGAGAGTGTGTTACTGTGAACAGTTCAGTGACAGGGTTGTTCTTATCAGAATCGACTGCAAACCAACACCGACAACGATAGTTCACGTATACATTCCGACGTCGCAAGATGAAGATGAAGAGATAGAGTAATTGTAGGAGGATACTGAAAGAGTAATACAGTTTGGAAAAGGGAATGAAAATTTAATAGTCATGGGGGACTGGAATGCTGTTGAAGGGGAAGGAGTAGAAGAGAAGGTTACAGTAGAATATGGGCTTGGGACAAAGGATGAAAGAGGAGAAAGACTAATTGAGTTGTGTAACAAGTTTCAGCTAGTAATAGCGAATACCCTGTTCAAGAATCACAACAGGAGGAGGTATACTTGGAAAAGGCCGCGAGATACGGGAAGATTTCAATTAGATTACATCATGATCAGACAGAGATTCCGAAATCAGATACTGGATTGTAAGGTGTACCCAGGAGCAGATATAGACTCAGATCACAATATAGTAGTGATGAAGAATAGGCTGAAGTTTAACATAATAGTCAGGAAGAATCAATACGCCAAGAAGTGGGATACGGAAGTACTAAGGAATGACGAAATATGGTTAAAGTTCTCTATAGTTATGGCTCAGTAGGCAGCACACGTGAAGAAGAATGGACCTTTAAAAAGGACCATCACAGAAGTTGGGAAGGTAACTGCGAAGAAACCATGGGTAACAGAAGAAATACTTCAACTGATCGATGAAAGCAGGAAGTACAAAAATGTTCCAGGAAACTCAGGAATAGGGTAATACAAGTCGCTGAGGAATGAAATAAATAGGAAGTGCAGGGAAGCTAAGACGAAATGGCTGCAGGAAAACTGTGAAGGCATCCAAAAAGAAATGATGGTCAGGAGGACAGACTCAGCATACAGTGAGGTCAAAACTACCTTCGGTGACATTAAAAGCAAGATTGGTAACATTAAGAGTGCAACGGGAATCCAGAGAAGAGAGCGGATAGGTGGGAAGAATACACTGAAAACCTCTGTGAAGGGGAAGATGTGATAGACGAAGAAACAGGAGTCGATTTAGAAGAGATAGAAGATCCAGTACTAGAATCAGAATTTCACAGAGCTTAGGAGGACTTAAGATGAAGTAAAACAGTAGGGATGGATAACATTCTATTAGAAATTCTAAAATCATTGGGCAAAGTGTCAACACAACGACTATTCACCTTGGTGTGTAGAATGTATGACTCTGGCGACATATCATCTGAATTTCGGAAGAGCATCATCCACACAATTCCGAAGACGACAAGAGCTGACAAGTGCGAGAATTACCGCACGATCAGATTAACAGCTCATGCATCGAAGTTGCTTACAAGAATAATAAACAGAAGAATGGAAAACAAAGTTCAGAATGTGGTAGATGACGGTCAGTCTGGCTTTGGGAAAGGTAAAGGCACGAGAAAGGCAATTCTGACGTTGCGGTTAATAATGGAAGCAAGGCTAGGAAAAAATCAAGACCCGTTCATAGGATACGTCGACCTGGAAAAAGCGTTCGACAATGTAAAATGATGCAAGATATTCGAAATTCTGAGAAAAGTGAGGGTAAGCTATAGGGTAAGACGTGTCATATACAATATGTACAACAGCCAAGAGGCAATAATAAGAGTGCAAGAACGAAGCGCTCATATAATAATGTCGTGTGACGACGGCCTCCCGCCGGGTAGACCGTTCGCCTGGCGCAAGTCTTTCAATTTGACGCCACTTCGGCTACTTGCGCGTCGATGGGGATGAAATGATGATGGTTAGGACAACACAACATCCAGTCCCCGAGCGGAGAAAAGCTCCGACCCAGCCGGAAATCGAACCCGGACCCTTTGGATTGACAGTCCATCGCGCTGACCATTCCACTAGCAGGGGCGGACAGCGCTCATATTATAGAGGGATGCAGCCTTTCGCCCCTACAGTTCAATCTGTACATCGAGGAAGCAGTGATGGAAATAAAAAGAAGGTTCAGGAGGGAAATTAAAATTCAAGCTGTAAGGATATCAACGATACTTTTCACTGAGGACATTGCTATCTTGAGCGAAAGTGAAGTGGAATCACATGATCTGATGAACGGAATGAACAGTCTAATGAGTACAGAGTATGGATTGAGAGTTAATCGAAGAAAGACAAAGGCAATGAGGAGTAGTAGAAATGTGAACAGGGAGAAACTTAGCATCAGGATTGATGGTCATTAAGTAGATGAAGTTAAGGAATTCTGTTACCTAGATAGTAAAATAACCAATGACGGACGAAGCAAGGAGGACATAAAAAGCAGGCTACCAATGGCAGAAAGGGAATTCCTGGCCAAGCGAAGTCTGCTAATAACTAATATCGGCCATAATTTTAGGAAGAAATTTCTGAGAATGTACGTCTCGATCACAGCATTGCATGGTAGAGAAACATGGACTGTGGGAATAATCGGAACAGAAGAGAATCGAAGTGTTTGAGATGTGGTGCTACAGACGAACTTTAAAAATGAGGTGGACTGATAATGTAAGAAATGAGGACGTTCTGTGCAGATCGGAGAGGAAAGGAACATGTGGAAAACACAGATAAGGAGAAGGGACATGAAGATAGGAGATCTATTAAGACATGAAGGAATGACTTCCATGGTACTAGAGGGAGGTGTAGAGGGCAAAAACAGTAGAAGAAGACAGAGATTGAAATATATCCAGCAAATAATAGAGGACGTAGGTTGCAAGTGCTACTCTGAGTAGAAGAGGTTAGCACAGGAGAGGAATCCCTGGCGAGCCGCATCAAACCAGTCAGGAAACTGACGACCACCAAAAAATTCAGGAACAGTGACGTTTATGTCGCAGTGCTATTGGGGTGCTTGATGTAGGTGAGTTCACTTGCCTCTCACTATTGATATGCTTGATTTCGGTGAGTATCCATGGCAGTTGCGCCTGTCACTATCACTTCAGGGACTTTTTGCCTTATTACAATGGCTTTATTTTGTATTCCGACGGTAGCCATGTAGCTGCTAGCTCTAGTTACGGCATTTGGTTGGAACCATACACCGAAATCTTTCACCCTGAGGGAGGGGTTCGAGGGCGGCTACCGAAATGTAACTCTCCGATGGTTCATTGACTAATCACAATCAACCCATAGGGAACAGACACACTTAATATTTGTCGATTACAGGGTCATACATCACGAATGGGAAACAACGGTTTGAGTAAACCGTACGTATTGTTTTAGCATAAAGTCAGACTGTGCAACAAAATGGTAGTGACGGTGGGGAGTATTAATTTGAAAATACAAAGTTGATCCCACCCTTGCAGGAGGGATAGTTAGTAGCAGAGACAGGTGTTCCCTTTACTAATATCAACTTTTCACCAGAATATTTTGTTCGTAGGATGTGTGGTTTTCAAGATATTTAGTGGTCTCCAGTTACTACACACACTTTGTACATATGGTAAATAATCGGTCATAAAATCAGCTATCGAGCACACTTTATCCAAACAGCAGGTGCGACAGATGGGAGTGCAGTGCATCATCATGGCATATGGCAGAGCAGTATTCATCCGACCCTGTTATTTGTAAAGCTTAAAGACTCTGTTACGTTTTCCAAACGGCTCAGATGTCTGTAGGATACCTGTGACGCACATTTTTCAGTCATAATCTGTGCGCTTTCTAGGATCGTTGGAAGTAAGTGGTAGCGAAACTGTTCAAATATTTCTGGCTTTGACAGCACTGCAAACACAAAAGGGACTGTAAGAGCACGGGCGCTTTAAGGAAGTGACATTGTTGGTTCTTTTGAAAAGGACACAGCCCATTTCTTCCACCATCCTCAACCCGAGCATTTACTTCGTTACTAGTGACCTCATCGTCGACGGGTCAATAATTCCTAGTTTTTATTTTCCTTTGAGCTCATCGAGGACGTCACTGGACGTCATGAACATGCTTTGGAGCAGATTCGGACTACGTCCTTGCGCAATTGGCTGCGATTGAGTCTCGTGAGATTCGTAGAACTAAGAGAGGCCGACTTCATCATGATTAACAGAAGGGCTAAATGCTACCAGAAAAGGGTGTTTAATAACGCGTTTAAAGGCTTATAGTGCTGAGAGTGGATTAACAGTAAGGCAGGCACTTGTGTAGTTCAAAAGTACACTCTGGAATTGTGTTCTTAATAAATACAGGGTGAGCCACCTAACATTACCGCTGGATATATTTCGCAAACCGCATCAAATACTGACGAATCGATTCCACAGACCCAACGTGAGGAGAGGGGCTAGTGTAATTGGTTAACACAAACCATAAAAAAATGCACGGAAGTATGTTTTTTAACATAAACCTATGTTTTGTTTTAAATGGAACCCCCTTAGTTTTGTTAGCACATCTGAACATATAAACAAATACGTAATCAGTGCCGTTTGTTGCATTGTAAAATGTTAATTACAGCCGGAGATATTGTAACCCAAAGTTGACGCTTGAGTACCACTCCTCCGCTGTTCGATCATGTGTATCGGAGAGCACCGAATTACGTAGGGATCCAAAGGGAACGGTGATGGACCTTAGGTACAGAAGAGACTGGAACAGCACATTACGTCCACATCCTAACACCTTTTTATTGGTCTTTTTCACTGACGCACATGTACATTACCATGAGGGGTTTCCGTTTTCGATTACGGAGTGGAATAGAGTGTGTCCCGACATGTCAGGCCAATAGATGTTCAATGTGGTGGCCATCATTTGCTGCGCACAATTTCAGTCTCTGGCGTAATGAATGTCGTACACGCCGCAGTACATCTGGTGTAATGTCGCCGCAGGCTGCCACAATACGTTGTTTCATATCCTCTGGGGTTGTAGGTACATCACGGTACACATTCTCCTTTAACGTACCCCACAGAAAGAAGTCCGGAGGTCTAAGATCAGGAGAACGGGCTGGTCAAGTTATGCATCCTCCACGTCCTATGAAACGCCCGTCGAACATCCTGTCAAGGGTTAGCCTAGTGTTAATTGCGGAATGTGTAGGTGCACCATCATGCTGATACCACATACGTCGACGCGTTTCCAGTGGGACGTTTTCGAACAACGTTGGCAGATCATTCTGTAGAAACGCGATGTATGTTGCAGCTGTTTGTTACAACACGCAACTGAACGACGGAGGTTTCAAGCTCCAACTTTAGGTTACAATATCTCCAGATGTAATTAACATTTTACAATGCAACAAACGGCACTGATTACGTATTTGTTTATATGTTCAGATGTGCTAACAAAACTAACTTGGTTCCATTTTAAAAAAACGTAGGTTTGTGTTAAAAAACATACTTCCGTGCATTTTTGTATGGTTTGTATTAAACAATTACACTAGCCCCTCTCCTCACGTTTGGTCTGTGGAATCGGTTCGTCAGTATTTGACGTGGTTTACGAAATATATCCATCGGTAACGTTAGGTGACTCACCCTGTATAAGCGAACTGCGTATGGTAAAATATAAATCTCTCTTATTCTGTTGTACATGGATATACCTCACTTTACCAGACCTCACTTTGTAAAGTAATTGTGACTATGACTTCATATATTTTTGTATCTCTTTCGTTTAATTAACTCACTCTTCTGATGACATTTCGCAGCAGCATCGGTTAATCAATAACTTGTGCTTGGTTCATTGTAGTGGCAATTCTTTCGGTTTTCGTCAGGAAAAAATGCACCATATTATACTCTGTTTCTCAGCGGTGGTGTAGTGAAATTGTTCATGTTTGGAGGCACAGTAACTTACACGCAGTGGCGACTACGGCTTATTCCGTTTCACCTCGAGCACACTGTTGCAATTAAACTCCCGACGAGTGAGCAGAAGAAACTTCAGCTGCCAATGGAGCCGTCAGTATCAGGCAAAGCTGCGGAAAAATCTGTGCTGCTTTCAAGACAAAAGAAGTTTTCCTCTGAGTTGTTTTATCACTTCCTGCATATTCTCAATCATCTTCCGATTCTATGAGAAGGGTTTTGTGTATCACGATCAAGGAGCAGTCGTACAATTACAAGAAAGTATCATAAGATTTAAGTCACAGAATCTATTTGGACTCTCCCGTATAATAAACATCGCAGTGATCGACATGGGAGAATTACGGAAATGTGACTTCTCCAAAATCATTTCATTCATTGTCCACCGTCAAGCAACAGGAGGAACAAAGAATGATATTATGTCAGGGTGCTATGTCCAGTACTCTCTGCTAGGTAACTTCAGGGTAGCTTTTCGATTGGAAATGAGGATATACATATAGCTGTAAAAATGAGTGTTGGAATGTTGAGCGCTGTCGGTACTGTAATTTTGGATACTGGCAGGTGAATCATCATTGCAAGGTGGAGTACTGTGTGTTACAAAGACAGATATTTCACTGTCATTTGAATTTATAATAGAGTATTATTGTCATTAGAACTTGTAGTTAAGTTGTAAGCCTGATGCATAAAAGAAAATGAAAGAAACCCAGCACATACAAGGTGCTGCAACTGTCAGATAGTAAATGCAGGCAACGTAGGCACTTTTATAACCTCACTAATTCCACTTAGAGGTTTCAGACATCGTATACAGAGTACCTCCAGTATCTAGTACGACTGCAGTTTGTAAGTTTTCCACTACTGCATTAACAGTGAAGTTGTTTCTCAAGTTGTTTATTACACATGTTAAGATCAGTACGAAATTCGTCTCTAATAACTGTTCCATCATTGCATCATAACAGGTAAATGGAACAGGTATCATTGCCCTCTCCCCAACCTGAGAGTGACACTAGAGGGCGAAGGAGGTCGCTTTTAGTTTGGTGGGTTTGGCGTAACGCAACGACTGTCTTGCGCCACCTCAGCTGCACTAACTGTTGGGTTCTTATCGTTTCAGCAGCGCTGTTTCGCGCTGGATAATTATCCTGGTGAGTGTTATTTACATTTAACTGACTATGGTTTCCTATATTAGGATTCCACCTATTGTGATTATTATTACGCAATTGATTTTCGCCATTCACAAAGTATCTGGGATTGTACCTGCTATGGTGACTTCTCTGATTGAAGACTTGTACACCCTGATTTTCTTGTGTACTGTTATTCTTCAGTGGACCTACGGTTGGTGCTACACAGGTGTCATGGCAGGTATCCGATCTAATTTGAGTACTGAAATGATTAAGAAGCAGAGTGGACAGTGCAGTGCGTTTGTCATTATGTATTTTAGTCTTCATGTAAATAGTTAAATAACTCCAATATGGACATAATATGTTTTAAGATCGTTTTGGAAAAATGTGCTAATTTTTCTCTGATATTTAGTGGTAGTTTACTTTTAATAAGGGATCATCCCACTAACACATTTCGTTGAAATATTTTTCGTCATGTTTATTTCAACTAACTGGAAGAGCTCTGTATTAAAAACTTCTTTTCTGTCCCTTTCCTGTACACAGATACACCAATACTTGGACAAGAAAGTCTTCTCTGATCGTTCATGTGAGACAACACTTGACAACTTCTGTTGTCCAGAATGCTGCTTTATCCTGGCTAAATCCTCTACTGAACTGTATTTTCCGTAAATTAATCTGCATCTTAGGAGAAACTCCTGTAAAGGATTTCATAAGAATGACTGCTCTGTGCTTGTTTTATCAGGCAAAACGACTTGGAACTGTCTCCGCTTTTATGTTCCTATAATGGTACAGATAAGAAAGTGGGAGCTGCCTCGTCTTGTATAACAAACGTTTAGGTGAAAGGCTGCTTCATCTCTATGTATCACGTCAAACTGATTCAGAATCAAGGGATGGTGTCTCACGCACTATTTCTTTAACAACTGACAACTCCCGCCTCATATCATTAATTTGTACACCTACACTGTTACGCTACACAGGGAGATTCTTACTTAGTGTGGTTTCAATTTAACATAACTCGGATTGAATTAGTTCCTCTGAACCATCTCGATCCGGTGATGCTCCAACACTAGACTGCTGTATAGCAAATTTTAATTGGGAGTCCAGCTTTCCTTAATCAGTGCACGATCCTCTGATGCACATCTCGTCAATTCATGAGAAAAATTCTTTCTTTTAATTTTACTTCCTGTTCACAGGCTACGTTATTTGTGTTTGCTTCTAAAGTTAGTTTTACACTACATTTTTCTGTTTGTATTGACCCATTCGCCTGATAATTTTCTCAAAACATGATGAACAAAGTCTTTTTTGGAATGAAAAGCCTCCTGCCCAATTTGGACTTAAAATCATCGAGTTTGGATTGAATGTTTTATAGTTAGGACAAAACACTCTCAGCACTGGCCCAATACTTGTCCATGGCCGCAGAATTCAGGCAATTTTAGCTATGTTTAAAGATTTTTATCTTAGAAAATGTTGAACATATGAATACAAAATGGACACTCTTTTAAATTCATTTTGTCTTCTTTAATATGCAATTACGAAGAAAATCCCATATGGTATAAGATGGACAAATTATATTGTTATACATGACATTGTTTTCGTAAAAAGTTACACAGTCATACAGTTTGTGTACATGAGTTCATAAATACATAATGATCAGAGCTGAATATCGTATTTAAATACAGTAACACCTTCAACTCGGATTTACACTGCATTTTCGTATGAAGTATTTTGAAGTAGGTTCATATACATAACGCCACACTGCAGTGTTAGCACTGATAACGTGTCTCCTTGCGAGATGCTTTTCCACTTTCTTTCTTTGATTTTGATGAACAAACATTAATACACTGGAGGCATATTTAATGCTTGTGTGTGGTAAATGGTGTAGGAAATGTGACTGTGTCAATCAGCCTACAGTACGTTTTCGTTACTTGGAGCTCTTGGCAAGATTGGTAATGAAATCAGTTATAGTCATTCTCTTGGCCAGAAATGAACAGTGTAACCGAAATGCTTACTAACAAATGAAATAGTAGTTTCCGCCACCATTTTACAGTTCTGTGCCTAAACTTACTGTACAGCAGTTACCTTCAAAGACACCTGTGCGTCCAAATCATCTTCACTATCTACAGCATCGACAATGTCTCCAAAACTCAGCAATTCCGCAATTTCTTCATCAGATAAACCACGGTCCCCCATTTCTCTTACACAGATTGCCAATAATGTGCTCAATACGCAGGCAAAAACAATGACTCATAACGTACGAAATGCCGCGCAAACAAGATGCACATTCACGGCATCTATCCGTGCAACTAATAAACAACGGTATGAACAACGCATATCGATAGTCACAGGGGGGCGAACAGCGAGCAGCGCTTTTTAATCGACAAAATACGCTGGCCCGTAGAACCTAAGGGCTTGGCGCTGAGAGATTTAAAGGAGTCCTGAGTGGACCGGAAAGTGTCATACTTTTTCATATGCAAACTAATGTTGTGTTCATCATTGATTCTATTCTTTTACATTTCCACAAACGGATGTATAGTGTGTCTAATTTGCAGGTTTAGCTCGTCACCTTCTGCTTGCAATTCCATTTCGCTTTCGCCAGCTGAAGGTTCCATATCACCAACCGTTGGATCAACAAATTCGCTGTCATTGGCTAGTGATTCGTAATGACTGTTTTCTACAGATTCCCTATTAATAATTTTACTCATCTTTACTGTACTACAGACGGCTGATATGGTTTTAATAAATTTTTTATATTCATTTTAAACAGCAATATACAAATAATATTGGCTCAAAGTGACAATTTCCAATCGAGCTGCAAAAACAAGGAGTTAACACTATTCCATATGGTTCACGCTCTGCCCAGAGCCAGCCATCTTGTCGAGGAGAAGTTAATGAATAACCTAATTAACAAATTTGAATCACTGGTTTGTGATAGACTGTTGCTGTCTACTATTCTTATCTAATTCTTATCTATTAAAAAAGATATTCTTATCTAATGTGTGGCGACACATTACTGTAATAAATCAGAGTATCAGATCTTGACAATTTTATGAATTTTTCTTTCGGTTTCTAGATTTTTCTTTTATTATTTGTTACTGATGTACTCTGTACCTCCACTTCAGATCCTCTCATCATATACATATGTTGAACATGAAAAAAGCGTACAATTTGTAATTATGGGACAAAAAAATTGTAAATACAGGAAACTCAAAAAAATTAGAGTTAAATACTGACGAACAGGCGTCGCTTGAAGTAGATCCTTTCATACAGGCTGATCAAGTTTTATTTTAATACGTATCATGAGGTCTCAAACAAAAGGATCCACTTTAAAATTTTAACTTAATCCTTTTGTTTAAAGTGGTGAACTGGGAAATATATTATTACAGTCATTTTCATATGAAATTGTTATAAAAATGGCTCTGAGCACTATGGGACTTACCATCTGAGGTCATCAGTCCCCTAGAACTTAGAACTACTTAAACCTAACTAACCTAAGGACATCACACACATCCATGCCCTAGGCAGGATTCGAACCTGCGACCGTAGCAGTCGGCGGTTCCGGACTGAAGCGCCTAGAGCCGCTCGGTCACCGCGGCCAGAGAAATTGTTATAACTACTGATTATTATTTCAGTTTGAATGAAATAATGTTTACTGGCTTTACTAACGTTAATGAAAGTTAAATTTACGCCAAAATGATCATTGTTGGTTAGTGTTGCAATTGGTGACTAGTAACCGTTTTTGTAGCCAATGTTCACACAAAGAAAATTATTTTGTAAGGATTTAATTGGACTTCGTAATAAATGCAGTTTCGACTTCTAAAAGATAGACTAACTCATAATAGTTCGCTTATGTCCAGAAATTACATACATCAAATGATTAAGACAGGAAAACTGAGACGTTTGCCGTTTTACAAAATAGAACAAAATTCGAAATATGATAGTCCAACTATTTTTCACCAAACGTTAAATGAACGCATCTACATCTGTGTCGTTCTGCTGCCGGAAAGAAAAGACGGAAATGATATATTGTCACTTTTTTCGAAGATAAAGTAGCTACAACTTGGCAGAACAAAGATTAGTATCATATAAGGGTTTAAAAATGTTAATTTTCCAAAAAATTTTGCCGTTTTGTAACGCATTTAAAAGAAACGGTTCTTTACTGTCCACGCAGTGCAGTTTCAGTAAACTTACAAATATCTTAACTGAGATGATATTAGGGATTACTAAATAGGAATCAGCGAGCAGGAATATGTGTTTGCGGTTATATTAAAAGACAGATTATTGCATGATTTTAAAATGGTATGGGTGTCGCTACAATACACTTAGTGAACCAAGACAGAGGGTTGCTTTCCAACAAGCTTTTCAAGTAGAAGCCGCTCCGCTCCGAGACATGATCGATGGTGTTCGTTGTGCCCCAGGGCATCAGAGACAATCGCGGGATCGAGGTTAAACAATCAGTGACAGCTCTAGCGAGTTGGCTGCAAAACACAAGGAAGTCCTTAGTTTGGAAATTAAAGCAAGCATTTTTATACAGTACCTCGAGCTGTATCTGCACAACTTATAATTAGATATTTCAGGAAAGGTAATGAAAAACAAGAAATACTTCACTCTTTAGCTATAAGTGGAAATCAAACCAGTATTTCATACCAAATTTCTGTAATGTAACGCAATAACTGATTCCGATTATTATGATCATCAAGAGATCGATCTATTTTTTTCTTTCATTGTTATTCCAAGTCTTTACAAAAGCTTATGCAGGCTGGAGCCGATTAAATGGTTCAAATGGCTCTGAGCACTATGGGCCTCAACTGCTGAGGTCATTAGTCCCCTAGAACTTAGAACTAGTTAAACCTAACTAACCTAAGGACATCACAAACATCCATGCCCGAGGCAGGATTCGAACGTGCGACCGTAGCGGTCTTGCGGTTCCAGACTGCAGCGCCTTTAACCGCACGGCCACTTCGGCCGGCAGCCAATTAATACAGCGAAAGTTAACATGTATTTAAAAAATGTTTCGAAACACATAAAACAGATAGAAATCACTATTTTTTGTTGTTGAGAAATCAGGTGGGTGGGCCTGTTCTATAGTTCATAATCAGGGTTCACATTCCTTATTTACTTCCTAAAATAGCTAACGGGAAAATGCAGTCACACAACGACAAAGAGCTGAATTAATAAAAGGAACATGGGAAGATGCTGGCGTGCGTCCCACACGTGGGAAATTTATTTAACGCGAAGATTTAGTCAGGGGGTGAACAGAGCGTTTCCACAATAAACGACGAAGATCCGAAACAAATGAATTTGTCTGGCGATGAGACTGGCCATGATGATGATGACTACGACAGAAACGATTAGGAAAATTATTTGAGGAAAAGATTGAATTAGTGGATGAAAAGCGTAATTCCATAATGAACGTCGAAGAGTGACAAATGCATATGGGGAATGGTGAATATGATTACGACGACAACGATGAATTGTAAGGAAATTTATTTGATGAAGAAATTTAGCCAGTAAGAGAGGGTGTCCATCTGCGCATCCAGTATTCAGGAAGTCGCCAGGATAATGTACGTGTAAATGGTTACCTGTGCTTTTCTCATGATTAAAGCATTTTGAAGAGTTGAAGATGGAAAAAAAGGATTCTCAGAGCCACGTGTAAGTGACATATTTTTCTGACTATATTTGAAGATTGTTCCCTGAATCTCCGTGTCTTTACTAGAGTCTATGTTTCAGTGGGTGAGTTTACAATTGTGACAGGAAATTCTGTAAAGAATGTTCCCTCCTGTGGACAATGGACATGCTGTTGTTCTTCAGCCTCCTTTCTCGACAATCTTCTTACTACAAAATTCGACATTTTGTAGTTATCTCTTTGTATTACATGTTTTGTAAACCCGTTTCTGGTTCCCGACACGTACACCGCCGTCTCTCAAGTGTAGTTAGTAATTTTGGAGCTTCCTGCAGTCGCGGAGTTAACAAGCTGCAGCCAACTTATGCAATGTAGCGAGGTCGCGTTTCCTGACTGTGGGGGCGAAAGGGAGCTACAAACTAGATGGAACACCTGTTGTAGCGGCTCGACAGCGCCAAGTTACACCGCTTGCCTTGCGGAGTACCGCCCTCCCCACCTCTGTCTGCTCACGCCCGAAAGAGCCTCAGCTCACAAGGCTCTTCGCCATTTGTATCAGTACCTCATACCACGATGACGACCTAAACGTTTTACCCACCTTGTCAATGATTATTGAAATCGGCAGTCACACCATATTCTAACAAGCAACCGCACGAGACATTTTTTTTACTTACAGGAGCCATAAATCTAACAGTCTAAAACTTCTAGGCCTCTAGGCCTGCTACTTGATGATAAGATCCCGTATAGTTACCAAATAGCCGGGGTTTTGATTTCACCTTTTTTGTGTAATTACTACACTCAGTACTGGGCCAGTACTTTTCCATATCCACAGAATCCAGGGAATTAGAGCTATGTTGAATAATTTATATCTTGGAAAATAACGAAATTGTAAATATAAAATTAACACTATTTTAAGCCCATTTTGTCTTCTTTAATATGCAGCAATGGCCAGAATCCTGTCTTTTATGACATGGACGAATTATATAATTCAAATGGTTCAAATGGCTCTGAGCACTATGCGACTTAAGTTCTGAGGTCATCAGTCGCCTAGAACTTAGAACAAATTAAACCTAACTAACCTAAGGACATCACACACAACCATGCCCGAGGCAGGATTCGAACCTGCGACCTTAGCGGTCGCTCGGTTCCAGACTGTAGCGCCTAGAATCGCACGGCCACTCCGGCCGGCAATTATATAATTGTACATTACATTGTTTCCGTGAAATTGAATAAGTCACAAATTCTTATAGATAGAGTAAATGAGTTTACGAATGCTTAATAATTAGCGCTGAATATCGTACTTAAATACATTAGTATACTTTCTTCTTAGATTTATGCTGAATTTTCGTATGAAATATTTTAAAACAACGTTCCATACACAACGCCACACTGTTCGCACTGATAAAGTGTCTCCTTGCGAGGCACTTTCACACTTCGTTTCTTTAATTTTAAGAACAAACATGACATACACGGGAGGTGTATTTTATGCTTCTGGGTGGTAAATGTTGCAGGAAATGTCTTTGAGTCACTCATGCTACAGGTCGTTTTGGTTATGTGGAGCTGTTGGTAAGATTGGTGATGAAATTAGCCATTGCCATTTTCTTCGTCAAAATGAACTGTGTAATCAAAATGTGTTCGATACTCGTAGTAAGAGCAAATGAAAAAACAGATCCCGCCATTTTACAGTTCTGTGCTGTAGTCGTTTACAAAGACACATGTGTCGTCCATATCATCTTCACCATCTCGAGCATCGATAGTGTCTCCAGAATTCAGCAAACCGGCAATTTATTTATCAGAGAGACCACAGCTCCCCGTTTTTGTTACATAGAATACCAATAATGAGCTCTATCCGCAGGCGAAAACAGTAAGTCATAACGAACGAAATACCGCGAAAAATATACGCACATAGACGCCATCTACCAGTGCAATTAATAATTAACAGCACAAACATCGTATATCGATAGTGAGAGGTGCGAAAATAACGGGCAGCGATTTTTAATCAGCAAAATACACTGGCCCGTAGAACTCGCGAGCTTTCCGCTTTTGAAACGGAGCGCAGTCTGTAGAATCTACGGGTAGGCGCTGATAGGGCTAAAGAAGAGACTTATGATCAGCGTCCCTATCGTACACTATATGAACATATAATTTTTGATCGTCCATTTTTATTACTCCCAGTTCCTTGTTATAGGTATTGTTATTTAGATTCAGAAATGCGGCCACAATGTTTCCATTCTTTAGCGAATGCACTCGCTCGTCTGCTGCACCAAACCCTTCGGAAATAACACCCATACTCGCCTTGAACTTCTTTAAATTTTCTGCTGTAAATTACACTGCTGTTTGGAGAGTGCGAAACACTTACAGTGAGAGATGTGATCAAAATGACGTTTATTCCACCGATTAGGGACATGACACTACACAAATCGGTCTGAGGCGCTTTGCCACGGTTCGCGCGGCTCCCGGCGTCGGAGGTTCGAGTCGTCCCTGGGACGTGGGTGTGTGTGTTTTCGTTAGTGTAAGTTAGTTTAAGTAAGATTAATTAGTGTGTAAGCCTAGGGACCGATGACCTTAGCAGTTTGATCCCATACCACCAATTTCCAACTACACAAATAATTAGATTCACCGACCTGTACATACACTGTGACTCTGGAAATTCAGGGCGGAGTAGCGCCACTACGTGCTGCAATTAGAGCCGTTAGATGCCTTCGTACAGAATCAAAGAAAGCTTTAATATGCTGCTGGGGAATATTCTGCCACACAGTTTGTAGGGACGTCCACAGAGCATGAAGTGTGGCTGCAGGAGGAGGAGGAGGACATGACCGAGCAAGATGCCGACCGACCATACGCCAGGGCAACGTGTCAGATGAATGGGCCGCCAGGGGAGTAGGGCATGCCGTTCTTCGAAGAAGGCTTGCACTTTCTCGCCACATGGGGCCGGAAATTGTCCTTGTGAAATATGGCATGTGAAACGACCTGCTGGCGGATAAGTGCCTCAGGAGGTAGGCAAGATCAGTTAGATCATCTGTTACAGGTAGTGGAGCCCCAAACCATGGCACATGGCGTTGTTCCGCTATGTCGTTCAACAATACGATCAGCCCGATGGCGGTCACCACGGCGGCGCCGACCGTGTATGCGACCATCACTGTAGGAGAAGCTGCAGAGCGATCCTCCCAAAAACAACGCATGTGGCCACTCAGCACGCCCGTTACATTCTGCGGCGTTGGTAGGCTCTGGTCAGTGGAAGCTGACGCAATGGCATGCGTGCCCGCAGAAGACGACATCGAACACTGCTCCAACGTCGCCTCAACAAGCTATTCTTTCCGGACCAAGCGGACACTATGGCGGTCATCTCGCGCTGTGGTCTCATTGTATCAACCAGTACATTGTCGGCAGGTTGCACGGTCCTCTTCTCTCCACCGGTTCCCCAAAAACCCCAATGTTGAAGCAACGTGCCCTGACCGAATCGCGGTGTCACGAAACGACAGACCTCCTTCACGGACACCAATCATTGTTCCCTGTGCAAACGCACTCAGGTGCCAATTTTCCACCTTGTCATTACGCGGTAACACCAAATGTCCTCTTATCGTGGCATTTTGCAGACTATTGCTTCTGAGTATTTAACTTTTTACAAACAGTAGCATCTTACAGTAAGCTACTTACAAACAGTGACTGCGAGACTGATCGTCAGATACCTGTAACAGCTACCTGAATGTATCGTAATTGAGTTTAAAAAATCTAATGAAGTTCCCACTTATTTCAGTAAGACCGACTGTCTCATACAAACTACTACCGAAAGTGGTAGAGCTCTTTGTAGAATCTCATGTAGCTTAATGCCCACTGCACTAGTCCGCGGAAGAAGGAACTGAGCCAGCCCGGCAATGAATCAACGCTGCCGATTGACGGCAGTTGGTCTGGTACACTGGGTTTCACTATTGCTAGCTGTAACTCAGATCTCAATAAATTACATTTCTTACTTTTGTTAATAATGTCTTACTTTAAAATGACGTGGAAAGTTCGTATCCATTCCTTCCAAAATCCATAATTATATCATATATCTACAAACGTTATCCAACACGATTATGTGTACTGCAATGACATGGTATAGCGTTTCTCAATAAAAAATAATAAAAAACTAGAATATAAGATACTTTTATTGTACTCCAACAATGAAGTTGAGTTATGAAAAAGAAAACATACAATCATTAGTTGCGAACATGCAGTTTTGTTCGGGGCGCTCCTTGACAGCGCCAGATGCAGCTTTTCTAAATAACAAAAATAATAAAAAGTAAACTAATGTATTTTATGTTATTATTGTTGGATAGATGGATATGACTTGGTTAATTAAAGTGGAAAGTTAATATATTTTTCCTTTCCTAGTGAACATGACTCTTTAGAAAGCATTGAGTGCCGTAACTGGTAAGTACCGTTTGAGGACACCACATGAATATTTCTTGGATTGCTGAAGGCAGTGCTATTGAAACGATAACACGTGGCAAGAACAATTCTACTCCCTTCTCTAAGTAAGCTGAACTCTGCTTTCCAGCGTTGTCAGTACACCAGACCGACGAGTGCGTTGGTAGACGACACTGTTTGGGGGCCGATAACCGATCTGAATATTACACCGTTCGCACAATAACGCTGCCCGGAGCTTGAGACAAAAAGATCGGTAAAAATGATTTCAGGAACGTACGAATTACATTCTGATGGATTAAACGGTGAGTAAGCACTAACAGTGTTCGGCCGTGGCCAGCAGACAATGCACCAACAACTTATTTTCGACGCAAGCGAAGGTACTTACCACTTTCTGTTTCACAGGGTTTTCTATATACATTTGAACTTTGAACTCGTAGATACATTACTTGCAAAAAAAAAAAAAAAAAAAAAAAAAAAAAAAAAAAAAAAAAAAAAAAAAAAAAAACACATCATCTCATTAGTACATCATTTGTTTCAATTAATATACAAATTTATTATCCGTATAAAATTATATATAACATTTTCAGATATTAATTAAAACTGGGGCTGCGTTTTATTCATTTTTAATGTAACTTTCAATAGATCACTGACTAACAGGATAATTTTATGGCTGGCCGGGGTGGTTGAGTGGTTCTAGGCGCTACAGTCTGGAACCGAGCGACCGCTACGGTCGCAAGTTCGAATCCTGCCTCGAGCATGGATGTGTGTGATGTCCTTCGGTTAGTTATGTTTAAGTATTTCTAAGTTCTAGGGGACTGATGACCTCAGCAGTTAAGTCCCATAGTGCTCAGAGCTATTTGAACCATTCTGAACAATTTTATGATCTGTTGGTAATTTTTGCTTTTGGACAGGCTAATTAGAACTGAACTACACTTTTCGAGCCATACGCTTCTGTGTTCTCTGGAAGGCGTCCTCAGTAGCCTGGAGTTTGTACGGATTATTGGATATACTACTTAGTTTCCATCTTGGGACGACGCAGATACAGGTTCTACACAATTCTAGCAGTTTCCTTTTTTGTAACGTAGTAATAATATAAAATTCTACTTACAGGTTTAGTGGATGTTGGTTTACG
Organism: Schistocerca serialis cubense; assembly: GCF_023864345.2. Classification (NCBI taxonomy): domain Eukaryota; kingdom Metazoa; phylum Arthropoda; class Insecta; order Orthoptera; family Acrididae; genus Schistocerca; species Schistocerca serialis. The sequence continues at coordinate 234,717,025 of NC_064638.1, read as the reverse complement.
TGATGTGTTCTTGTTCCATTTTTGGCGCTTTTGTGATATCTGTGATCTGTTCGTGTGCAAAAGTGCATGTGTGTGAGTGTGTGTGTATGTGTGTGTGTGTATGTATGTATGTATGTGTGTGTGTGTGTGTGTGTGTGTGTGTGTGTGTGTGTGTGTGTGTGTGTGTGGAGAGAGAGGGAGTATATATTTGTTTTAATGTCACTGCATGTAAAAGTTGAATTTTTTTATCTCATTATTTATTTCATTACCTGTTGCAGAGAGTCTTTATTGGTGTGTTTGCTGATTTATGGCACGTTTATTTTCAGCTATGGCGTTTTGGATGTGGTAGTTTTCTTGAATTTTTTAAAAGGCATTTGCCATACTTGTTTATTTTGATTATTTTCACACCTTGTTCCATGTCTGCAGGATGGTGGTTGTGATGTTTTAAGTGCTACACAAATGTAGAATGGAATGATTCATACTATCAGTCCAACAGCAACTGAAGTATTCAGTGTACCATGTTTTAAAGTTCATGCATGTCATGTTTAGGGATATGGTATTACAACTTTGACATTCAAGTCATTGTTTTCCTGGTCCCTGAAATTTGTCCCTGTTGATTGTTGATTGGCATTAAATTGATTGGAGGACTTCCATAGTTATATATGTTATTTGGAAGCTCTGTTTCTTCATTATGTTTGCCACTGTGTGTCAATTTATGTGTGTAAGTCATAGTGTACCATTTACTTCTTTTCTGTATAATGTTGTTATGCTGTCATGTTTGTTCTGTGTTTTTGTAAGTTTGCAATTTGTGAGTTTTCTTTCATTCTGGAAATGTTGAATATGTTATTTGTTTTGTACTTATGTTTTTAATTCTTGTCTGAGTCTGTGTAGTGCATGTGTGTCCCACTCATTGTTCCTAGCTATTTCTATGATTGTACTCATTTCTTTTTCATAGTTTCTCTTGCTGTGGAGTATCCTTTTTATTGTATATAGTGTATGTCTTAGTGCCACAAGCTTCTGGTTGTGGGTATGATTAGATGTGGACTGTATTATTGTGTTTGTGGCCACTGGTTTTATGAGAATGTTAAACGAAAGTCTCCTATTTTCTTTTACTATTGATATGCCAAGATAATACATTTGGTCTTATTTATTTTTTCATGTGTGAATTTTATGCTTTCAGAGTGGAGTTCATCAATTTTTTCCTTTTTGATCACCTCTTACACAAATAATGTTATCCACCAATCTTTACCAATGTATGATTTTAAATCTTTCATCAGTGATTAACTTTCAAAATATCTGATTTCCTGAATGGCGTAAAAATGATGGCTGAAGTTCATTGTATTAGGGATCCCGTGGGTAGAAAATAGTATTGGTCCTGAAAGTGGAAGTAACTTCTTTTGGTTATCAATCTGAGCATACCTTTTGTTTCTGTTATTGTTTCTGTAATGAGGCTGCTGTGGGATATATTTTGTTTTATGATTCATATTGCCTCTGTGATGAGTATGGAGATATACATATTTTCTATATTGAATGAGATGAGTGATACTGTGTATGGTACCTGTATACTTTGGATGAATTCTATTAGGTCTTGTGTGTTTATCACTGTTCTGTTGTTTTCTCTTTTATGATTAACTTTTGGAGATTTTTGGCCATGTAGTGTGTTGAGGCTTTCCTGAAGTCAATAACTGCTGTCACTGGTGTATGATGTTTATGTATCTTTGGTTGGCAGTGGGGTGTTGGTGCTTACAGGTTCTTTGTGCTGTTTTTATCAGTGAGTGCATGTTCAATGTTTTTCAGAGTTCATTTCAAGTTTGCCTGAGATTGTGTGACTGGGTCTAATTTTTTGTATGGTATTACCATGATGTATTACTTCGTTTTTGTAATGTATTGCTCTTTTTCCCTTCTCTGTTCTCGTTATTGCAATGTTATCGGTTGTTGACTGTATTTGAACATATTCATTGTGGCTGCTTCTTTGTGGTTGTTCTTCTTATCCATCTTCTCTGGTTGTTTATTGTACTCTTTATTTCTTTTTTTTACTAATTCTATTTTTATTTCACAATTATTTTGTTGTTCTTGGTGTGTAAGATTATCTGTGTATGGTTGTTTAACCTGCTGTTGGTGCAGTGTTTCAACCTTTTTTCCAAGAACATTTTTTCTTATTCGTACAGTCCTGCCTCTTCCAGGATAACTGAACGTTGGTGAAATGTGTGTTGGTGTTCTTGTGGTTTCACATTCCAAATGTAAATGTATGTTTGTATCTTTTTCATTGTTAGTTTCATTATTTTCTGTTATGCCTGTTTTATAAAGTTTCATACTGCATCTGTCTTGTATTGCTTTCTTTTTCTCTCTGTGACATGAGGACTATGACCTCGAGTCGACTTCTGTGGCACTGTAGAATTGTTTTTAACATTTACGCTAATGTAACTTGAAATTAATTCGTTTGTTTTGCAAATTTTATTGAAATTTATGCACTGTATAATATTATGGAGCCTCAGATGCGTTTTCTTGACTTCGTTGTATATGTTAACAAGAAATGCTTGACAGAGCTGTAGTGACATCTTCAGGTTTTATAGTCCTGTGGTCCTCAGTTATGATACAGTGATGCTTTTCGCTTTTGGACCGTCTAATTACAGTTGAATAAGACGCAGTTTTCCTGCCATACGCGTTTTGCCTTTATTCTTTGAGAGCTATCTTCAGTGGCTTGTAATATGTATATGCCTTTGTTTGTATTATGTAGTTTATAAGTGGGGACGATGTGTCTATAGGTTGCATAGAATTCTGGCAATTTCCTTTTCAGTAGAGTAGTAACAATTTGAAGTCCTAGTTACAGGTATCACCCATTTTGTTGTTCGTGATGTGTTTTTGTTCCGCTTTTGGCACTATTCCTATTTCTATGTTCAAATATTTGTTTTTCAAGCGTCATAGCACTGGGAACTGAACACTAGCTTTGATGCTATGTTTTAGATGATGTTGCCAAGTGTCGAATGTTATTTCCAACTAATTAATGAATGTTTGTGATTTTTTTATCTGTTTGCTTGTGCATTTGTGTGTGTGTGTGTGTGTGTGTGTGTGTGTGTGAGACATGGAATTTGTTTTGGTATCACTATGTGATGGTATTATACCCTCTTCTTTTTTGTTTTTTATTTATGTATTTGTGTGTGACTTCGTGTGTGTGTGTGTGTGTGTGTGTGTGTGTGTGTGTGTGTGTGTGTGTGTGTGTGTGTGTGTGTGTGTGTACATCTGTGAACAGAGATACAGAGTCGAGACTTTGTGTCGATGTGTGTTTGCTCATTTATCACAAATTTGTTTCAGCAGTGTCTTTCTAGATGTGGTAGTTTTCGTGCATTTGTATAAGGTATTTGTTGTGGTTATTTATTCTTATTATTTTCGTATTATGTTCTTTGTTTATAGGAAGGTGGTTGTGGTGTTTTAAAGGCTCATACTTCCAACAATTGACGTGTTCATCGTACTCTGCTTTAAACAAAGGCAGCCAGCAATCAAGACGAACCAATTCCAGGGATCCAGAATCCACAAACCTGGATGTGAAAGTTGTGATGCAGTATACATAGGAGTGACACACAGGAATTTTAAAACATGGTAAAAAGAAATCATCGGGTGTTGGAAGTATGAAACAAACCATTTCATATTAGCAGAGCACTTAAAACACTACAACCACCATCCTACAAACATGGAACAAGATATGAAAAAAATCGCAATGAACTGCCATGACAAATATGTTATAGAAATGCAGAATAACTATCACATCCAGAAATCCATTGCTGAACACAAACATTGCTGCCCTTCAAGCTGAGTCAGATCAGGCTAGGAAAAATAAGAACAGGTTAAAGAGGCCGAACGGTAAAGAGAGGTGGGAGGTGGCAACAAGTAACAGAAGAAATAGGCTCAGAACACAGTCAGACAGTTTCATGGTGTATGTAGAAATAAGTTTGACTTGTTACTTCGGTTACAAACTGATGAGCTCCAGGTGGAGGTAGCTGTAGATAGGGCACAAAAACCTGCCTGTAGCAAAATGAGTAAGAATGTAGGGAAGTCAGCAAAGAGAAAGAAAACGTTATTCTTATGTAGTTCTCACGCCAGAGGTTTAGCCCAACTTCTACAGGATGAACTAGGATCGGAATATTAGTCACCAATTTTCTTAAAGCCAGTGCTGGTCTGAGTGAGGTGACACCATGGTCATTGTGGGTCGGTCAGGCAACAGTACTGACAGAATTCCTGGGTACAATATATAGTGTGACCCAGTAAAGATTGCACCAACATTGACAGATACCAATGTGGAGTCTGAGTCTATTCTGAGACACCACGACCAATCTCATTTGAACTCTTCTGTTAGGAGAGTTAATTTGGAGCTAGAAAGGGCTGCTTAGGTTAGAAGGGGTTCTGTTGATCTTTTCAGCAGGTGGGATTATACTGCATATGACCCATACGTTAACAGAAAAGGGAAGGGTAAACTGACAGGCCTAACGACAGGAAATTTAAGGGGGGCAGGCACTAACATGGATGATAAAATACTTCTGGATACAGGTGATCGAGTGGTACCTGTTTTAGGTTAGGTATGCCAAAAAGATTTCAAGTTCTGAGAGAGGTCAGGATTGAAATGATCCTTTGGTTTGTGAAAGAAACCAAAGAACATAATTGTGGCACACTGGATCAGCAAAATTGGTTTAAAATTTTCACCATTAGCGGAAATTTTATTTCCATCCAGTTTTATCTCAGACTGTATGAAATGCCACCTGGCCTTGGTACATCAAAATATTGGAGGGCTAAAAATCTAAATTAATGACCTACTTATCTGCATTTACGAATTAGATCACTCCAACACAGTTGACTTAATCTGTCTCTGTGGAAACCATGTGACCACTGGTATAAATATGCTAAGTGTTGCAGGGTTTAGGTTAGTTTCTCACTTTTGTAGGGTAGAAATGGAGGATGGAGAAGTTAAACAAATTCACAAATTTGGCCTAGAGCAGCATATGGCAGCATCTTCAACAGAAGCAGAATTTCATAACAAATCAGTCACAACAGTAAGTATACACTAAGCATCAGCAGATAATTTTAACTTCACTTTAAATTCCTATTACCCATTTAACTACAAAAAGGAAAGAATTAGTGGTTGCTGGCGATTTTAATGTAAATTTTCTTGAAAACTCTTCCAGTAAAACCGTATTGCCGTCTGTAGCATTGTCATTCATCTTAATTCATAGTGTTAATTTTCCAACTAGGATAGAAGGCCATTGATAATATCTTTATAGAAATTTGTAATGAACAACATTATAAAACCAATAATAAGTAGCCTTTCAGAGCATGACATGCAGTTCCTTTTGCTAAATGTTAATACTGATCAGGATATAGAATCTACAAAATCTGAGTCAGAAAGGGTAGTCAGTCTGCTAAAAATTTTATTCTTTTAGGAAACTCCTCAAAGATATAAATAGGAGAGATGTATACAATGTTCACAGAATGAATGAGAAATACAACACTTTTATTAATAATGTCTTTAATTTATTCGAAAATGTTTTCTCCAGCACTAACCCAGATCATGCTGCAGTCTATAAAATGGCCATGGATTATTCAAGGAACAATGGTACCCTGTAAGACAAAGAGGAAACTATCTGTCCATCAGAAACAGCTCTGATGTAAAGAATGGTGTATTTTGTGATCTGTCAAACACATTTGACTGAGTAAATTACAAAATCTTTTAAGTAAATTAGAATATTATGATGTAACAGCAAATGTTTCAAAATGGTTCAAACCTATATCTTCGATAGAAAACAGAGGGTATCAGTAGGAAAGAGACATGTAGTAAGCTATCAGGCATCTCATACTGCAAAATGTTGAAAATAGTAATATGGACATCAAAGTAAATGTATTATCAAAACAGGATAGTCACATCTGATAGCAAAGGAAAACACAACATGGGACACAGTCAAGGAAGTGGCTGGTAGAGCCAGAGATGAAGAGGAGTTCACAGTACTTAGAGCAAGTGGTACACAGGTTATAGATGTGTGCAGTGTTGCTGAACTTTTCAATAACCTTTTCATAACTGTTACTGAAAAGATGTTGTCAAGTTCAACACCTGCTGCCATGGAATATCTCAGACCAGTCAGTACAAATAACTACAATAATATGAATATGACCCTCACAACACTAGTGGTAGTAATTTCCACCACGGAAACATTAAAATAAAAAAATCGAGTTGCATTGATAATATATCAACTAAGTTAATTAAACAGTGTGCCTCTGAGTTTAGTCACATTTTAAGTTTTTTGTGTAACCAGTCTTATATTAGTGGTACATTTCCTCAATAGCTGAAATATAAAATTATGCCTTTGCATAAGAAAGGAACTAAAGAAATACCATCAAAATTCTGTCTGATTTCACGTTTGCGATCTCTCTTTAAAAATTTCCGAAAAATAATATACACATGTCTTCTTAACCAGCTAACCAGAAAAAAAATATTATTCAAAATTTCTCAGAGATTCCGATACTGAAAATGCTCCCTACACATACAGTGAGAATGTACTTAATGCGTTAGGCAGTAAATTACCATGTACCGGTATACTTTGTGACCTGTCAAAGGCATTTGCCTGTGTAAATTACAATATTCTTTTAAGTGAATTAGAATATTATGATGCAAAAGCAAATGTTGCAAAATGGTTCAGACCTACATCTCTGACAAAAAACAAAGGGTGTCAATAGGAAATAGATGTGTATTAAGCTATCAGGCATCATCAAACTGGCAATCAATAACTTGTGGTGTCCGCCAAGGTTCCATCTCAGAGCCCTTACCTTTTCTTGTATATATCAGTGACATTCTGTCTGGTAATACGCCAAGTTCGTTTTGTTTGCAGATGATACAAGCATTTTCAGTAAATAGTAAGTCAAGTGTAGCCTCAGAAATATCGTGGACGGTAATAAATGTCCCTAGGCAATTCTCTTTCACTAAACCTTGAAAAACAACGTATTATATGCAATTCAGAACTTGTAAAATGTTTCCTGCCAGTGTATGTCTAAAATATGAAGACAAGCAGATTGAAAAATGTTGATAGCCGTAAATTCTTGAGATTACAGCTTGATGATAAATTTAACTGGGAGGAGCACACCACTGATACACCTAAACAAGTCTCTATTTGATGTGCGAATGTTGTCAGACATTGGTGACATAAAAATAAAAAAAAGATGGCATACTAGCCTTACTTAGATTTCATAATTTTCTATCTCGTCAAGCCAAGATAAAGTTTTCTGAGCCCAAGAACGTGAAATACGAATTATTTGTGGCGTGAACTCAAGATACGATATTAACAGCTGTTTCCCAGTGCATTTATTCCTTAATGAAATTTATCATTAAAATTACATATTTTTTCAAACCAATAGATCTGTTTATGGAATCAGCACTACAAATAAGAATAACTATCACAAAGACTTAAGGCCATTTGCTTTGGTCCAGAATTGTGTCTGCTATTCAGCAATATATATTGTCAATAACATTCAGGAAGTCATTAAATATTTAACTAACAATAAAGTTCAATTTTAGAAGAATGTAAAGGACTGCTCATGGCCAACTTCTGATGTAAGGAAATTATTATTATTATTATTATTATTATTATTATTAAGCATCAGATTGAGCAGGGGAAGCAACATATACTTGCAAGTCTCCCTTTCCCGTTTAGAAAGTGCCACATACCACTGTGGAACAGTGAGGCTTTGTGCAAGCGATGTGCGGTTGGAGAAGTAAAATTTGCTAAGAAATTCCCGTACGTCAATCGCACTGAAAATGTACCTAAGGGCCAACTTAAAACTGAGTTTGAAGAATATTACAAGGGGGGAATATAAGTAGTATGTTAACGTTGACCTCTACTGTTCTGTCCGCACAATGTAACGTTGGACACGGTTGGCTCTGTAGAAAACTTGGCACATAGAAAGTAAATGTTTGAGCAAAGATAAATTTAGAGTAATTGACGCTATAATTACAAACCTGGACTTAACGTACATATAACATGTTAACACTTCAGTCAATAACAATGACAGAGCTTGAGTGGTTTGAAAAGTTTTGAAATCACGTAGAAATGTGCATTCATTAACCACTCTGCGTTTTTCACACTTGCTAGTCTCACATGCAACAAATTGACAGTATTTATCTGGAGGGTTTAACAAATTACAAGTCTAATAATGACGCCTATGTAATGGTGCTTCCATATTATACAGGAGAGAAAAAGAGGGTGATATCGTCTGGCAGTGGACGATGGGATGCACGCTTGTTTGTTTTTAATATTCAAGTGTCTTCAGAGTCTGTCTTTAATATCGATATTTTTTCATGATCGTTGAATTAGTCTTTAGTTTCTTAGGCGCGACAGTGGCACTGGATTCATTTCTCCTTGTAAATCGTCAAAATACATCATTACAATGCATAGTTAAATAATATAGATTGACATATAAATCGCTCTTGGCCACTTTCGTTCCTTAAATCAGTGTTTTATGTGACGAGATGTGGCGGTGTGATAATACGACACCTCAAACTCCTTTTACCCGACTGATGAATATTGTGGCAGAACCGATTGATGCCTGTATGTTATTATTAATGTCATGTAATGTGGATATTGTGATTATTTTTACTAAGAATTATCATATGCACGTAAGTGTATTGAACATTCCATATCTGATAAAGAATTTTGTATCTTTTTAAATGTAAATATGCTTATGGTTTTATTGTTTTGACGGATTCCACATCTACAATGTCGATTTAGTTTGGGAACCGTGGAAGGTAAAATAGCTTGTCTGTTCTTATTTTGTCAATATTTATAGTGTATTATTGTTTTCTGACATGTTTCACGTTCCAGAGGGTCTCCTCGCTATGGGCCAGTTGGAAGGAAAAGTACTTCTAATTTAATCTAATGCTGCGAAATCTGGGAAAAAAATTATGAAGTGGCAATTGCAAGAAGAAGAACAGCATCATAAATGAAACAAACACACAACATGTAGAACAACATCTGCAAAACCTGTAAGTAGAAATTAAAATTATTACTACATCATAGAAAAGTAAAGTTCCAGAACTGTTTGTAACCTATATATACTTCATTTTAATATGTAGACCCAATAGTATAATCAAAAATATATACATATTCCAGGTCACTAAAGACGACTTGCCAAGAATACAAGATAAACGCGTGTGGCACCAAAACTGTGTTTCATTCAGTTGTAATTAGACGGTCCACAAGTACAACTTAACAACATACGGTAGTACCATACACAACTGAGGAAGACAGGAGTGTTTTATTAAGTACTAACTTCTCCTTTCTAAGGTTGCGCAGATTTCTAAAGTGGAAAGATAAGTATTATGGAAAAATTATCAAAGAAAACAGGTTTTCACAGTTGGTATTTGCGTCCTTGGTGGTAATTGTTTTATGGTAATTAGGCTGTGGTCTAAGGCATAATTCTCTACTTAACATTTCGTCTTCTAATGCTGGAGGCTCATCAGAGTATTTGGGTAAAGGATATGGCATCTCTCTTTAAACATCGTCTCACATCAACTTGCTTTCAGTTGTACATCAAATTCAGTGAGAAACATGATGATTCTCCATTGGTAACCCATTCATTGCATTTGCAGGGGATTTCTGTACGGAAAAAATTTGAAGTAAAGCTCATATTGGTTTCGGTACGTTGTTGAGACTGTAGTAACATGGCCTCAACAAGGAAAAGAGCTTTCAGAATGTCTAAATTTTCTCAATGATGTTATCTCTAATAAGAAGTTCACAATGGAAAATTGACAAGAGAAAGACGACTTAATGTAATTTTTAAATGTACAGATGCTCGGAAAGCCCAAAGGAACTTCAGGGTACAAAACGCACAGAAAGCACTCACTCGGGTAGATACTTCCAAGGATTCTCGCCACCATCCCACGGAGGAAAGATAAGTTATCGAAACATTGATGGATGGGACTGAAAGAGCCTGTGAGCCACAGGAGGACGCTTACGAACTGCCTCCAGAATAAACGGCTACTCAGAAAAAAAAAAGTAAACAGGGCGTCACAAGCCAAAAGATCTGGAACTTCGTATAAACGGTCACATACACCATCAGAAGACACTCCTTAAACCAAAGGTGCGCGAAAATTGGAACACTGCAAAGGACGTAGGCCCACCGCTTGCAGCAGTAGGACTATGTAAAATCCTTTGCACATGCGAACAAGTGCACGATGAAACTACAGAAAGAAGCATTAATACCCGCCTTAAAGGGTACATGAGCAACTGTCGTCAGACTAACTCGAATAATTGAACAGGAGTAGACCATGCATTAGGACCAGCAAACCACCTAATTCGTTTCTCTGATACCATGGTTTTGTCAAGATAACCATCATTAAACATTATATAGAAAGGCCATAGACATTAGAAAACAGCTTTAACAGAAAGAAGGTCTGACGTTAGACACATTGCGCATCTTAGTACCCAATAGAGCTTCATAAACATGTCGGCTGGAAACCGCGATCTTTGGCAGCTATCTGCAGCCGTCAAAAACCGACCGTTGCGTGGATAAGTATAGTGATTCAGCTTGCTGAGGCTGTTTGAGATTGTAACTACCGTGTGAGTCTTTATCGCCTCTGATGATACGGCCAGCATTGGAAGACGAAACGTAAGGCAGAAAAATGTGCCTTAGACAACAGCCTAATGCTCATACAGCAAATATCACCAAAAATAATCGGAGTAACCTACATATTGTTGAAGTAAGAATTTCTTCAGGAAGTAGAACTTAAACTGGGATAAAGAAAAAATGCAAGTAATTTCTTAGTGTCATTATAAAATTCTAATTTAATAGAAGCATACGGTGAAATCATATAATGTCCCACTAATTCTAATAAAGAAGACAAGTCATAATTCACAATACTGAAAGAGTTCATTGAAGAAATTATACGCCGAGAATTTAATGAAATAGAAATGCGTACCAAGTAATATTTCGTAATAATCAAAACAGTAACAGTCTGAAGAAAAGCATGTCTGAACAGATAGATATAATTTAGTGTGAGACTCGGAAAAGTTGTAGATCTCTGTAGCCCATGTATTACGTCGTTTCGCTAACGTGTCAATAACCGACGTTGCAGTATATTCCCCAAAGAAATTGAGAAAGGTTATTGTTTAAGGACTACAGAAAAGAGGGATGTAAATTTCACAGTGATACCAACTCATCTTTTAAGTAGTGTTATTTTTTGAAATTTCAGAAAGCGTAATACACTCCTGGGCAAGTATGTTCATTAAAATTAGCAGTTGAAATTTAGAGTTTCAGAAGTGGCACTTATGGATCAGTACACGATTGTTGAAGAAACAATTAAAATCGCTCAAAAGAGGAAAGGGCTCTGGACCTGATGGGACACCAGTTCAATTTTACACAGAGTACGCGAAGGAACTTGCCCCCCTTCTTGCAGCGGTGTACCGTAGGTCTCTAGAAGAGCGTAGCGTTCAAAAGGATTGGAAAAGGGCACAGGTCATCCCCGTTTTCAAGAAGGGACGTCGAGCAGATGTGCAGAACTATAGACCTATATCTCTAACGTCGATCAGTTGTAGAATTTTGGAACACGTATTGTGTTCGAGTATAGTGACTTTTCTGGAGACAAGAAATCTACTCTGCAGGAATCAGCATGGGTTTCGAAAAAGACGGTCATGTGAAACCCAGCTCGCGCTATTCGTCCACGAGACTCAGAGGGCCATAGACACGGGTTCACAGGTAGATGCCGTGTTTCTTGACTTCCGCAAGGCGTTCGATACAGTTCCCCACAGTCGTTTAATAAACAAAGTAAGAGCATATGGACTATCAGACCAATTGTGTGATTGGATTGAGGAGTTCCTAGATAACAGGACGCAGCATGTCATTCTCAATGGAGAGAAGTCTTCCGAAGTAAGAGTGATTTCAGGTGTGCCGCAGAGGAGTGTCATAGGACTGTTGCTATTCACAATATACATAAATGACCTTGTGGATGACATTGGAAGTTCACTGAGGCTTTTTGCGGATGATGCTGTGGTGTATCGAGAGGTTGTAACAATGGAAAATTGTACTGAAATGCAGGAGGATCTGCAGCGAATTGACGCATGGTGCAGGGAATGGCAATTGAATCTCAATGTAGCCAAGTGTAATGTGCTGCGAATACACAGAAAGATAGATCCTTTATCATTTAGCTACAAAATAGCAGGTCAGCAACTGGAAGCAGTTAATACTATAAATTATCTGGGAGTACGCATTAGGAGTGATTTAAAATGGAATGATCATATAATGTTGATCGTCGGTAAAGCAGATGCCAGACTGAGATTCATTGGAAGAATCCTAAGGAAATGCAATCCGAAAACAAAGGAAGTAGGTTACAGTACGCTTGTTCGCCCACTGCTTGAATACAGCTCAGCAGTGTGGGATCCGTACCAGATAGGGTTGATAGAAGATATAGAGAAGATCCAACGGAGAGCAGCGCGCTTCGTTACAGGATCATTTAGTAATCGTGAAAGCGTTACGGAGATGATAGATAAACTCCAGTAACTGCAGGAGAGACGCTCAGTAGCTCGGTACGGGCTTTTGTCAAAGTTTCGAGAACATACCTTCACCGAAGAGTCAAGCAGTATATTGCTCCCTCCTACGTATATCTCGCGAAGAGACCATGAGGATAAAATCGGAGAGATTAGAGCCCACACAGAGGCATACCGACAATCCTTCTTTCCACGAACAATACGAGACTGGAATAGAAGGGAGAACCGATAGAGGTACTCAAGGTACCCTCCGCCACACACCGTCAAGTGGCTTGCGGAGTATGGATGTAGATGTAGATGTAGATGTAGATGTAGATGTCACATGACTTCGAGGTTTGTAGTATGGAATACAAAATTTAATTAACTAGTAAGGCTCTAATTCTTATTTACCTGTACAGATAAAATTAAGGTACCTTTTAGATGAGCCTTAATTAACATCTACACTTATTATCTTTTCTAAAATTAGAGGTTAAACTGGAGCGCAGTGCTCTGATTAAATAAAGTTTTAAAAATACTGTAATTTATGTAGCATCATCTGCCTTATTTATGAAACAATAATTTATCAGAGCCAATCATACTTGCACATAACTCTTGTTTTTGAAGTCAGTTCCTGGAACTCTGCATTTTGATTAATATCTATTTCGGAGTTCCTACTAATAGCTTTATATGCCCAATGTATAATTCTCGGAAAATATCTGCCAGAATTCCTGGAATATTAATGTCCTCTGCCTTTTATTTCGTGGATAATTAATGGAGTGCTTATCCTCCACTGCTACGCGATAGTCCTTCAGCAGCGTTTACTTTGCTTTGGACGATTTGCGTACATCGTAATCGTGTCATGAGCATTTTATATATTGAGAAAGAAGTCCATGAGTATATTACATAACAAAGAAACTAGTTATTCCTCTCTCGGGTCATTGTATCCGTAAGCGTCACATTGTGGTACATGTTCGAAACAGTTCTGCAGCTGAAATTGTTGTAAGAAATGCATCTGTCCAAAAATTTCAGCAGTTTTGGCATATATTGTTTGAATGACAGATCTTTTTTCACTACAGACTTCTTGGCTGTCGTGGTAGGACCCAGTTGACTGTGGTCCTTGGACAAAAAGTGTGTACGGTATCGTACAATACTAATTTTTCGATCTATATGATTGTGTTCTACAGTTTATTACTTTTACAGTTATGTTATTAAGAGTGTATTGATGGACCGTCATCATAGATCATAGTAAGTGACTGTACGCGGATACCATACCTTTCCCGATGATCTGAGTAAAGAACAGAAACTAAAATCATCAAGCAATACTTTTCAATAAAGGCAAACCGATAATTGCTCGTAAAACTCAACGCAGAGCGTTCTAGCTTGCGAGAGAGGGGGCGGCGCAGACCCGCGTGGAACGTCAGCCGCTTCGAGTGTAGTTTTCTGGCACTGTATAACTCTTGTGCGACGGAATAAACGCTGAGAAATAGAGGAAAATGAGCTAATAAATTCCGGTAACTCCAGTCTCCTAGAGTGGCAAATTGTGAATATGTTAACACTTACAAGCTAGATGAGGTAGCTACTTTTTTATAAATTTTTGTTGAGTTTATTATTTCATTCATTTCTCTGGGTGCCTGTATAGTGATATATGTATCGGTAGTCATGCAGCACAACCTGTTTCGGGATCATCGTCGTTGAGAGTGCAGCGCACGTGAGTCGAGAGCTGTTGTGAGACGTCACACGTTAAGCTGCAGTCGCTAGTGGCAAGAATACAGTCGTTTTTAAGGTCGCCAATATCTGTATCATGGCACATTTTACTGTTAATTATTGTTTCATATAGGACGTTCAGATTTATATTAATTGTTGGCGCCAGAAAATTTGGACGAGCTGAAGTTCCAGTGTCAAAATATTTATTAGAAGTTTTGACACCCGGGCGACATACAGATGTTATGTAATTCCATTGTTGGTGTTCGTGTAACAGACGAGAAAGATATGAACATGAAGTTTGTTATCCGTAACTTCATTGTCCGCATTATCGTCTGATCCAGATTAAAACTGTTTCATAATAATGCTGAAGAAAAATGTTCAAATGTGTCTGAAATCTTATGAGACTTAACTGCTAAGGTCATAAGTACCTAAGCTTACATACTACTTAACCTAAATTATCCTAATGACAAACACACACACCCATGCCCGAGGGAGGACTCGAACCTCCGCCCGGACCAGCCGCACAGACGATGACTGCAGCGCCATAGACCGCTCGGCTAATCCCGCGCGGCTGATGCTGAAGAAAAATAGAGACTTTAACCCGTTGCCCGGGAAAGGACAAGGCTGTCTGCAACAGGAGAAAAGAATTAATGTGATACGGCCATTTAGATGGGAGTGTTATAAGATAATGCTACATACACTTAGAAACTGAAACATACGTTGTATAATATTTGACTTCAAATCTAATAAATTTTAACAGCCTGAAATAAAAGGGAGCCTGAATCTACACGGTGCTGCTCACATTACAAGTGAAATATAACCAGCAACAACTGATGTTACGTTGAATGCAGAGAAGTAGCTGTAGACACTCATTAACGACTAAATTCTACGGAGCCACCTGGTTGTGGGGATGTTGACTCCTGCGTTTCACGCAATGTTCCAAACTTTCTATTGCACTGAGGTTACATTGAGCGGTCTACGTGTGATAGAGTACCTTAGTGTCGCCAGACCACGAGCGTACGCTTGTTGCCCTGTAAACACAGCTATTCCCAGCGTCGGAGACGAGAACGTTCACGACCTATTAATTATGAGGATACAGAAGAAACCACAACACTTGATCACCATAAATGCTGAAACAAAACCCTAGTCCGTGTTCACGTTACCCTGAATCACTGTGTCCAAGCAATACTACGTACAGTGGTCCCAAAATATAAGGCAATCGCCTCTGTTTGGAGCTACACCATCCACACACTGCTCGCATATCTGCTCATCGCGTCGTGAGAGTACGTGTCGCCTTTCAACATCTGAAGGGAGGAGAAGTCACGACATGTCGGGCCACACAACGCGCCTGCAGCCAGCTACTGCACGGTGTCTGTGTTGTTAGGCACATTTGCGATATTCAGCTTAATCTGCAACTGTGAGAAACATCTTCTGCAAGGTACCCGACTCAATATGCCAGTTACGTTTTGTTCCCTGCTCGATGTCCACTCGGAAACTACTTCAGATAGACATCTGTATTTCCTGTCGGTTTGAAACTTATTACACGGGTCAACAACATTCAAGTTACAAATAAAGTGAATGGTGTTCTTTGATAAATCTTGGGTGCTGAATGCGAGGAATTTCCCTATTGGAGCCAATTTCGTTGGCGACACACTGCCTTCTATCTATCGAAAGCGTTGAAAGCGCTGCACATTGCTTAATCATCTGTGAATTAAGTTTATATATTCCACGCATCTTGTCAATGAAAAATAATCGGAAGAAGAACTACGCAACACGGAGGAGTTACGCTAACTGGACACAAATTGATATTCATACAGTTACTGTCTCCGGTCTCGTCAACTGAATACGGCCGGGAGAGCGGTATGCTGACCACATGCCCCTCCATATCCTCATCCAGTGACGCCTGTGGGCTGAGGATGACAAGGCGGCCTTTCGGTACCGTTGGGACTTCTGGCCTGTTCGGGTGGAGTTATGTTTTATCAGCTATTGACGGAAAATGCAAAACTGCAAACTTTGGCGGCCGATAGATGCATGTTTGACGCTAGAGCGCAATTTTACAGCAGAGCTGACAGGGATGGAAAGCAACGAACATGTCGATACCAGGGCATAAAATCTTTGCAAATTTCAGTCCTTGTACCCAGTTGACGATAACTTTGTCTCACAGACAGGCACGTGAACAACATATGCAGGTGTCAGCATTTGGGGATTGGGCTCAAAGACGTCGTTCTATATATGGATAACAGCGATGCAATTATTCGACGATGTTACAGGAATGGGTGAACCATGGCCGAACATAGCGCATAGAAGTTAACGGTCGCCATGGAGAGACGACACAACATCAGATAGCCATTCAGAGCCGCGGATTCACCATTGTCGTCGATTTCACGTGCAACTGGTGCTTCAGAGACCACAAAGACCACTGATATGCGGCTCACTGAAGGGTAGCTGAGTCCAAGGTGCCCCTTGGGTCGACTACGATTCACTTACGTACGCCAGAGATCCGTTTGCAGTGGTGTCGGCACATTCAGTGTGGAATCTCATTCATTGGAATAGAAATCTCTATAACGATGAGCCCACCTGGTCCCGATGACCAGAGAAGACGTGTCGAGAGACACCCTGACTGTCATCAGACATAAGGCCCGAAAACCAATAGTATGATGTGCGGTGCCATTTATTTTCGTAACAGGACCTTTTAGTTGTCATACGTGGCATCACAACGGTACGTCGGCTATATTTCACGTCTCGTTTTCTTGCACTTCACGCCAAGCCATCCTTGGCTTACATTTCAGCAAAATATTGCGCGCTCTCTCATAACGCTTGTCTTCGTGATTTACGAACCCCACCGTGGCCGGAAAGTTCACCAGATCCCTCCCCAATTGAAAACACTTATAATATTATCACTAAGGCCCTCCAACCAGCTCAGTCTTTTGACGATAGACTGCGCCAATTGGACAGAATCTGACTTGATACCCCCTCGGGAAACATCCAACAGATAAATCAATTTTAAGTCGAAGAGTCACTCGCTTAAGGACCAGAGATGGACTAACACGTTATCGACTTGCTCAATTTATGAAGCTCTTTTTCTAAACCATCAAATTATTCTGAAACTGTAATCATATGTTATATGTATCTGTACATCACATCTACTGGTATCAGTCGCACTCCGTTAATTCCTTTGTGGTGGGTCGTTATTTGTATTAGAGTGCATTTACAAGGAATTAACACACATGATAGTTCAGAAATAAATATATTTCGCAGCACTGTTGGGAGTCATGGTTGAAGACATATAATGCTGTCGTGGTTGTTACCAAAGGATCATGTTGATGTGTCGACAGAAGTGCCGACACAGTGTTATTTTGAGGGGGCCGATAGGCACGCTATAAGCTCACACAGAATATCTTGAAGTCTGAAACAGGACGCTCAATGAATTGCTATAAAGAAAAGTACGTTGCTTTGGGAATACTTAACTTTTAATCCGTCATTGGTTTACAACGTTCTTGATGAGACATTTCATACGATAATTATCAAACTATGTAAGGCTAATGGCGCCTTGCTAGGTGGCAGCCATGGACTTAGCTGAAGGCTATTCTAACTGTCTCTCGACAAATGAGAGAAAAGCTTCGTCAGTGTAGTCGCTAGCAAAGTCGTCGTACAACTGGGGCGAGTGCTAGTCCGTATCTCGAGACCTGCCTTGTGGTGGCGCTCGGTCTGCGATCACACAGTGGCGACACGCGGGTCCGACATGTACTAATGGACCGCGGCCGATTGAAAGCTACCACCTAGCAAGTGTGGTGTCTGGCGGTGACACCACACATGTCACGTATTATTTGTTGCTCTCAAAATGTGGTGGGAACACTAAAGTTCATGCAGTGGATTATTACTTTTGTTAAACAGAAAGTGTTGAAAGCACCTCGAGAACAAGGAAAGCTACCATCACCCAAAAGGTCTGTGTGTCACAGTGAAGAATTTCCGGTGCCAGTTCTTCCTGAGTGAGTGTCAGTGAGTAAAGATGAGGACACAGACGGACTTGCAAAATAAAGCGATAGAGGTATTGATGAAGAGTCAACATTTCGAGAACACTGTGAATCAAATGAGCTACCCTTTTCGTATCAAGGGGATTTCAATGGTTTTGCTCATGATTTAAATTTGTGATTCAACAGGACGAACTGTAATTTATTAAAAGCTGGGAATCTTCTTCTTTTGTATACTAAATGGCGTACTTTTCGTAACTGCTGCCCGCACAGAAGAATGTGGTGAACGCTCTTCTGGTTGACCCCAAAGAAATATAACTGCTTCTGCTGCTTATTAAATTGGGTCTAACTAACAGTTTAAAGCAAGAGACAAAACTTCACGTGCGTGCATGTGCTTGCGAGAGATTTTTCCAACGATCAGTGCAGAAAAATAAAGGAAGGAATACTCGTGGAACAACAAGGAAATAACATCAGATTTTTTTAAAAGTGGCGCTGAATGAATGGTATTGCTGTCTTTGACATGTGTCTGCAAAAACGTTTGAAGCAACCATATTCCGGAAAACTACAGCAATATTATACATGAACTACTGAGATCATAACATCTAATGGGGTGTAACATGACGTTTAAGCTATATTTTATGCATGATAATTTGAACATCTTTCCGAATAATTTTGACACCGTTAATGAAAATCTCATATAATGGTTCCACTAGGACACACCTAAAATGGATAAGCACTGTTGTCTGACAACTACTTACAAAATGACGTTCCCGAGCCGAATACCGTAGCCGAGTACCGAGCTGTTTGCATCTGGAGCTCATTTTGCGAGAGCCTGTCGTTTCGTCAGATACAACAAATTTTTTTTTCATCAGCGTTCTGACTGGTCCGATGCGGCCTGCCAAGAATTCCTCTCGTGTGACAGTCTCTACATCTCAGAGTAGCACTTATTATGCTGTGCTATGGCCGCGGGTCGCATGGTCGGAACTCCACTGTAAGCTAGCCTTCCCTCTAGGAAGCCGAGTTTCACTGGTCGGCCTACACACCAGGCGGATCGATTCCGTTGGCAACTCTACAATCAGAGGCAACATGGACGTTACACGTCAGCAATTACGCAGAGCAAGTTGTGGTCAGTTTCATATCACTGCACAAAGCAGGATATAATCTGAGGTCCACAGCCAAACGGCCAGTTGCAGTTGCAGCCTTTAGTTCATCGAAATTCATCTGACGAGGACCATAGACCTGTCTGCTGAAGGAACGGTGACGCTCGTCAACGCCGAGTACCATGTGGAATCAGCAGCCGATCGTGGGAAGAAGGAAGTAGTGTTCATCGATGTGGGCTTAGTCCCTGACAACATTCTAAGGGATTAGGGGCTGCTTGTCCAAATGTCAAATGTCAGTTGAGGTTTTTTTAATTAATCAGTGTTTGGACATACACATTTGTATTTATCTCCATAGTTGAGCTTTACATGTCTGCGTGCCTGATACTATTTGATTGGAGCAACGTCTCTGATCAAACAGACATACCATTGACATCGTGGGGACTGTCGACGACGTACAGAAGGCAAAACAGCCACATCGGTTGGCAGTGAAGTGAAATTACAGCATAAACAACCCTAACGGAGCAACATTCGCAACTGAGCATTATAGCTGAGGTTGAAAATACCGCTTCAATTGTAAGATTCTTTTTATTTAAAATGCGACCGGTTTCGGGCTCTTCTATACCAATCACCAGATGTTATACTGAAAATAAACAAGAGACCTGAGCTAATAATAGTACACATAAAAAAGCAAAAAGAAAAAGAAGTTCCATATAACATCAGTAAACACTTCCTGGATAAGTTGCCGTGGTCGATCTGTAGAACTTCTTCTCCCTGACGTTTCGTTCTCAACTACGGAGAACATCTTCCGAGGTGAGTCACCTCGGAAGATGTTCTCCGTAGGTGAGAACGAAACGTCAGGGAGAAGAAGTTCTACAGATCGACCACGGCAACTTAGCCCGGAAGTGTTTACTGATGAAGACGCCGGCCGTGAAAGCCTACATGGAATGATTCCATATAACATTTTACAAAGCAGCGGCCGGGCTAAGTGCGGTGAAACGGAAGTCAGTGGCAAGGTGACAACAGACAGTACTACGGGTGACTGCCTGGGTAATAAAATATGCCACGAACATCAGGACACTTACACTTTGTGCTGTGACCGGAACGCCGCGGTGGACGAGAACAGGACGCTGTGCATCACCAGCGATTGCAGAGTACGGAGTAGCGTACACGAAGGGGGAAGCAAACTGGTAAACTAATTTACGGTTTACGGTTTATGCATAAATTTCATGTCGCTGGCTTCTACTTAGTTTTACTAACGTTATGTACTGCGCCTGTTCGACATGTCCTTTACCATTGATAATGTACTTTTAACGCTTGATAAGTAATTTTCTGTGTAATGGTTCTGCTTCTCATTTTCAATGTAAATCACTAATTCAAATTGTGAACGGCTTGGCTAATTCGCCTCGCGTTTTTCTTCGTGTCAACAGATGGTAGCACTTTTGCCACTCTGGTTCGCCAGTTTCCTCCCCCCTTCGCGTACACAACTCCGTGCTGCTGGTGATATACCGCGCCCTGTACTCGTCCACCGGAGCGCTCGGGGTCACAGCATAAAGTGTAAGTGTCCTAGTGTTCATTTCATATTCCTTTAGCCAGACAGTCGTCCGTAGTACTATCTGGTGTCACTTCGCCATTGATCAAAGCTATACCGCTCGTACCTGACCGCTGCTTCCTAAAACG
This sequence comes from Schistocerca serialis cubense, assembly GCF_023864345.2. Taxonomy (NCBI): domain Eukaryota; kingdom Metazoa; phylum Arthropoda; class Insecta; order Orthoptera; family Acrididae; genus Schistocerca; species Schistocerca serialis. The sequence continues at coordinate 234,696,100 of NC_064638.1, read as the reverse complement.
TTATACGGAACTTCTTGCTTTTTTATGTTCCATTGCGTCTAATAAATATTATTAGGTCCACTTCCTTGTTTATTTTTGATATAACGCCAGATGATGGGCATATATGGCATCGAAATCGGTGTTTTAAATGAAAAGAACCTCACAATTGAAGCGGTACTTTCAACTTCTGCGCAAATTCAACAGTAATGAAATTATTACGATCAAATTCTTGTTGGACGAAGTTATTGAAAAAAATACTATGGAGTGAGTGCAATTAGAAAACAGTCAATAAGCTGTGCATGAATTTGGAAATTTGATATCCAGCCCGTAAAAGATTTATACTGCCCAACCAATTTTTTTCCTCGAAACTAAAGATATGTAAACTACTTTGAGTAAATTTTCAGATAACTCAGCAACTTACCATCACGATGCAAATAATAGTACAAATGGTGCAGCCAGGGCCGGCCGTTGTGGCCGAGCGATTTTAGGCACTTCAGTCCGGAACCGCGCTGTTGCTACGGTCGCAAGTTCGAATCCTGCCTCGGGAATGGATGTTCGTGACGGCCTTAGGTTAGTTACGTTTAAGTAGTTCTAAGTCTAGGGGACTGATGACCTCAGATGTTAAGTCCCATAGTGCTTAGAGCCATTTGCACCATTTGATGCAGCCTGTCAGTCACTATCTGAAAAATCTGCTGAAAATATTGGGCGAAAGAGAACATGTGCAAGAGGAAGTACGGAGAACATCGGTGCCACTCCACTCATTTGATCAGAAGAACGAAAACTGGACAAATTACATCTCCCGCATGGAACTGTATTTTAAGGCGGAGAGGACATTAGGTGAAGTAACGCAAAGAACCTTTCCTTTCTAATACTAGATCAAGTCTATAATAAACACTGAAGGTCCATACAGAAAAATAACACGGTATATTAACGTGAAAATAAGTGAAAATCCGGGAGGATATTGCCAGATGACTACTAGTAGTACACAGAAAGCTGGACGTCAGAAGGTGTGAGGTCAGAGAGACTATAACGCCAAATGTGGCTGGTCTCTCAACAAGAGGCAGTTGAAGGATTGGGGAAAGAGAGTGTGTGACAATCACCGAGCAGTTACGGTGAACTGTGATGCTGGTCTTCACCGTGGCAGGGTCCAGAGACAACATCTGGATGGCGTTTCACGGGGAAGAATAATCGTCAACGAAGTGTGAAGAGTATACCCCACGTATTTGGTACTGCTCAGAGCATTGTTTAACACGAATGTGGAGCGTTCCGAATCACAGGAACTATTTTCCAAAATGGTTCAAATGGCTCTGAGCACTATGGGACTCAACTGCTGAGGTCATTAGTCCCCTAGAACTTAGAACTAGTTAAACCTAACTAACCTAAGGACATCACAAACACCCATGCCCGAGGCAGGATTCGAACCTGCGACCGTAGCGGTCTTGCGGTTCCAGACTGCAGCGCCTTTAACCGCACGGCCACTTCGGCCGGCGAACTATTTTCCAAAGCAGGTTGTCAGCAATGATCAACTACAGCAGCAGATGACCGCTAATTCCTGCAGAGTGCAAGAAGGGGTCGACATCAAAAAGCGAGTGAAACTGCAGCCGTATTTAACAGCTGAAGCACGACAATGGTACGACGAATGCATAAAGGGTGGTCACTTTGTCCGACGTCCAGTATCTGGTGTTCCGTTGACACGAGCTCTAAGGATGCAGCTTTTGCGATGGTGCCATGACTCCAGTGCCTGGACCAGCGAAGTGCGTGGTCGCTTGCTATATTCGGATGAGTCCAGATTCAGTCTGAGTAGTAGTTATTCTGGAAATGCTCTCTTGTGGCGGGAGGTGGAAACACGTAACGAACAAACATGTAATGCGCCCAAGAACATATTTTGACGATTCAGGGGTATGGCATTTGGAGGCTAATGTTACAGGAATGTACTGGCTTCCAAATCATTGAACACAGTGCCTTCAACGGTCAACATTGTGACGCTACTGTTTACCCAGGTGCTTCTTTTTATGGGTGCATTCGGAGTTTGTGGATGACAATGCGCGAATGCATCAAACAAAGTAGGTGTAGCTGCTGTTAGAATGAGAGAATATTCATGGAATGGAATGGCCTGCCCGTTCGTGCGATTTAAATCCCATCGAATGTGTGTGGCGTGCGTTGGTAAGACGCACTGCAGCACGTCCTCAAGCACAGACGACCATCCAACAGTTGAGAACCGTGCTGATGGAAGAGTGTAACGCCCTACCACAATAACTCCTTAGTAAACTTGCGTCCAGCGTGGGAGCACATTGTAGAGCATGCATCGCCCTCCGTGGTGATCACACACCCTATTAAGAGCCATATCCCGCCTTTTTAGCGCCCAGTGGGCCATCAGAATTCCTAGCGACTCCATTATAGTTATTGGATTGTAATAAAACTGTATTTGAGATCGTCTCATTGTTCATTTCTTTCATTTATCTTCTGTACTGTATTGTAACAATTTTTTTCTGTGTATAATCCAAGTTTCATCCATCTATATTGCTTGGAAGTGACACATCATGCGCCAGCCGGAGTGGCCGAGCGGTTCTAGGCGCTACAGTCTGGAACCGCGCTACCGCTACGGTCGCAGGTTCGAATCCTGTGATGTGTGTGATGTCCTTAGGTTAGTTAGGTTTAAGTAGTTCTAAGTTCTAGGGGACTGATGACCTCAGAAGTTAAGTCCCATAGTGCTCAGAGCCTTTTGAACCATTTGACACATCATGCGGAAGTTGCTTTATTTTTTAAGTTTTGCACACCAGTTTAGTTCAACCGTGATTTTTCACAAGGGTCCGAGCCAGTTAGACTGTGCAGGGATTAAATAAAAACAGAACATTCCGAAAGCAAAATCCTCGTCGCAGTACCACTACAGAGACTTTAGGTACACTACTACAAAGCACCTTAGTCTTTTATGAAGTGGGTCGCTATGCTCCGCTGTGTAACCCGAAACTGCAAATTTGAGTGTGAATGTCATGAGTGTAATCTGTCGTATACCACTACTTTAGCAACCGACATGCTAATAATGAATGCTCCTAAAGATAAGAAAGTATGGTATTACAAAGAGGAAAAAAAATTAAGTTGTGACACAATGGGGGAAAGGAAGAAATATGCATACAAAAACAAAGCAAAAAAATTAGCTGTAAAATACATGTAAAGAAGAAAATCAAAGGGCAAATTAAAATTTCTAAAGTAAAATGTACAAAGTAATGTTAATGATTAACAACTACTGTGATTTTCATTAATTATTAACATATATTAAGTAGTGTAAAGTGGCAAACGCGCGAATTAATGGGAATAGAACGCAATTCGAAGTAGACATGAGTTCATCCAAAAATATAATAATTTGTCCAACTCACAAATTTATGGGACACATGATTTAAGCCAGTATACGTATACGCTGACAAGGTCCTCGTATATTGATCAACCAAGTCAAATAAAAGGACACTAGACACTAGTACAAGCCACATCGCACGTGGGGCAGTCTACAACGGCTACAAACTTCATAGCACCCGACCTCTTTGGGAACTTTTGGTTTACAGTCAATGATTCGGTAAATTTGATTAGACTATAGGACGAGAAAGACGAATGTACAAAGCTGTGTACAAAATTCGAAGGACTTTCTAGTGACATGCCTGTACGTCTCAAAGGGTAGAACGTGCGTACAACCTTGAAGCCTAACGCAATACCAAAGTTTTGCAAGCGTAGACAAATACCGTAAGCAGTGTGACAGAGGGTCAATCAGGAATTAAGCAGAATGGAAAGGAGCAGCGTAACTGATACCTTTACAAGCAGCCAAGTGGCCACGCCCTTAGTAGCAGCAAACAACAGAAAGACCGAAAGGGAAGATACAACTATGCAACTACTTCAGATCAGCGGCGAACGCACAGTACACAATTGATTCGTACCCATTCGCAAGAAGACATAAGGGTTAAGTTAGGTGTCGGAAAATATTTTTCGAACATTGATTTCGCACACACCTTTCATCAAATAGCACACGACGATCAAAACGAGAAAGCCATGGTTATTAAAACATCGTCTGGCCTCTACAAACATCAAATTTTCCCAATCAGAATAAATACTGTCCCAGAGTTATATAAAGGAACCTAGACTATTTAATCAGATGATACCAGGCGTAGCAAGTTACATAGGTCACGAAGTATTATGATGAAATGTGATACAAGTACTTAGAAAACTTGGAGACATTGTTTAAAACACTACTAAAAGCAGGACTCCGTGACTCCTTATACCCTCTCTCACAAAAAGATAGAGTACCCAGGGCCATTCTAACGAAAGCTATTGTACGCACACCACGAAAAACTTGCAACTAATAGCAAAAGTTCTACTACGACAAAATGTGAAGCAGTTGCCTTAGGTCTTAGGCCAAATTTGATACTACAGAAAATTAATTCCTGCTTCAGTCCAAACTATCCAAACCATTCACAAGGTGCTAATAAATGATGAAAATTGGAATTCGCTGAAGGACTGTCAAATGGCTTGATGAATTAAAAGGTAAAAAATCCACTTCTTTCTTTTTTTGCGTCAGTTTTCTGACTGCTTTGATGCGCCCCCGTCATGAATACCTCTCCTGCGCCGATCTCTTTATCTCAGAATACCGTCGAAGTCATTCTCTGGCCCCTTAACAGATGTTTTATGAACCTGTCCCTTCTCCTAGTCAGTGCTTTCCATATATTCATTTGCTCTCCGATTCTGTGTACAACCTCCTCATTCTTTATCTTATCAGTCCATCTAATTTTCAACAATTCGTCTGCAGCACCACATCTCAGATGCTTCGATTATTTTCTGCTCTGGTTTTCCCACAGTCCATGTTTCACTACCATAGAGTGCTGCTCTCATAACGTACATTCTCAGAATCTTGTTCCTCAAATTAAGGCCTGTTTGATGCTAGCAGAATTCTCTTGCCCATGTATGCCTTTTTGTCAGCGCCAGTCTGCTTCTGATGTCCTCCTTACGCCGTCCGTCATTGGTTATTTTGCTGACTACGTAGCAGAATTCCCTAATTTCATTTACTTTTGACCATCAACCATGCTGTTAAGTTTCTTGCCATTTTTGTTTCTGCTACTCGCATTATTTTCGTCTTTCTTCGATATACCCTGTATCCGTAAACTGTCCTCATTATATTGTAACACTTCTTCAGTTTTAGTGAGAATAGCAATGTCATCAGCGAATCGTACCTTTGAAATCTTTTCACCCTGAATTTAAATCCCACTCTTGAATATTGCGTTTCTTTCCGTCATTGCTTCTTCAGTGTGTAGACTGAACAGTAAGAGCGAAAAACTACGTCCCTGTCTCACTATCTTTTAATAAGAGCATTTTGTTTTTGGCCTTCAGGTCTTACTCATTCTCCTTTTTTCCGTAATTACTTCTTCGATGTTGAGGTTGAAGAGTAGAGCGAAAGACTACATCCCTGTCTTACACCCTTTTTAATCCGAGCACTTCGTTCTTGGTCGTCCACTTTTATTATTCTTTCTTGACCCTTGTACATATCGTATATTACCCTCTCTTCCTTATAGTTTGCCCTACTTTTCTCAGAATTTCTAACACCTTGCTTCATTTTACAGTGTAGAACACTTTTTCCAGATCTACAAATCCTAGGAAAGTGACTTGATTTTTCTTTAATCTTGCTTCCACTATCAACCGCAACGTTAGAATTGCCTCTCTCGTGCCTTTACCTTTCCTAAAGCCAAACTGATCGTCGTCAAACACATTCTCAGTTTTCTTTTCCATTCTTCTGTATATTATTCTTGACAGAAAGTTGTGTTGATGAGCTGTAAAGCTGATTGTGCAATAATTCTTGTGCTTGTCAACTCTTGCAGTCTTAGAAATTGTGTGGATAATATTTTTCCGAAAGTGGGATGCTATGTTACCAGACTCATACATTCTACACACTAACTTGAATAGTCGTTTAGTTGCCGAATTATTTTATAAATTTTGATGGAATTTGATCTATCCCTTCCGCTTTATTTGATTACAAGTCCTCCAAAGCCCTTTTAAATTCTAATAGTGGATCCCGTATTTCTTCTGAATCAACTTTTGTTTCTTCTCCTATCACATCAGGTAAATTTTTAACCTCATAGAGGACTTGAAGACAGGCATTTCACCTGTCTGCTCTCTACTCTGTATTTAACAATTGAATTAGCAATGCACTCTTAATGTATAAACCCTCGTATTTAATTTCCCCGAAGGTTATTGCGATTACTCTATATCCTGAGTCAGTCCTTCAGACGATCGTTACTTTTTCGATTTCTTCACGTTTTTCATGCAGCCATTTCGTCTTAGGTGCCCTGCATTACCTATTTATTTCATTCCTCAGCGACTTGTATTTCTGTATACATGAATTTCTTTGAACATTTTTGTACCTCCTTTTGTCACAGATCAATTGAAGTATTTCTTTTGTTACCCACGGTTTCTTCGCAATTACCTTCTTTGTACCTATATTTTTAATTCCAACTTCAGTGACTGCGCTTTTTACGTACATCCATTCCTCTTCAACTGTACTGTCTAGTGAGATACTCCTTACTGCTGCATATATAGACTTAGAGAACTTCAAGCGTATCTCGTAATCCTTTAGTGCTTCTGTATCGCACTTCTTTGCGTATTGATTCTTCCAGACTAACCCGTTGAACTTCAGCCTACTCCTCACCACTACTACATTGCGATATGAGTCTATATCTGTTCCTCGGTAGCCTTACAATCCAGTATCTCATTGAAATCTTCCCGTATCACTAGGCCTTTTCCAAGTATACCTCCTCTTGTGATTCTTGAACAGATAATACGCTGTTAGCTGATATTTACTACAGAACTCAATTAGTTTTTCTCCTCTCTCACTCCTTGTCCCAAACCCATATTCTCCAGTAGCATTTTCTTCTACTCCTTCCCCTACAACTGTACTCCAGTCCCCCATGAGTATTAGATTTTCATCTTCCCTTACGTACTGTATTACCCTTTCAATATCCTCATTTATTTTATCTCTTCATCTTCAGCTTGCGACGTTGGCATGTATACCCGAACTGTCGGTGTTGGTTTGCTGTCAAATCTGATAAGAACAATCTTATCACTCAACTGTTCACAGTAACTCACTCTCTGCTCTACCCTCCTATTTATAACGAATCGTACTCCCGTTAAACCATTTTCTGCTGCTGTTGATATTACTCTATTGTCTTCTCTCCATTTCAATTCAGTGATCCCTACTATATGTAGACTGAGTCTTTGCTTTTCCCTTTTCAGATTTTCTAGCATCCCTATGCCGGTATCTTTTGCCAATGGAAAGATGAGCTTGCCACATAACCTGTTGACACATGTTATATGTCTTTAATGCAGTGGTTTCCATTGCCTTCTGTATCCCCATGCCGTTCCACTATTACTTAGCAACGTAAGACTCTAATGAGCAATTAATAGTTGCAGCTGATGTGGCCATAGAAATTAGGGCAGTGTTATTACGTAGAGTGAGAAATGTTGATAAACCCTTTAATTTCAGTTCCATGTCTTTGGAAACAGCACATTGGGGTTACTGTTAATTATAAAAGAAATCTCAGGCCCTCATATTTACCATAGGTAATTTTCATCAGAATTCTTAATTTTCATAATAATCTGTAGTTTTTGCTACACACTGACCACAAACCTTTAGCAACGCTATTCAGTCATCCACTACAGCCTGCGGTAAAAATCCAACAAAGGTTTGCGAATTTGGTCGTTGTTACTATCGGCATAGAATTACGAGACAGAATGTTGGTGGGGAGGCTTGCGTGCCTCAGCGATACAGATGGCCGTACCGTAGGTGCAACCACAACGGAGGGGTATGTGTTGAGAGGGCAGACAAACATGTGGTTCCTGAAGAGGGACAGCAGCCTTTTCAGTACTTGCAGGAGCCACATTCTGGATGATTGACAGATCTGGCCTTGTAACACTAACCAAAACGGCCTTGCTGTGCTGGTACTGCGAACGGCTGATAGCAAGGGGAAACTACAGCCGTAATTTTTCCCGAGGACATGCAGCTTTACTGTATGGTTAAAAGATGATGGCGTCCTCTTGGGTAAAATATTCCGGAGGTAAAGTAGTCCCCCGTTCGGATCTCCGGGCGGTAACTACTCAGGAGGACGTCGTTATCAGGAGAAAGAAAACTGGCATTCTAAGGATCGGAGCCTGGAATGTCAGATCCCTTAATCGGGCAGGTAGGTTAGAAAATTTAAAAAGGGAAATGGATAGGTTAAAGTTAGATATAGTGAGCATCAGTGAAGTTCGGTGGCAGGAAGAACAAGACTTTTGGTCAGGCGAATACAGGGTTATGAATATAAAGTCAAATGAGGGTAATGCAGGAGTAGGTTTACTAATGAATAAAAAAAATAGGAATGCGGTTAAGCTACTACAAACAGCATGGTGAACGCATTATTGTTGCCAAGATAGACACGAAGCCCACGCCTACTACAATAGTACAAGTTTATATGCCAACTACCTCTGCAGATGATGAAGAAATTGATGAAATGTATGATGAGATAAAAGAAATCATTCCGGTAGTGAAGGGAGACGAAAATTTAATAGTCATGAGTGACTGGCATTCGAGAGTAGGAAAAGGGAGAGTAGGAAACGTAGTAGGTGAATACGGATTGGGGGTAAGAAGTGAAAGAGGAAGCCGTCTGGTAGAATTTTGCACAGAGCATAAATTAATCATAGCTAACACTTGGTTCAAGAATCATGAAAGAAGGTTGTATACATGGAAGAACCCTGGAGATACTAAAAGGTATCAGATAGATTATATAATGGTAAGACAGAGATTTAGGAAGCAGGTTTTAAATTGTAAGACATTTCCATGGGTAGATGTGGACTCTGACCACAATCTATTGGTTATGAACTGTGCATTAAAACTGAAGAAACTGCAAAAAGGTGGGAATTTAAGGAGATGGGACCTGGATAAACTTACTAAACCAGAGGTTGTAGAGAGTTTCAGGGAGAGCATAAGGGAACAATTAGCAGGAAAGGCGGAAAGAAATACAGTAGAAGACGAATGCGTAGCTTTGAGGGATGAAATAGTGAAGCCAGCAGACGATCAAGTAGGTAAAAAGACGAGGGCTAGTAGAAATCCTTGGGTAACAGAAGAAATATTGAATTTAATTGATGAAAAGAGAAAATATAAAAATGCAGTAAATGAAGCAGGCAAAAAGGAATACAAACGTCTCAAAAATGAAATCGACAGGAAGTGCAAAACTGCTAAGCAGGGGTGGCTAGAGGGCAAATGTAAGGATGTAGAGGCTTATCTCACTAGGGGTAAGATAGATACTGCCTACAGGAAAATTAAAGAGACATTTGGAGAAAAGAGAAACACTTGTATGAATAGCAAAGAACGGAAAGCAGAAAGGTGGAAGGAGTATATAGAGGGTCTATACAAGGGCGATATACTTGAGGACAATATTATGGAAATGGAAGAGGATGTAGATGAAGATGAAATGGGAGATACGATACTGCGTGATAAGTTGGACAGAGCACTGAAAGACCTGAGTCGAAACAAGGCCCCGGAAGTAGACAACATTCCATTAGAACTACTGACGGCCTTGGGAGAGCCAGTCATGACAAAACTCTACCATCTGGTGAGCAAGATGTATGAGTCAGGCGAAATACCCTCATACTTCAACAAAATATAATAATTCCAATCCCAAAGAAAGCAGGTGTTGACAGATGTGAAAATTACCGAACTATCAGTTTAATAAGTCACAGCTGCAAAATAGTAACGCGAAGTCTTTACAAGCGAATGGAAAAACTGGTAGAAGTCGACCTCGGTGAAGATCAGTTTGGATTCCGTAGAAATGTTGGAACACGTGAGGCAATACTGACCTTACGCCTTATCTTAGAAGAAAGATTAAGGAAAGGCAAACCTACGTTTCTAGCATTTGTAGACTTAGAGAAACCTTTTGAGAATGTTGACTGGAATACTTTCTTTCGTATTCTAAAGGTGGCAGGAGTAAAATACAGGGAGTGAAAGGCTATTTCCAATTTGTACAGAAACCAGATGGCAGTTATAAGAGTCGAGGGGCATGAAAGGGGAGCAGTGGTTGGGAAGGGAGTGAGACAGGGTTGTAGCCTCTCCCCGACGTTATTCAATCTGCATATTGAGCAAGCAGTAAAGGAAACGAGAGAAAAATTCGGAATAGGTATTAAAAACCATGGAGGAGAAATAAAAACTTTGAGGTTCGCCGATGACATTGTAATTCTGTCAGAGACAGCAAAGGACTTGGAAGAGCACTTGAACGGAATGGACAGTGTCTTGAAAGAAGGATATAAGATGAACATCAACGAAAGCAAAACGAGGATCATGGAATGTAGTCGAATTAAGTCGGGTGATGCTGAGGGAATTAGATTAGGAAATAGACACTTAAAGTAGAAAAGGAGTTTTGCTATTTAGGGAGCAAAATAACTGATGATGGTCGATGTAGAGAGGATTTAAAATGTAGACTGGCAATGGGAAGGAAAGCGTTTTTGAAGAAGAGAAATTTGTTAACATCGAGAATAGATTTAAGTGTCAGGAATTCGTTTCTGAAAGTATTTGTATGGAGTGTAGCCATGTATGGAAGTGAAATATGAACGATTAATAGTTTGGACTAGAAGAGAATAGAAGCTTTCGAAATGTGGTGCTACAGAAGAATGCTGAAGATTAGATGGGTAGATCACGTAACTAATGAGGAGGTATTGAACAGAATAGGGGAGAAGAGGAGTTTGTGGCACAACTTGGCAAGAAGAAGGGACCGGTTGGTATGGCATGTTCTGAGGCATCAAGGGATCACCAATTTAGCATTGGAGTGCAGCGTGGAGGGTAAAAGTCGTAGAGAGAGAGGGGGTTGTTTTTGGGGAAGAGACCATACTGCGAGGTCATCGGTCTCATCGCTTTATTAGGGAAGGACGGGGAAGGAAGTCGGCCGTGCCCTTTGAAAGGAACCATCCCAGCATTTGCCTGGAGCGATTTAGGGAAATCACGGAAAATCTAAATCAGTATGGCCGGACGCGTGATTGAACCGTCGTCCTCCCGAATGGGAGTCCAGTGTGCTAAACACTGCGCTTCCTCGCTCGGTCGTAGAGGAAGACCAAGAGATGAATACACTAAGCAGATTCAGAAGGAATTAGGTTGCAGTAAGTACTGGGAGATGAAGAAGCTTGCACAGGATAGAGTAGCCTCTGCATCAAACCAGTCTCAGGACTGAAGACGACAACAACAACAACTACAATGTTGCCTTTCCTTAAAACACAACAACACGTCTTTCCTATCATATTTAACAGTTTTCAGTGAGATAAATTTGACTCGGCGGCAGAAGTATGTTTTGACATCGATGCCCTATCGAACAAAGAGGTTGCAGAGGTACCACCGGGCGCAAACGTTATAGGGTGGAAGCTGTATGAGAAAATGAGAAACTAACGAAAGTGAAATATTTTCTTGAAATTAAGTGTCATTGTCTTAGAAGTAACTGAGGCAACCTGAATTGACGGACTTCTGAAATCTAGAACAAGTATTATTATCGTTTAAAGGAGCCATCGTGCTACGCTCAGTAGAAAGAAAAAGGAGAATAGCCATTTCGGAACCGCTTAAACCAGAAGCCCAAAAATTTTTGCACAAATGGTATGGGAAATTTCTGTTACCAAGAAAATGGAAATCATGTAGGAAAACTATATGCTACGCAGGAAATATCAAGCTACTGGTACATCTCCCAATTCACGTTTTCTTTGGCCCAAGACGTCAGGATCTCAGAGTAGAATACCCTTGGACAACGCCAGACCATATTTAGGAGTAAAATGACTTACGCTAGTAGATGACTGTACCATTTTCCCATGTGAAGCACAGGTGAGGTGAAAGTAGTTTAGCAGAAGGTTTACCATCACCCGCTGTAAGTGAGGCTGACACATTGTTTACCGCTAGAGGTTTAGGAGAGTTTTTTTTTATGGAAAATGGAATACAGCATCTTCCTAGCGCACCCTTCCATCCTGAATCGAATTTTGTATCGTAAGTCTTCTGACTAGTTTGCTGAGACCCGCTCTTAATTCTCTCTTATGCCAGCCTCTTCATCTCAGAATAGCATTTGCACTTTGCACTGTGGCCGTGAGTTGCGTGGTAGCAACTACACTGCAAAATTGCCATCCTTCTAGCAAGCCAGGGTGCAGAGGGCAGGCTACTCGCTAGGCAGAGCGAGTCCGCTATCAACCCGAGCGGCTTCTGGCGGAGGTCGCGAAGACAGCGAAAACTACATCGCATGTCAGCGGTCATGTGAACAGTTTCACGTCACTGCACAAACCATGAGGTACGCTGCGTTCAATAACTGAATGGGCAGTTGCAGGCTTTAGTTGATCGCAGCCCATATGGCGAGGCATCCTTCTGACCGCTGAAGGAACCGTGACGATTGCCGTCGATGAGTCCGACTTGGAATCAGCAGCCGAGCCTAAACAAAGATATTACTACTGAGTGGTTTATACGCCAGGATGGACATGGTAGCGTTTACCGACTAGGACTTAGTCCCTGAACGGAAGTGGGACAGGTCAGTATGGTATCAGCGCGTATTCTGCATAACCTTCAGGTGGCCTTTAGTGCAATATTACAACTAATGTAATTTATTGTGAATGTTACATTCAAGGTCTCTGGTGACATGTGTCAAGGTAATAACAGGGAGGGGGAGAAGACGGGAGGGTGAGAGGAATGGGAGATGACTAATTGGTATCTAGCTCTTTACACTTTGCCCTCATTCAGTAGGGATCATTTGAGGTCTTTAATTTGCAATGAGAAGATCACAGCCTCACAACAGGCAATTTACTCTGAATTAAAAGGCAGTTATTATCAGACTGTAAAAATGATACCCTGAACGGTATATTATTCCGCAAAGACGCCGAGGCGATGGTGTAAATATGGTAGCTAAAAAGCGTAAGAAATGGCGTATGATATGTGTAAATACACCACCTAACATGCATTATGAAGGAGTACACTAATAAACCTCCACATTTAACAAATGACATGCCTAAAAATGCCACCTAAAATGCCCGATGAAGAGCCTGTGAGAATACACCTCCACAGTGCACGAATGACATATGTAAATAAGCCACCTAAAATGCGTAATGAGAGGCTTATTATAAAACACCCCCCCCCCCCCAGATGATATATAGCAAGTACCTGAACTGCGAGCATATTTGACTAAGCAATGTAATATTTTTGTGAACACGCTGAGACAAAGTGTAAATATGCTACCTAAAAAGGCGTATAAAATCAGTAAATACAAGAACCTGAAGTGCGCAACTAATGGCGTATATTCAAACAGCCCCACAGTTAAGATATACATAACAACTACCTAAATTAAGTGCATTTTTTGACATCGTACAATGCTAGTCAGCAGTGTATTGAATGAGGTTACACATTTCATTGCGAGCTCCAACATTTGAAGACGCTGTGTAAACACGAGGGTTGGAACTTTACTAGAGGCAACTATTTATTCACAACCGACACAAAAGACTTACATGTTTGCACCTGTTACTTTCCTTCAAAGTAGTCACCAGCGATGTGTAGAACCCGTTGGAAGGCGCAGTACACCGTTAGCACAGCCTGTTCTGTTGATGGTGCCAATGGATCTGTCTACTGTCTGTCGAATCTCTGGAACAGCTCTGAAGCGAATGCCACGAAGTGGTTCCTTCATCTTCGAAATCAAATCAAAATCACAAGACCTTAAGTCCGGAGAGTATGGGGAATGATACACTACTTCCCAGTCCCACTGACCGAACAGAGCAGCCACAGCATGCGCTGTATGTGCCCGCTCATTGCTGTGCAAAATGATAGGTGGGTTGCGCAGAAAGAGTCGCCGCTTCTTTCGCAAAGCTGGTCGCAGGTGATGCTCCAAAGCGAACACTGATACTGTGCATTGACCGACTGCCGTGCGTTAAGATAACACCATCACAGTCGTACACGAGAATCACCACAACTTTAGACCACTCAATTCGCACCATCAACAGAACAGGCTCTGCTAACGGTATACTACGCTTTCCACATCGCAGGCAACGGGTTCTACACAACGATGGTGACTACTCTGAACGACGGTAACAGGTGCAAAGATGTAACTCTTTTGTATCGGTTGTGAATAAATAGTTCCCACTATATAAGTTCCAACCCACGTACATAGACTGAAATACAAATATGTGTCTACCTAGAGTTACGATGAGGCAACGACCTTACCGTAGTTGATACACCGGTTCCCGTGACATCACCGAAGTTAAGCGCTGTCGGGCGTGGCCGACACTTCGGCGGGTGACCATCCAGCCGCCATGCGCTGTTGCCATTTTTCGGGTGCATTCAGCCTCGTCATGCCAATTGAGGAGCTACTGGAGCGAATAGTAGCGGCTCCGGTCAAAGAAAACCATCATAACGACCGGGAGAGCGGTGTGCTGACCACACGCTCCTCCTATCCCCATCCTCAACTGAGGGTGCCACGGCGGTCGGATGGACCTGATGGGCCACTTGTGGCCTGAAGACGGAGTACTAGAGTTAAGATAGCAAATTAATTTTGAGCAATCGAATACAATGAGTAGCAGTACCTTTCAGTAAGTATTCGACCATCTCTAATTATTATAAAGTGTTCCACAGAAAAATGTACATATCACCCAGCTAAACAGTCCATAGGTGCGTATTCACAGCCTTCTACACGAAGAGATAAAAGTTTATTTGGACTCCCAAGCCGACAAGAGGAATATCGTTCAATAAGCTGACTTCCCCCCTTAAACATATGACTAGCAGATCTGAATGCTAGAAGGCAAGGACACACACAGCACGATCACTTTACGTCAAACCCCACCAAACTGAACTTCTGACGATGCAATACAGTAATCTTGTAACGTAAATGAAAAGAAAATACTCGTTTCGTTGTTGTCGGAATCGGTCTACTTATGTCCATGGTATTAAGATATGAAACAGAGAGACTGATACGTAGCAGCTGATATACATCGTTCCTTGAAGTAATTTCTAGTTGTAAAAGCATTAGGGAATTCTGACTGTCCTTTTTTATCGCTATATCACGTTAGTACAGGATGTGATCACCTTCATACGCATGAGTAATAGCTCTGAATGGTAGAAAAAGACTAGTACTCATCCAGTTTACGACATGGGTTCGTACCTCAGACGATGCAACGAAGTGGCAGTAAATATTAACACTTACCAAAAAAAGAGGTGGTAACCGGCTCTCCAGCAACGTCACAGCGATCTTGATTCAAGCTTGCTCGAAAATTGCTGCAATGTCATGAGGTGTGCGTTCATCTCGTTCACCAGCTGATCACTGACGAAGCACCGTGGTAGTGTCTGTGGTGGCCCTGGCACCGATGTGGCGGTGCTTCTGATGTCCGATACTTGTAAGAGCAATTGCCTTTCACCAGCTTCTGTTCTGCGTGTCCGTGCGAAGAAAAAATCATTCACCATAAACTGTCAAAGTAAACACGTTATTCGTTGAAAAATTATACACATATTAATAATATTGCATCTGACTTTGCATAATCATATTTACACACGTAACACATGAGAGAGACACATCCACAGTTCATGGCAGCATGGTGTAGATGTGGGGCTGCGGCCCCACCTTTATTCATTTCACGCTCTACGAAGAGAAAAATTCTGCTAGAGGACAATAACAGAATAATGTGGTAGACCTAATCATATACAAAGCCCCCCCCCCCTTTGCCGATTACACTTTTTTAAATATATTACCTCCAGAATAAAAATGTTATAACCAAATGCAGTACCTACATGCGGTATATTACAGGGTTAACTTACCCAATGCACACAGCAGTATGAACAGTTTTCCAAATTCAAGTTGTGGAGCTGCTCCCTTAGCAACGGCAACCAAAATACACTACTTTCATATTGACTTATAGATGCCTATGACGAAACATTTACTCTCTTATCAAACAACGAAAGCTGTAGTCAGCGGAGTTCACATGTTAAGAGGGGTTTTCACACTGACTGCTGCAACAATGTGAAGAACATCACAGTTCAACTTCTTCTGATTTTGCACTGTTTACAAGTTAAGGAATGTTCAACGGTATTCAGCAATGTATGTTTGAATGAGAACCTTATCAATATAATTCATGTAATATGATATCTTTCAACAAAAAGATTTGCTAAGGGATTTTATTGAGTGCCTTACATTTCATCTTATGCGGTAAGGACAGACGTGCATGGATAACTAACGCCTGTGCTCATCCTGTACTTAGTGTCTTAATCGTGCGTGATATTCCTAGCAAAGAGACTTTGTTTATGATGACTTAGGTGTAACTCAACCATTTAAAATAAAGAGATCCATTCGCTTTCGATGGACTTTTCACTCGTTTAAATGCCAGAATCCTAACATTATCATAGCAATCAAATATTTATAATCACACTTATATATTACAACAACCATGCTAGATGTGTGTTTTTAGTAATCTGTAGAAGAAAGTCGAAACAATTCTCACAGTAAATCTACCCGTAACATCACATATTCGCACAAGCACTACTCCACTGACACCCCTAATGTGCAACACACTAGTCTCAGTAAGGTCTATAGCGCTTAACTCACGATATTACTGAAACTAACCTACGAAGGAACTGCCACATTTAATAAAACGCACCACAAGCACCATGAAGTGCATGGAACGGTGAACATCAGAGACGACTGAGGACTTAAGAGCGTAGATACGGTGAACACAAACTGTAATAATGTATAAGTTTGTCTCACATTACAGTACCATTTTTCTATTTAGTTTCATATACAAAAAGTAAAAAGAATTATTCTCAATGTAGGCTTCTTTCACACTAAAGTACCCTTTAAGTAGGCATTAGGTCCTGAATGGTCGACAGCAGCAGCTGTGCTGGGGATGGGGAGGGAAGGACACAGGCGAGCATTGCCGTAAGCTACCACAGTGACCTGGCCTTCTGATACTGGTTTAAGAAAATTTGGTGGACGTGTAATACTAGCTGCATCCCTTTCAGGAATTTTTGCAGCTCTCTTCTGACAAATTTTATTCAGAAAATCTTTTCCTTTTGCAAGAATTACGAATAAAACACTCGGATAAACATAAAGCACTTTCAGCTTTTGATCAAGCGATCTCCCACGTCCCGTCCCACCTACACATATGTACAACAATCCACAGTGGAACACACACACACACACACACACACACACACACACACACACACACAGCTCCTGCCACAGTGAAAGATGCTAGCTTTGATGATATGCCTCTGATATCACATGTCGTTCGTGCACTGGCTTTTCCTTGACAGAGCGCACTTCTTTGGGGAAAAATGTTCGACATCTGTTTCTATTTTAGCGATATGAAAGCAGTGTAAACTAAACTAAATCAAGAGAACCAGGACATCAATATGATAACCAACTACTGATCAAATCAGACGGATATTTTATATGAAAACCCGAGCAGACGTGCTCATCCTGTATATGGTATAGATCTTTGATATGGTGCACTTTGAAACACCAAACACTAAGGTCGAACGCCACGACTCTACCCTCCAATCTTCCGATGACATCTCCGTCCCGCTGCCCTCCTCCACCAGACCTTGTCTGACGCCGTCGCCACCCATATCCCTACCAAAGCCATCCACCCTCACCACCTGGCCCTGCCCCCACAAGCCATCCTGCCCATTCTTAAATCCCGTCACCTCTACTGATCCCTCCTCTGCACTTGTGGCCAGGACAAACTCACCCGCCACTGGCAATTACAACGACACGTCCGCGACATGCTTACTGCGAAGAAACGCCATGCCTGGCGACAGACATGTACACAACTCAACGCCACACTCCCAATAAACTCTTCCAAGTATTTGTCTGCTTTCCACTGCCTTACTGGGAACCGCCGTTCCCCACAGTACCCTCTCCCCCTTGCTGACCATCCCTTTTCTGACAACCTCAGTAAGGCCAACCACTTTGCCTCCCACCTATACGATGTCCTTTCCATTCCAGATGGTCCCCAATTTGATTATTCCCCCGACATCATAAATGTACAGATCACTCCTCCCCTTGCTCCTCGCTTCCAGTACTTGGGCCACACATCATCATCAGGACTTACCACTCCCATCACTGCACAGGACATCAGCTTCACACTCTGCACTAAACGCAACACCGCTCCTGGCCACTACCACGTTATCTACCGCCATCTCAACACTGCTCTCCATCTTTCCTTGCAGTCCTTGCCCCCCTCTACAACGTAATCTTTGCCACTGGCTTCTACCCCGACCTCTGAGATACCTCCCGTATCCTGATGTTCTGCAAACCCAACAAACCTCCATCTGATGCCTCTTCCTATCGCCGTATGTCTCACCTCAGTGCTCAGCAAGCTCTTAGAATCCACCCTTACCTGGCGCATCCATCACCACCTCCACCAACACCACCTCCTCCCCAACACCCAATGTGACTTTTAACCTCCCTTCTTTGCCAATGACCAACTCCTACGCCTCACTCATATCCTCTCCCTCCAGCTTAACTCCCGTCGCTCCGCCATTTTTCTCTCCTAAGACCTGGCAAAGGCATCCCAATCTCCTGTTATACTCAAGACCTACGGCCTCCCTATCAACTATGTCCATATGAAACTTCCATATGATTGCCTCCTTCCTCTCCCGCCGCCCCTCTTACATTACCATCCATTCCCAAGCCTTCTACCCCTCCACTGGTGTGCCCCAGGGCTATGTTCTTTCCCTCTCCTCTACCTCCTGTACACGGGCAATATGCCCCTCCCTCCCTCCCGTCCACCTCCTGAAGTATGCCAATGACACCGCCTTCCTTGCCCTTGCTCCCAACGCCTTCTCCAGGTTCACCTTGACCTTTTTGCCACATGGTGTAACCAGGGACTAATCAAAATCAATCCTTCCTAGACCCAGGCGGGCACCTAAGATGGAGACCGATCCAGGTCACCACGTATTCTGAATCAAACGGAATGTGAAGAAAGAGGTGGGATTGGGTATGAGAGGATTACACGAAAAAGTTCAAGAAAAGGGTACAACATAGTTCCAAATTAACGGTCAAGAGTACAAGGCTTGCTGCAAGACGCGATCTTACCAAAAATTGCAGGGCTTTCCGTGAAAACACCATATTTGTTTCCAGTTGGCCCGTGAGCTCTATCTCTGACCCGTCTCTCAAGGGTTGGGCAGCGGCCTGCACATATCCAAATGCCTACTCAGACAAAACACATAATACATTAAGTGCACTGATAATCTGCAACCTCTTTCTTGGTAAGTGTTAATATATACTGTTTTTCGTTATCTGTAAAACATTGTTTAAATATTGTTGAATAAACAGGTTGTATGAAAAGAGAGTTTATTGGTGGATCCTCCCTTCCACGATTGCATTAATTTCAGTATATACCACGTATCAAAGTGGTTGTGTGTAAAAGTTTCAAGCTAAAATGTTTACAAGCTTGTTTACAAGTTTGTGTATAATGTTTCCGTCATGAACGAACACCATGGTCTCATGAGACAGCCGGAAATCCATCAAAGGCAACTGAAATGAGTGCTGTAAATGATGGCAAGATTAGTTTTTCTATTTTTAGTTGGCAATGTTATACATCACTAGTCTGATTGTGCGTCAAAATACCTCCTACAATTTACCAGTGGCACATGTCCGTTATAGAAATTTTTCATGCGAACATTCAAAAACATACACTTGTGTACGCATTCATCAATGGATAACTTTTTATGTGGTATTCTTAACACTGTCGATATTGCCATAGAATTTTTCAAATCGTCTCAGATACACTATGTTATCAAAAATATCCGGAGACCTGGCTGAAAATGACAGAACTTCATGGCGCCCTCCATCGGTTATGGTGGAATTCAATATGGTGGTGGCCATTCCTTAGCCTTGATGACAGATACCACTTTATCTGGTATACGTTCAATCGGGTGCTGGAAGGTTCCTTGGGGTATGACAGCCGATTCTGCACGAAGTGCTGCCCTGAGGAAAGGTAACTATGTCGGTCGGTGAGGCCTTCCACGAAGTCGGCGTTGCAAAAGATCGCAAAGGTGTTATGTAGATCGGGCCAGTTCTTTACAAGGATGTTACTGTCGTGAACCACTTCGCTACAGGTCGTGAATCATGAACGGGTGCTCGATCGTGTTGAAATATGCAATCGCCAACCCCAAATTGCTCTTCAGTAGTGGGAAGAAAAAGGTGCTTAAAACATCAATGTAGGCCTGTACTGTGATAGTGCCACGCAAAACAACAAGAAGCGTAAGCCCCCTCCATGAAAAACACAATCACAACATATCACCACCTCCTCCGAAGTTTGCTGTTGGCGCTACACACGCTGGCAGATGGCTTTCATCAGACATTCGCCATACCAACACCCTGCCATCGGATCTTCACGTTGTGTACCGTGATTCGTCACTGCACACAACGTTTTTCCACTGTTCAATCGGCCAATGTTTACGGTCCATACACGAGACAAAGCGTCGTTTGGCATTTACCGGTTTGATGTGTGGCTTATGAGCAGCCGCTCGACCATGAAATCCATGTTTTCTCACCTTCCGCCTAACTGTCATAGTACTTGCAGTGGATCCTGATGCAGTTTGGAATTCCTTTGTGATGGTCTGGATAGATGTCTGTCGATCACACATAACGGTCCTCTTCAACTGTCGGCGGTCTCTGTCAGTCAACAGGCAAGGTCGGCCTGTACGCTTTTGTGCTGTACGTGTTCCTTCACGTTTCCAATTCACTATGACATCGGAAACAGTGAACCTAGGGATGTTTAGGAGTGTGGAAATTTTGCGTACAGACGTTAAGACACAAATGACAACTAATCATCGGACCACGTTCGAAGTCCGTGAGTTCCTCAGAGATCCCCATTCTGCTCTCTCACGATGTCTAATGACAGCTGAGGTCACTAATATGGTGTGCCTGGCAGTAGGTGGCAGCACAATGCGCGTAATATGAAAAACTTATGTCTTTGGGGGTGTCCGGATACTTTTGATCACATAGTGTATGTTGTGTATTCGTATGCCCTCTCGGCCAAAGTCGGCCTGCACCAAATTCTTCTGCGTTGTAGACCGTGCTGTGTTGTAAAGTTAATGAAGGCCATGTGTAATAGTGACCTGAGAGATGACTCATTTCTTTACAACGTGATGCTGTCTAGAACGTATGAAAAATTATACAAAATAAACTGTCATATTGTGTATACTGTCCACTACTTAATTTTCTGATTGCGTAGAAGGCTAAACTAGTTCAGTTAATTAAGCATATGGCCGAGCGCTACAGTCTGGAACCGCGCGACCGCTACTGTCGCAGGTTCGAATCCTACCTCGGGCATGGATGTGTGTGATGTCCTTAGGTTAGTTAGGTTTAAGTAGTTCTAAATTATAGGTGACTGATGACCTCAGCAGTTAAGTCTCATAGTGCGCAGAGCCATTTGAACCATTTTTTGAATTATGCATAACGAACAGCAGAAGAAAAGTATGACGTAAAGATTGTATGTAAGCAGAACAGAGACAAATGGGGCGGCCTAAGGCGCTGCAGTCATGGACTGTGCGGCTGGTCCCGGCGGAGGTTCGAGTTCTCCCTCGGGCATGGGTGTGTGTGTTTGTCCTTAGGATAATTTAGGTTAAGTAGTGTGTAAGAGACTGATGACCTTAGCAGTTAAGTCCCATAAGATTTCACACACATTTGAATTTGAACGAATGAGGCTTCTAGCGACGGTACAGGCCGAAAACAGGATAATCCATTGATGTGAGCAACTTTGACAAGACGCAGATAGTCATGGAACGGCGCCTAGGAAGGCGCATTTCGGAAACGGGGAGGCTGGTCTTCCGTTCGCGTGCTACCTTCGTGAGCATCTCTGGGAAGTTGTTGAAGAATGATGAAACCACCAGTAGGCGACTAGGTGCTGATGTGGACACACCTCATCACGAAACGTAGAGATCAGAGATTTGGCCGCTATGCGAAGCAGCATGGACGGCGATCTGTGGTAGACATGACAAGAGAGTACAGTATTGGTATAGGCATAATTGTAGCATACCATTCAGCAGACATTGTACAATACGTCGAACTTACGATATCGTCAATTAAGTACGCGTGTTTGTCTGCTTCGAAACTGTTCTTTCAAGTCTCAAATTGACATACGAGTATATAACTCTAGCTCGTGATACTAATAAAAAGTTCCTGCACTCTAGTCCATCCAGTGCAAAATCTATGGGAATGCTTTCCTGTTCAAACGTGTCGCTACTTCAGCTTGCTCCAACTCATTTTACGAAGAGTAGTTACATCCATAGATATATCTTGCAACCCACTTGCTTCTATTGTCAAATTACTTCTTGCAGACACAACATGTGTCCACCTGTCTGTTCTTCCCCTTAGTAAAGTTGAGTCATAATTTAATTTTCTCCCAGTTACCAAATATACCGGTCTGGTCTTCAGCATTGATGTGCAGCATCAAAAGATTCTATTTTCTTCTTCGCTGTACCGTCCACTTCCCACATCCGCCCAAGGCTACACTCAAGACAAGTATTTCACAAAAATCTGCCAGATCTTAAGTTT
Organism: Schistocerca serialis cubense; assembly: GCF_023864345.2. Classification (NCBI taxonomy): domain Eukaryota; kingdom Metazoa; phylum Arthropoda; class Insecta; order Orthoptera; family Acrididae; genus Schistocerca; species Schistocerca serialis. The sequence goes on along the minus strand of NC_064638.1, from coordinate 234,673,571 downwards.
AGTTAGATATTAATATATTCCGTTTCTTCAGAATAAGTTTTCTTGCTATTTAGTGGCTATATTCTACACGATGCAGTCACCGTGTTGTGATCACCACCATGTTCGACGTCAACGTGCAGTAATATACAGCATGTAGGGGAGGAGGAGAAGGGAAGGAGCGAGGTCGCGGGGGGGGGGGGGGGGGGGAGACGACAACTGCGCAGTTGTTATCGTAATAAGGATTTTCCTCATTTCCCAAATCGCATGATCATTGGCTTTCAGACCAAGGGTTGATGCATTTCCGAAACGGATAGAAAGGTAAACTATTCGTATGCTGCCATGGCTCTAGGCACTATGGGACTTAACATCCGAGGTCATCTGTCCTCTAGACTTTGAACTACTTAAACCTAACTAACCTAAAGACATCACACACATACATTCCCGAGGCAGGATTCGAACCTGCGCGGTTCCGGACTGAAGTGCCTAGAACCGCTCTGCCACAACGGCTGGCTGCTGCCATGGTTATGGTATACTGTGCCACACAAAATGGGGCTATGTAATACCGGTGCCGAGATAACTGTGAGGCACCATGGGAAACATATGCGGACGACAGTTGTGGTGATGCGTATTGGTGAATAACGAGCAAATCTTGGGCAACTGATCGTCCACATGGACCAAGGGGCTCCCACCAAGGTCTCCTCAACGACCGTTCTGCGAACGTTGCTGCGTGTTTGTCTCCACAGCAGGCGTCTGGTTCAAGCACCCATGCTAAATGCTGTTCACCGGCAACGAACGTTGGAATTTGCACGCCAACGCCGCAACTGTACGTTCACTGAACGCCGATAGATGGCCTTTGCAGATGAATCACGTTGTATACCACATAGGACAGACGACCATTGACGTGTACTGCGTGAAATCTCTGAAAGAAAACACCCTTCAACTAATGTTACGATATGGGCAATGTTTTCGTGGCATCCTCTGGATGATCTCGCCATCCTGGAAGGCATAGGGGATCAACACAAGCATCTATCTATGCTTGGGGACCATTTACAGACCTACATGCAGTTTTCTCTACACAATGGCATCTATCAAAGAACAATACAATGTGTCACACAGATGTACGTGCATGGTTGGAAGAGCATAACGCTTGACTCCTTGGATTTTAACCCAATCTAAAATCTGTGCGACCACCTCGATCAGTTTGTCCGCGCCATGGATCCTCAACCGAGAAACCTATTGCAGCTGGCCACGGCCTTGTAGTCTACATGCCCCCGTATCCCTGTAGGTACTTTCCAGAACCTCACTGAATCTCTTCATGCACGTCTGCTTTGCAGAAGGTGGTCATTCAGGCTTTTGACAGGTGGTCACATTAATGTGGCTGGACCATGTACGAGGGTTGGAACTTAAATAGTGGCTTCTATTTAAACACAACCGATACAAAAGTATTACTCGTTTGCACCTGTTACTGTCCTTCAAAGTAGTCACCAGCGTTTGCACAACCCGTTGCCAGCGATGTGGAAGGTATAGTATACCGTTAGCAGAGACTGTTCTGTTGATGGTGCGAATGGAGCGGTCTACTGCCTGTAGAATCCTTGGAACAGTTCTGAAGTGAATTCCACGGTCAGTGCACAGTACTGTTCGTTTTTGGAGCATCGCCTGTGACCAGCTTTGCGAAAGAAGCGGCGACACTTTCTGCGCAACCCACCCATCGCTTTGCACGACAATGCGCGGGCGCTGTGGCTGTTGTCTTCGGTCGACGGGACTGGGAGGTACTGTACCACCCACCATACTCCCCGGACTGAAGTCCTTGTGACTTTGATTTGATTCCGAAGATGAAGGATCCACTTAGTGGCAATCGCTTCAGAACTGTTCCAGGAATTCGACAGGCAGTAGACCGTCGACAGAACAGGCTCTTCTAACGGTAGGCTACGCTTTCCACATCGCTGACAACAGGTTGTTCACAACGCTGGTGACTACTTTGGACAGCAATAGGTGGGGCCGCCCGAAGTGACCGTGCGGTTCTAGGCGCTACAGTCTGGAACCGGGCGACCGCTACGGTCGCAGGTTCGAATCCTGCCTCGGGCATGGATGTGTGTGATGTCCTTAGGCTAGTTAGGTTTAATTTGTTTGTAAGTTCTAGGTGACTGATGACCTGAGAAGTTAAGTCGCATAGTGCTCAGAGCCATTTGAACCAGTAACCGGTGGAAACATGTAACTCTTTTTTATCGGTTCTGAATAAACTGTTGCCACTATTTAAGTTCCAAACGTCGTATATACTCATTACATTTGGCGTTGTTAGTTATTTTGCCGCCCTTATAGGAAATTTCGTACTACTAATTTTAATGATTAGTTTCCTAATAATTTCACGTAGTACCATCTCACTTAATTACCCATACATTACTTTTCATGAAGTTCACCTTAAAACCACTTCTAAAGTTGCTGCTTACCACGTTCAATTAATCTGGTAAGTTCTTTGGCATCTCTGACCAAATTACGGTCTCACCGGTAAATGTATAAGTTTTTATTTCCTTATCCTGAACTTTGATTTCCATGCCACTTTTCTCCATCATTACGTTTACAGCTTGATTCCTATGCAAACGAATAACATGCGACGGTAGGCCATTTGTCCTGTGCTTCTCAAAGCTTTATTCCACGTGTAAGTATCCATCAGAATTCAAAAAGCAGACTGAGAGGGTGTTCTTCGTGCTTGGAGTGGAAAGCCCCATGGAAGCAGCAGCAGCCAGTGTGGCGGAAGCACCTGCCACCAGCCGCCTTCCACCTGCCACATGCACCCGCAAGCTCGCAAGAAACAAAGCCGCGGCACGTGCCCCCAAGTTGCTCCAGACGTGGCCGGCACGTCGGCCGCACGTGCGCCGCCATTCATCACGGGCAGAGCGCGCCCTCAGCACCGACTAGTCTGCCGCCCCTTGCGCCTCCAACCATACCCCATGCAGATTTTTCGTGGCGCCGCCAACAAAACCGCTGGCAGTGAATCACTCCAGCTACATGACATCCTCCGAAACTTCCGACGTCATAAGATAAACTGCCGCACTCACTAGATTAAAAAAAATAAAAAATAAAAATTTTCTCGGTAAAAACGCACAACGTCAAGTAGGAGTAACACTTTCTATATTCTGTAGATAACGAAACATTATGCCTCAGGTGTTGTAATACCTTATAATTTTGTCGTCTACAGCTTAGGAAAAGTTGGAAACGATACTGTTACAAAGAGTTATATTGTTCTCTGGTCGTCGATTTGTCTTCCTCTTGAATAGTGGCGGGGAGAACACAGGGGGGCGTGCATAAAATATAATATGTAATGGAAACTGATTAAAAATTGCTGCTTAAATAATTAAAAAAGAAATTTTGAAAGAATAATTGAAAGAAATTGGGAAGTACTCATATCCTGAGTGATCTTCAGCTGGCATTAATATCAACAGACCTTCGATATTCAATACATTAGTAGATTAACATTCGTAAATTTACGTACATCCTTTTCCTGTTACCGCAACTGTGCACAGAGATTGCTACGATAATACTGGTTCCGGAAGGCCCCTCCTCTGCTCAAATTGTTCTTGTTTGTTTCGATCTTCTTGTGCAGGATTCTCGGCGCTGACGAAATGATGAACAGAATATGAATATACGAATAAACTTTGCGTTCCTAATGACTTTCTATAACACTTCTTTAATGTGCGATTGGAAAATCATTGCTTTAACAATATTAATTCGGCGGAACTCATCATACGGCCGCCCGCTACCACTTATAGGGGTGAGGATTAATCAATTGAAGAGCGTATCTCGCCATGTTTTTGTTTATATGCTAATATTATCTATGGCACAAAATTATAAAGAACGAGAGGAAAATATATGATTCTTTACACTCTTTACGGAGACGAAGACGTCACCTTATAGTATCTTATTCCTATTTAGTCTTTCAAGTACACTAGTAGTCCTAAGGATTTGATCCAGCATTACGCAAAAGCGACGACACTGCAGTCTGTAGACCTACTAGGAGGCTAATACGGTCACAATTAATAAGTAATAAGATGCATAAACAGCATTACATCGATACAAGAACTGAATAAACCAAAGGTAGTGTACACTATATTTATTGTGTTATCTCTGTCACACTCTCACAAAAAAAAAAAAAAAAAAAAAAAAAATAAAAATTATATTGAAAAAAGAGAAGCACAATGAAGAAATTATCCGAATGTGACGGAAATCGATAGCTGTGATGAAAATGTACAAACAAGCAAATGATTGCTCTTTCAAAAAGGCTGGCTGTCTTATTCAAGCGATACAGTTCTCCACACTAGTCATCGGTAGTCATTAGGCCTTGATTAAAAATGGTTCAAATGGCTCTGAGCACTATGGGACTTGACTTCTGAGGTCATCAGTCCCCTAGACTTAGAACTATTTAAACCTAAGGACATCACACACATCAATGCCTGAGGCGGGATTCGAACCTGCGACCGTAAGAACAGCACGGTTCCGGACTGAAGGACCTAGAACCGATCGGCCACAGCGGCCGTCAGCCTTAATTCGAGGAGGAGCTTGTCGCCGAACACAATTCTACTTCAGTCAACGAATTTCCAAGCCGAAGACGTGTCTGGAGAGACCCCGGACAGCGATCAGATACCAGCCTGACAATCCTCGCCGTACGACCCTACAGCCAGGAACGAAGATCAGCGGTGCCATTTCTTTTCAGAGCAGAACTCCTTTGGTTGCCGTCCGCGGCATCCTTAGAGCACAGCAGTACGTCGACGATATCCACCCCCTTCTCCCCCCTCTCCCGTTTGTTGTCCTTCATGGCAAGCGATCCTGGACTTATTTCACAGCGATATAATTGCCGCCCGCGCAAAGCGAGAGATTCTAAACTGTTGTCTACGTTCTTGCCAAACCGTGCCTTGCCCTGAAAGGTTGTTGAAACTCTCCCCAATCCAGAACGTTTGGAGCATTATGGGCAGCGCCCTCCAACCACCTCGGGATTTTGACGACCTAGCTCGCCAATTGGACGGAATTTGGCACGATGTCACTCAGGAGGACATCCAACAATTCTTTCAATCAACACCATTCCGAATAACTGCTTGCGTAAGGGCCAGAGGTGGGCCAATGCACTATTGACGTGCTCAATTTGTGAAGCTCTTTTCTTGAATAAATCATTTAGTTTCTTGAAAATGTAATCGTTGGCTAGTTTGTACACGCACATAACATCAACTGATTTCTTCTCCATTCGGATAATTCCTTCTTGGTGCGTTTTTTTTTGCCTTAGAGTGTATTAACCCATTAGAGCCCACAGTTATACTAATGGTACTTGTGATAGGAATATACTATTGCAGATTCTTTGGCACAACAATGAACGCCTATAATGTTGTTTTGCTTGTTTAATCATTGTTATATATTCCTTCTTTCTCTCCTCTGTTCATAGTTGCAAGCAGCACCCCGCCATTGGGAACACTAATTAAATTTAAACGTTTTTGCTACAGACTGAATCTCACTTCGCCAGGGATTTAGAGTAACTGTAACTATTAAAATAATTTTTCATTGAGATCCATAAGCTTTAAACAGTGCCACTGTATTTCCACATCTACATTATTTACAAGAAATACATAAGCATCTAAAATTCTGCCTTCCTTGCTTGTCTGTTTTACACTCCACTGAAAAATGTTTATGCCAAATACTTTACAACTTCATATGTGTTTGTCATCTCTCTGCATTCGACTTCACCAAAGTGTTTATGTCAGATTTCATTTCTCTCTGTCTTTATCTGTTAACTTGAATTGTAAGAGACATCAGTATTTCGTTATTGGGGTGGGGCGGGGGTGGGGGGGGGGGATAGAGAGGAAAAACAAACAACAAAAATACTCTAGGCATGAATTTTATTTGAATTTTCACGCATACACCAAAATCACTATTAACTTGTCAGGACACATTTTCAGCTGGAATACAGACAAATTTTTATTACAAAAACATTGCAAGTGACAATCTCGCCACCAGTATTCCAACAGCTTCACGTTTAACTGGGCTGTCCGCTTGCATTTGTCAAAACACTGATTTTCGATCCGAGTATAGGAAGAGAGAGACTAGGCTTCTCTTCAGTATTATGCTCGCCTTAGGCTGGTAACAAGCCTTTAATCCACTTTATTTTCTCCCGGCTCTTCATAAAGACGCACAGCTGAGGCGGAATAACTGAGCACATAACACTGACCGCAGACTTCAATGGCACACCAGCTGAGCCCATACTGTTACGCTGGTGAATTTCCTTTAACCACTTCGCCCTGAGTATATACAACTCGTAGTAGCGTACTATCCGTTGTAGAATGAAACCACAATAAGAAGCTAAACTACTTCGACCACTAAACAACAACTGAATGGTCAGTTCCTTTGGAAATAATCGTTTGTCTATGATTCTGAATCCATGACAATCGAAGAGGGCTTCGTGCATGGTCCTGGACAAAAGAAAACATGGCAGTAAGCGATCTGACACTACAACAAACTTGTAGTTTTCTTGACTTACAACAAGTAATTAATGAGGAAAGTACAAATTTTATTAGAATTACTTTTTTTCTAAGTCCAAGACACACTTGCAGATGACAGTACCGGTAGCAGAAAAACCAATGATATTTTTCTACTGGTAATATTTATACATATTTCCCCACCATGTTACCAATTTATAGCAAGTTTCGACAAGCAAAAGTGCTTTGTCAACAAGTCAATAAGTTTTGTAATCGTCATGTCATATTCGGACGAGTGGAAAAAATGTTCAGATGCGTGTGAATTCTTAAGGGACCAAACTGCTGAGGTCATCGGTCCCTAACCTAAGCCTACACAATACTTAACCTAACTTAAACTAACTTACGCTAAGGACAACACGCACACCCATGCCCGAGGGGAGGGAGGACTCGAACCTCCGACGGTGGGAGCCACCCGGACTGTGACAAGACGTCGTAGACCGCGCGGCTACCCTGCTCGACAGGATGAGTGGATGTCATAACAAGATAAGACTTGTAGGAAAAAGCAAAACGCTCAGACGGCGATTTAATCTTCCCGTTGCCTAATTGGTATGTGCAGCTTATTCACCGACCAGAGATTAAAATGCATTGGCAGAATTATAAGCCACATAACGAAATTAAGTGATGTTAAGAAACATCGAGCATTGTTTCGTCATGCATCATATATTTAATATAACAATTTGTTATGATACATATGCAACATTACTAAGCCGGCCGGAGTGGCCGAGCGGTTCTAGGTGCTACAGTCTGGAGCCGCGCGACCGCTACAGTCGCAAGTTCGAATCCTGCCTCGGGGATGGATGTGTGTGATGTCCTTAGGTTAGTTAGGTTTAAGTAGTTCTAAGTTCTAGGGGACTGATGACCTCAGCAGTTAAGTCCCATAGTGCTCAGAGCCAGAGCCAACATTACTAAAACATCCAAAAAGTCGTTCGGGAAATTTCTCAGCATGACGCAAGATTCAGCTACTTTCACACATGACAGCTCGTGTGCAGCGGCGGCAGTCTGCATTTCTAGTAGTGTGTCACCAAGCGCAGTCGGAGCTAGGCGTCTTCTGGCTTCGCTGTTCAGAATGTTCCAAGCGCCCTCCTTTTGCAATCTTCCATGAATGCTGACAATTTTTTCTGGAAGGCATCTTATTACGTCAGAAATCCATGTTGCATCGTTTCGAAATTTAGACCATGCCGTACAATGCACGTAGCAAGACACGTCGATTTCCTGTCTTTCGCAGCAAATATTCCTCTCCACAATATATGAGAGTTAAAAAGCGGCAAAAGGCCGTCAATACTTAAAGTCTACATAATACACATTTTCTCGCACTTTCTATAGAACACTATTTAAGTTCCTGTTGAGAATTTGGTTCCACAGCAATAGTCTAAAAACGCGTCCCCTAGCATTATCCTTGGAGTAACATTTTTCTGTCGATAGTTTGTTGCTATTGGTGAAGGCTTTTCAGCAAAATTCATACAGATGCTGGTTGCTTTCCGTGTTTCATCAACGATTATTTCATATTCCCTTTTTTTTTACCATTTTTGCAATACCCGAAATAGTTCGGTACATGCGACACAATGCAACCTGGTAATAATTATCACTTTCATCGTGTAAGTGACATACGAGAAAACAGAAAGGTGTGCTCTTTTATGAACTGCAAAAGACGACATTTCTTATTCAGGCAGTAGGCGAATTGTTCGAGGTGTGTAAAACTGAATCTTTTTATATGAATGTTCTGTAGTACCAAGCTGGGCTATAAATGTTTTCAAATACTATTATCGAGAGAATGTGGAATAATTTTCATTAGAATGACACGAAATATTTGAATCTTTGGAGACAAGAGACAGAGTTGTATGTTGAGACCTATGTCAGACCTGATAATTTTCAAGTGAGAAGTTGCTAACCGTATATAATATTACAGTGTAGATAATAAACGTTATTTCAACCATATGTGGATAAACACCAGCTTGTAACTCCCGCTCCATCAGATTTTTAAAACGTTCCCAGTTAAATTAAGTAACATGTACAAGTTCCAGTAAACTAATCTTGTACGTTTATTGATATTAAAAGTGAAAAATGAGATAACAAAAGGTGTCGTAAGCAAGTGACAGATGGAAGGAAACCTGTAAATAATAGTGCGCCTAAAAACGAGAGTTCTTCGACACACTTGTTGATCTTACGAATACCCCTCATAAGGAAAAGATATCTCTTCTGTCAAATGATTTAAACTGTAACGCCAAACCAGCATTACGACAGAAAGGCATAAAGAGAATTATGGTCGAGGTCAAACGCACTGGTGACGTAACAAAATCACCGACACATTGAAGATACAGTTGCAATCAGAAAGTAACCGTAATACCGGGAATAGCATTGAACATAAATTAAATTAGAAATTAAAGTGACATAATGGCGGTTAAAGGCAGCACTGGAGTGAAAAAGATTATTGTAAATGAAATAGAAAATTTTTCTCTGGAAACCGGATTACCTAAATGACTAGAGATTCAACAAATAAGTTTCATACGCAAAAAAAACGCAAAATTCAAAACTCTGATTTTATGGTTCCTGACACTGAAAGGAAACTATATTATTAACAGTGCATCTACAAAAATTTTGAGGGCCTCCTCCAATCGCCCACCTCTGCGCTATGTCATAAACATCTCTGCTTTCCTTTAATTAACAAACAAGCATCATCGACATAGTAGAAATAACAGAAAACTTGCTGGCCACTGCAGAATTGTTTATGAAAACCTGGTTTCCTAAATTATGAAGGTAAGTCTCTGTCATAATGTCAACTAGAGGATTTCCTTTGGCCAGCCCCTTCACGTTAGTGGTCTTAGCGTTAAACGTGAAATAGTTGTACGATAACGTCAATTCAACAATGTCCATTAATTCAACTCTTCCTCCAATAGCCATTTTTGTGTTTTACAAGGGAATTTGTTAAATACCACATACACCACACACCCCGTGGTGTAGGAGTAGCGTCTTTGAGTCATAATCAAAACAAACGTCCTCCGTCAAGGTTTCGAAACCCACCAGCTCTTAATTATTGATTACTAATCAACAATTGCGGCCGAAGACTTCCGGCATACGAAGATACCCCATTTTGCGAACGGTCTTGTCAAAGAAGGTGGAAGAGCGTACAGAGGTTCAGGGCACGCTCTTGGTGTGTGAAACTGCCCATAAAGACGGAAGAATCAACAATGGTCAACAGCATGATTATGCAGAAGGCAATGGAAAACACTCCGACAAAGACAAATAATGTATATCCACAGGACATGTGACCTGTAATGGAAGAGTGTCATGACGATTCCAGAACAGTCTCCCATTCTGATCTTCAGGAGGGGACTGTCAACGGGGAGGTGACTATGAGAAAAAGATTGAATAACCAACGAAAGGATAACGTTCTCCGAGTCAAGCGTTTGAATGGAAATGTAAAGGCACGATCTAGATATAGAAGGGATCAGTGAAGAGAAAGGGACAGACGATAAGGATTTATGGTCACATGAGTATAGGGTAATACCAACAGCAGCAGAAAATTATATAATGGGAATAGGATTCATTATGAATAGGAAGGTAGGACACAGAGTGTGTTACAGTGAACAGTTCAGTGGTAGGGTAATTCTTATCAGACTCGACAGCAAATCAGCATCAACAAAGATGGTTCAGGTATACATGCCGACGTCACAAGCTGAAGACGAAGAGGTACAAAAAGTAAGTGTGGATATTGAGAGGGTAATACAGTACGTAAACGTAGATGAAAATTTATTAGTCATGGGGGACTGGAAGACAGTTGTAGGGAAAGGAGTAAAAGGAAACGTTACAGAAGAATATGAGCTTGGAGGAGAAAGACTAAATGAGTTCTGTAATAAATTTCAGCTACTAACAGCGAATACTCTGTACAAGAACCACGAGAGGAGGAGGTATACTTTGTAATGGCCGAGTGACACGGGAAGATTTCAGTTAGATTTTGTCAGACAGAGGTTCCGAAACCAGATACTGGATTGTAAGTCGCACCCAGGAATATAACTGGACTCAGATCACAATGTAGGAGTGATGAAGAGTAGGCTGAAGTATAGGAGATTAGTTAGGATGAATGAATATGCAAGAAGTGGCATACAGTACATTACTGAGGACTGACGAGATACCCTTGAGGTTCTGTAAGGCTATAGATACAGAAATAAGAAATAGCTCAGCAGGCAGTACAGTTGAAGAGGAATTGACATCTCCAAATGAGGAATCACAGAAGAAAGAAAAACATAGGTACAAAGAAGGTAACTGCGAAGAAATGAAGAAACACTTCATTGGATACACGAAAGAAGGAGATTCAAAAATTTTCAGGAAAATTCAGGAATATAAACTTAGTATGAAGAAAACAGACTTAATCGCGTTTTTTGTTTATGTAGTGCCGGCCGGTTTCAACCCATCGCAGGGGCCACTTTGAGGGCGTACATACTGTGAAATTACAATATATATCTTAGACAAAACTAATGACAACCATCTTAGAAGAGTGGATTATGTAAATATGATGTTTTACCCACTGGTCGACTGCTGGTGGCGTCACGTCTACCAAGGTGTGGCGGGAGACTGTGAAGAATTTACCTTATGCCAAGGTTTGTATAACGAGCTATGAGCACGTGAGAGTAAACAACGCCTCCAGGGGTGAGCAATGGTAGACGTCTAGGCTTAAAAACTGAAGTATAGATACAAATTGTGTTAAGTTTACAATTTAAAGAAACCATGCTCATTTTAAAAAAACACTGTTATATAAATAAACATTAAAAAGTATGTAAAAACTTTTCAGCGTCAAACTTATAAAAGAACGTTAGCAAGTTACCTTCTCTTCATTCGTAATGTACTATGGGGAAGGAAACAATTTCCTGTCATACTCCATCAACTTTGTGCTTATTTATATCCGATTTCTATTATTTAATAACGTAACAAGTTTAAGTATGCTTATCTGGAATCTTATATACAGAGTCCTCTAGTCCAGGTACTATGGACGCCGCTGCCATGGTAGCGGCCCAACATGGCTGTCCTCTCTGCTATGATTTTATCTATTGCCTAAGTCCAGGTCCTTTGGCCGCTGTTGTCATCTCAGCGCTGCAATATGGCTGCCCCCTTTGCCACGCCGCTGGCCGTCGTCTAGGTCTAGGATCGATGCCACACTTCGGAGGGAATCCATCGTCACAGCGCAGAAGATATTGGCAGCTTACGTTGTGTACAGAGGCGTCCACCCAAAAATACGAACATTTTGCCTTTATATTTAAAATGATTCTATAAACGATATTTAGTGAGTGACGATGTATTGATTTTTATTTTAACGGATGTCCCGGTTGTTGTATTGCTGTTCGCTGCATAAAAGAAAATATTTTCCGAGTAGTTATGTAGTTGTCAGACTATACATTATGCTGAGAGGAGTATCAGCATTACTGGTTTATGGTATGGATATCATCATTAAGGCACCGTCACGCCACATGCCATATAGGATTATAATAAAGCTATGTAAAAGTAAATGTCTCAAGGTCATAGTTCGATGTCATGTAACTAAAAATCTTATCGACTTCAGTACAAAGGACTACATAATGCTTATGTCGTATATACAGGGTATTATAAAAAGGTACGGCCAAACTTTCAGGAAACATTCCTCATACACAAATAAAGAAAAGATGTTATGTCGACATGTGTCCGGAAACGCTTAATTTCCATGTTAGAGCTCATTTTAGTTTCGCCAGTATGTACTGTACTTCCTCAATTCACCACCAGTTCGCCCAATTGAAGGAAGGTAATGTTGACTTCGGTGCTTGTGTTGACATGCGACTCATTGCTCTACAGTACTAGCATCAAGCACATCAGTACGTAGCATCAACAGGTTAGTGTTCATCACGAACGTGGTTTTGCAGTCAGTGCAATGTTTACAAATGCGGAGTTGGAAGATGCCCATTTGATGTATGGATTAGCACGGGGCAATAGCCGTGGCGCGGTACGTTTGTATCGAGACAGATTTCCAGAACGAAGGTGTCCCGACAGGAAGACGTTCGAAGCAATTGATCGGCGTCATAGGGAGCACGGAACATTCCAGCCTATGACTCGCGACGAGGACACCTGCAATGGACGAGGCAATTCTTCGTGCAGTCAACGTCAGAGAAGTTGCTGCTGTACAAGGTAACGTTGACCACGTCACCGTATGGAGAGTGTTACGGGAGAACCAGTTGTTTCCGTACCATGTAAGCGTGTGCAGGCACTATCAGCACCTGATTGGCCCCCACGGGTACACTTCTGCGAATGGTTCATACAACAATGTGTCAATCCTCATTTCAGTGCAAATGTTCCCTTTACGGATGAGGTTTCATTCCAACGTGATCAAATTGTAAATTTGTACAATCAACATGTGTGGGCTGACAAGAATCCGCACGCAATTGTGCAATCACGTCATCAACACAGATCTTATGTCAACGTTTGGGCAGGCATTGTTGGTGATGTCTTGATTGGGCCAAATGTTCTTCCACCTACGCTCAATGAAGCACGTTGTCATGATTTCATACGGGATACTCTACCTGTGCTGCTAGAACATGTGCCTTTACAAGTACGACACAACATGTGGTTCATGCACGATGGAGCTCCTACACATTTCAGTCGAAGTGTTCGTACGCTTCTCAACAAAAGATTCGGTGACCGATGGATTGGTAGAGGCGGATCAATTCCATGGCCTCCACGCTCTCCTGACCTCAACCCCCTTGACTTTCATTTATGGGGGCATTTGAAAGCTCTTGTCTACGCAACCCCGGTACCAAATGTAGAGACTCTTTGTGCTCGTACTGTGGACGGCTGTGATACAATACGCCATTCTCCAGGGCTGCATCAGCGCATCAGGATTCCATGCGACGGAGGGTGGATGCATGTATCCTCGCTAACGGAGGACATTTTGAACATTTCCTGTAACGAAGTGTTTGAAGTCACGCTGGTACGTTCTGTTGCTGTGTGTTTCCATTCCATGATTAATGTGATTTGAAGAGAAGTAATAAAATGAGCTCTAACATGGAAAGTAAGAGTTTCCGGACACATGTCCACATAACATATTTTCTTTCTTTGTATGTGAGGAATGTTTCCTGAAAGTTTGGCCGTACCTTTTTGTAACACCCCGTATAGGATGATATTTTTTATTTATTTAATAATTTAAATCAAAATTACAAGAAAGGAAGAGTATCATCCTTATATGCAAATGTTGTTGTTGTTGTTGTGGTCTTCTGTCCAGAGACTGGTTTGATGCACCTCTCCATGCAACTCTATCCTGTGCAAGCTTCTTCATCTCCCAGTATCTACTGCAACCTACAACCTTCTGAATCTGTTTAGTCTACGATTTTTACCGTCCACGCTGTCCTCCAGTACTAAATTGGTGATCCCTTGATGCCACAGAATATGCCTTACCAACCGATCCCTTCTCATAGTCAAGTTGTGCCACAAGTTTCTCTTCTCTCCAATTCTGTTCACTACCTCCTCGTTAGTTATGTGATCTACCAATCTAATCTTCAGCATTCTCCTGTAGCACCACATTTCGAAAGCTTCTATTCTCTTCTTGTCTAAACTATTTATGGTCCACGTTTCACTTCCATACATGGCTATACACCATACCAATACTTTCAGAAACGACTTCCTGACACTTAAATCTATAACCGATGTTAAACAGTGTTTTTTTAAAATGAACATGGTTTCTTTAAGTTGTTAACTTAACACAAATCGTATTTATACTTCAGTTTTTAAGCCTAGACGTCTACCATTGGTCACCGCTGGAGGCGTTGCTTACGCTCACGTGTTCATAGCTCGTTACATAAACCTAGGCATATGGTAAATTCTTCACAGTCTCCCGCCACACCTTGGTAGACGTGACGCCACCAGCAGTCGACCAGCGGGTAAAACATTATATTTACATAATCCACATTTATAAGATGGTTGTCATTAGTTTATCTAATATGTATATTGTAATCTCACAGTATGTTCGCCCTGAAGATGGCCCCTGCGATGGGCTAAAACGGGTCGGCACTAAATAAATGAAAAACGCGATTAAGACTGTTTCCTTAATACAAAGTTAATTTTATATCAATCGCTGTTACTTCACAACCATGTTGTCCAAACATCTAAATTCAGCAATACAGAAATACAAGTCGCGGAGGAATGAAATAAATATTGAGTATGGGACAGCTAAGACGAAACTGCTGCATGAAAAATGTGAAGAAATCGATAAAGAAATGATTGTTGGAAGGATTGCCTCAGCCCACAGGGAAGTCTACATAACTTTCTGTGAAAGTAAAAGCAAGGGTGGTAACATTAAGAGTCTAACTGGAATTCCACTGTTAAATGCATAGGAGAGAACGATCGGTGGAAAGATTACACTCAAGGCCTCCTTGAATAGGAAGATTTGTCTGACGTGATAGAAGAAACATGAGTCGATTTAAAAGAGATAGGGAATCCAGTATTAGAATCAGAACTTAAGAGAGGTTTGAAGGATTTAAGATGAAATAACGTAGAAGAGATGAAGAAAATTCGATAAGAATTTCCAAAATCATTGAGGTAAGTGGCAACAAATAGCTATTGATGATGGTGTATGAAAGTACGTGTCTGTCGACTTACCATTTGACTAACGAAAAAGTATCATCCACACAATTCCGAAAATTGCAAGATCTGACAAGTGCGAGAATTATCGCACAATCAGCTTAACAGATCATGCATCCAAGTTGCTGACAAGAATAATATACAAAAGAGTGGAAAAGAAAATTGAGCATGCGTTAGACGACGATGAAGTGATCATAGCCACTCATGTCAAGACAGAGATTACATGTAGGAAGGAACAAGACTTTTAAAGAACCAGTCCTAAAAAGGAAAAATTTAGTATAGAGTCATTAGAAAATGAATCTACAAAAATTGTGCATCATAAAAGATTAGCAGAGAAAATAAAGGAGAAACCCTTTAATAAAGAGGATAACGTAGATAAGGCTTGTGAGAAAATCAAAGGAAATATTGAAGAAGCAGTCAAGAAGCATTGGGTACATGAGTTATTAAGCAAGAAAGGAAAACGAGCAGACCACTGTGGTTTTCCGAAGAGACTACAAAAATGTGTAGAAAATTGGTTGTGCGTATTTGAAATATAAAATATTCAAAATACAAGAATCTTATGAAGATTACAAACGAACTCGTAGTGTGACAAAATCACTAGTGAACTGTTTTAAATAGGAACACTTGGAAATCTTTCCTAAAAATTTAGAACATGACCTTTGTGGGCTGCAGAAATAAATTTAGAAACTGATACGACAGGAGAGGAAGAATTAAATGAAATTTTGAAAGTGAACGACATAAATGGGGAATCATAGGTTAAATATTTAACAGAGTTGTATGGGGTTAAGAAATCACCAGAAAACGAGGAGAAATCAGATATCAATGTACCAGTAAATGATGATGTAATTTTTTCACTTACGGAGGTATATATATAAAAGTATCATCCACACAATTCCGAAAATTGCAAGATCTGAGAAGTGCGAGAATTATCGCACAATCAGTTTAACAGATCATGCATCCAAGTTTCCTTTCATTTTCTCACAAGCCTGATCTACGTTATCCTCTTTATTAAAGGGTTTCTCCTTTGTTTTCTCTGCTAATTTTTTATGATGCAAAATTTTTGTAGCCTCTCCCCAATGTTATTCAATCCGTATATTAAGCAAGCAGTAAAGGAAACAAAAGAAAAATCGGAGTAGGTATTAAAATCCATGGAGAATAAATAAAAACTCTGAGGTTCGCCGATGACATTGTAATTCTGTCAGAGACAGCAAAGGACCTGGAAGAGCAGCTGAACGTAATGGACAGTGTCTTGAAAGGAGGGTATAAGATGAACATCAACAAAAGTAAAACGAGGATAATGGAATGTAGTCGAATTAAGTCAGGTGATGCTGAGGGTATTAGATTAGGAAATGAGACACTTAAAGTAGTAAAGGAGTTTTGCTATTTGGGGAGCAATTTAAGATATAAAATGTAGACTGGCAATGGCAAGGAAAGCGTTTCTGAAGAAGAGAAATTTGTTAACATCGAGTATAGATTTAAGTGTCAGGAAGTTGTTTCTGAAAGTATTTGTGTGGAGTGTAGCCATGTATGGAAGTAAAACATGGACGATAAATAGTTTGGACAGGAAGAGAATAGAAGCTTTCGAAATGTGGTGCTACAGAAGAATGCTGAAGATTAGATTGGTAGACCACATAACTAATGAGGAGGTATTGAATAGAATTGGGGAGAAGAGGAGTCTGTGGCACAACTTGACTAGAAGAAGAGACCGGTTGGTAGGACATGTTCTGAGGCATCAAGGGATCACAAATTTAGCATTGGAGGGCAGCGTGGAGGGTAAAAATCGTAGAGGGAGACCAAGAGATGAATACACTAAACAGATTCAGAAGGATGTAGGTTGCAGTAGGTACTGGGCGATGAAGATACTTGCACAGGATAGGGTAGCATGGAGAGCTGCATCAAACCAGTCTCAGGACTGAAGACTGTGGTGTCACCGCCAGACACCACACTTGGTAGGTGGTAGCCTTTTAAATCGGCCGCGGTCCGGTAGTATACGTCGGACCCGCGTGTCGCTACTGTCCGCAGACCGAACGCCACCACACGGCAGGTCTAGAGAGACGTACTAGCACTCGCCCCAGTTGTACAGCCGACGTACCTAGCAACAGTTCACCGACAAATAAGCTCTCATTTGCCGAGACAATAGTTAGCGTAGCCTTCAGCTAAGTTATTTGCTACGACCTAGCAAGGCGCCATCATCAAGTTATATTTAGATGATAATATTGTATCAACAAGAGCGATGTACACCAATTATGGATTAAAGTTAAGTATTCCAGCAGCTACGTACTTTTCTTTATAGGATTCATTACGTATCCTGTTTCAGAACTCACGCCAGCCTGCGTGAGTTTAAACGCGTGATATTCGGCTACAAGTCATAGTGGATTGGCTGTCGGGTCAGTCCACTACAAAGACCACAACAACAACATATATAAAAGAAGCTATAAATCAGTTAAAAATAGGAAGCCTTCAAGAAAGATAGGATTTCCAATGAATTAATGTATTACGGAGAATATCCACTGACTGAACAACTAACCGAGTTGGTTGACAACGCTACAACTAGTAAAACAAATCCAAACGAATGGGGAACTGGTACAATTCTAATGTAGAAAAAAGAAGATAAGACTGATCCAACCAGCTACAAAGGGTTTAATCTTTTGAGTTCAGTTCTTAAACGCAGAATAAAAATGATAAGAAATAAAATAGAAAGCAATTCAACACACACAGAGGCGCGGTATTGTTTTAGACACTGTAAGTGATGCGCAAATGCAGTATTCATTCTTAGATAGGTTGGAGGGAAATCTAACGAATACAACAGACCACCTTATCTCCGTTTTATTGAATCACAGAAGGCTTTCAATGGGATTCAGTTAACATAATTTTTAAACTTGCTCTATAATAAGAGGATTTCTTCCAACTTAACACAAACAAATGACGACTTTATTCCAACGTCCTGGCGAAAATTGGTTCAAGGTTAACTAGCTGCATAGCAGTTAATAGGGATATTAGACAAGTTGACTCATTGAGCTCAATGATTTTTAATATAGTCATGGATGAGGTAATAAAGAAGATATGACTGATGATGCTTATGGAATGGGGAACGAAGAAATAAAAATCATTTGTTATGCTCACGGTGTAGTTCTGTTAGCGAACAGTGAAGACAGCCCGCATAGTCTTTTACGTAAATTTAACGTGGCAGCCAGAAACCTGCACTCAAAAAACAAAATACACGACCAAATCTGTGGAACCAATTAGATGCAAACTGGAAATCGATCGAAAAATTAATAAACAGGTACTGGTGTTTAAATACCTTGGTGTTGAGTTGTCCAGCATTAGAAATGTCGATAAGGAAAACAGAAAACAAGTAGCAAAAGCAAATAAAATGTGTGTTTTAATGGAACTATTTGGAAAAACATGCACATACGAATAGATGCAAAGAAAAGAATATCCAAAACACTAATGAGACCTATTATGGCATTTAAGGCTTAGCTGAGACAAGCCCAGTACCATCAAAAACAAAAATACGTTTGGAAACCACGGAAATGAAAATTCTGTGAAGGATTATAGGGAATGCCCTCAGAGATACAGAGAGAAATGCAAGCTTTAGGAAACGATGTAAAGTCAACGCCATTAATGAGTGAGAACATAAGAGGAAGAATGAATGCAACGAACACATAGGCAGGGTGGATGAACAGAAGTTAGTGAAAATCGTAAGAAATATATCACCAGCTGGTAAAAGAAGTATTGGCAGTCCAAGGAAAAGACGGAGCGACAACCCCAGAGTAGACTGAGGCGTACTGAAGGAAAGCCTGGGAGGACCAGACGAGATACCCTTAAGATTCTACAGTGTTTATGCTAAAGAACTTGCCCCCTTCCTATCAGCAATTTATCGTAGATCGCTGGAAGAATGTAAAGTACCTAGCGACTGGAAGAAAGCGCAGGTCGTTCCCATTTTCAAGAAGGGTCATAAATCAGATGCGAATAATTATAGGCCTATTTCGCTTACGTCAATCTGTTGTAGAATAATGGAACATGTTTTGTGTTCTCGTATTATGACGTTCTTAGATAATACAAATCTCCTTCATCATAACCAACATGGATTCCGCAAACAGAGATCATGTGAAACTCAGCTCGCCCTATTTGCCCAAGAAATTCACAGTGCCGTAGACACTGGCGAGCAGATTGATGCTGTATTCCTGGACTTCAGGAAGGCATTTGATACGGTTCCGCACTTACGTTTAGTGAAAAAAATACGAGCTTACGGAATATCGGACCAGGTTTGTGATTGGATTCAGGATTTCCTAGAAGAAAGAACACAACATGTCATTCTTAACGGTTCAAAATCTGCAGATGTGGAGGTAATTTCGGGAGTACCGCAGGGAAGCGTGATAGGACCTTTATTGTTTACAATATACATAAATGACCTAGTTGACAACATCGGTAGTTCCGTGAGGCTATTTGCAGATGACACGGTTGTCTACAAGAAAGTAGCAACATCAGAAGACTCGTACGTACTCTAGGAGGACCTGCAGAGGATTAATGCATGGTGCGACAGCTGGCAGCTTTCCCTAAACGTAGATAAATGTAATATAATCCGCATACATAGGGGCAGAAATCCATTCCAGTACGATTATGCCATAGGTGGTAAATCATTGGAAGCGGTAACGACCGTAAAATACTTAGGAATTACTATCCGGAGCGATCTGAAGTGGAATGATCACATAAAACAAATAGTGGGAAAAGCAGGCGCCAGGTTGAGATTCATAGGAAGAATTCTAAGAAAATGTGACTCATCGACGAAAGAAGTAGCTTACAAAACGCTTGTTCGTCCGATTCTTGAGTATTGCTCATCAGTATGGGACCCTTACCAGGTTGGATTAATAGAAGAGATAGACATGATCCAGCGAAAAGCAGCGCGATTCGTCATGGGGACATTTAGTCAGCGTGAGAGCGTTACGGAGATGCTGAACAAGCTCCAGTGGCGGACACTTCAAGAAAGGCGTTACGCAATACGGAGAGGTTTATTATCGAAATTACGAGAGAGCACATTCCGGGAAGAGATGGGCAACATATTACTACCGCCCACATATATCTCGCGTAATGATCACAACGAAAAGATCCGAGAAATTAGAGCAAATACGGAGACTTACAAGCAGTCGTTCTTCCCACGCACAATTCGTGAATGGAACAGGGAAGGGGGGATCAGATAGTGGTACAATAGGTACCCTCCGCCACACACCGTAAGGTGGCTCGCGGAGTATAGATGTAGATGTAGATGTAGATGAAAGGAAGAAGAAGAAAAAATAGAAGAAGACCAAATACTTTGTCACTGTGTGCCTTCTGTGTGAATTCCACGTAGCGAGTGGAGATAATGAAGACTGAATTAGTAGTAGTTTCAGTTTTAGGGAGAGCTAATTTTGAACGCTCATTTGAAAGCTTCGAGGAAAGCCATTTCTTACAACTCGTACCACCACTTCTAATGAACCATTGTTATCCGCTTCAAAACCTATTCGTTGACAATTTTGCCTGCCGGAGTGGCCGAGCGGTTCTAGGCGCTACTGTCTGGAACCGCGAGACCACTACGGTCGCAGGTTCGAATCCTGCCTCGGGCATGTATGTGTGATGTCCTTAGGTTAGTTAGGTTTAAGTAGTTCTAAGTTCTAGGTGACTGATGACCTCAGCTGTTAAGCCCCATAGTGCTCAGAGCCATTTGAACCGTTTGACAATTTTTCGAATTTGCGCCGTCGGTAACAATTCATTACTTAAAAAGTTAATCATACGAAGTGAACTTCAGTATATGCACCGACAGACAAGGGATACATAACCATATTTTAATAGCTATTTTCAGATTACCAAGAAAGTTTCCAATGGTACCATGTGCTGAACGGTTCTCAACCGACTCTGAAAGGTACACTATGTGATCAAAAGTATCCGGACACCCTCAAAAACATATATTTTTCATATTAGGTACATTGTGCTGCCACCTACTGCCAGATACTCCATATCAGCGACCTCAGTAGTCATTAGAAATCGTGAGAGAGCAGAATGGGTGCCTCCGCGGCACTCACGGGCTTCGAACGTGGTCAGATGATTAGATGTCACTTGTGTCATACTTCTATACGCGAGATTTCCACACTCATAAACACACATAGGTCCACTGTTCCCGATGTGATAGTGATGTGGAAACGTGAAGGGACACGTACAGTGCAAAAGCGTACAGGCCGACCTCTTCTGTTGACTGACGGAGACCGCGGACAGTTGAAGAGGGTCGTAATATGTAATAGGCAGACATCTATCCAGACCATCACACAGGAATTCCAGTCTGCATCAGGATCCACTGCAAGTACTATGACAGTTAGTCAGGAGGCGAGAAAGCTTTGATTTCATGGTCTAGCGGCTGCTCATAAGCCACACATCACGCCAGTAAATGCCAAACGACGCGTCGCTTGGTGTAAGGAGCGCAAACATTGGAAGATTGAACAGTGGAAAAACGTGGTATGGAGTGACAAATCAAGGTACACAATGTGGCGATCCGATGGCAGGGTGTGGGTATGGCGAATGCCCGGTGAACGTCGTCCGCCAGCTTGTGTAGTGCCAACAGTAAAATTTGGAGGCGGTGATGTTATGGTGTGGTGTGGTAGTGTTTTTCATGGAGGGGGCTTGCACCCCTAGTTGTTTGGCGTGGCACTATCACAGTACAGGCCTACAGTGATGTTTTAAGCACCTTCTAGCTTCCCACTGTTGAAGAGCAATTCGGGGATGGTAATTGCATCTCTCTACATGATTGAGCACCTGTTCTTAGTGCACGGCCTGTGGCGGAGTCGTTACACGACAATAATATCACCGTAATGGACTGGCCTGCACACAGTCCTTCCCTGAATCCCATAGAACACCTTTGGGATGTTTTGAAACGCCGACTTCGTACAAGGCCTCACTGACCGACATCGATACCGCCACTCAGTGCAACACTCTGTGAAGAATGCGCTGCCATTCCCCAAGAAACCTTCCAGCACATGATTGAACGTATGCCTGTGAGAGTGGAAGTTGTCATCAGGGCTAAGGGAGAGCCAACACCATACTAAATTGCAACATTACGGATGGAGGGCGCCATAATAACGGCAATTTCTGAGTTCAGTACCCCGGCATCACGACAATAATAAATGGTAAAAAAAAATGAAAAGCGAAGAATCGATTTAATGTTGTGTAGTCAACAGCAAACCCTCCTCATACTCATTGAACTAAATCTGTCCCTAAGTATGGAATTGCTGATAATAAATTAGTAATTACAGTTGCACCTCAGATTAGTCATTTTCAGCCAGGATCCACTACCTCAATTATTATGCTTCCTCGGTCCGTAGCATTTGCAGAACTGCTTGACTCAAATACAGTCTTCTAAAGGCTGCTCCTCAGTCGAAGTGATAAAAGCCGGTGACGGAGTATGTAACCCGCTGCCGACACATTCGCTACCGGTACCTGACGAACGTAATTAATAGGATGATGATATGAAGACCCTCATTCGCTGTGGAGATCGTCAATAATACGTTACCTATCACAATATACTAAGAGGAGAATCTGATTTTAACAGACTCGTAATGCGCTGCCTGTTGATTAGGAAATGCACGCCACCATCTTAGCTCCTTCGCCAGTGAATCTCTGGCGGTGGAAACTTTTTTCATCATCGGGGTTCATAATGGCACTTTCTGAGTTGAGTACCCCGGCATCACGGCAAATTTAGCAACTTCGGCCACGGTCTCAGAGAAGCCATTTTGAAATGGCTGATGATTAATCCGTGGGATCGTACTGTGATTTCCGCTCCGAAAAGTGTGAAAACTTACTGTCGGTTACGTGCAGAGTTAATGAACTTGATTCTGTTCCACGACCATTTTTAATTATTTAAGTGTAACGCTGACAGTGAATGTGGAGGAGAGCGCGATTATTAATTTACCTCGGTTTAAACTGAACGACAGCTTCTGTTCGATTAATGGAATAACTTGAATATGCTATCAGACCACTCATGTGCGTCGTATTTCATGAATTTAACTGGTTGCATATTAGCAGAGACAAGCCAGTTTTACCCAAGATTACTCCTTTGCGCAAAACCGAAAGTGTAATGAGGTAAAAAAAGCAAAAGTTTGTGTCCCTGCTCGCAAACGTTTCTCAAAAATTCATTATAAAAATCTAAAACTCAATATTGCCTATGGAAACTCTTGCACACTGCATCAGTAACTGAAATTTTTATAACTCATCGTGATCTGATATTTAATGTTGCAATGCAACCAGCTTAATGTATACTGTCATTTTCTACAGTTCCAAAAATTTTGGCTGTTCTTGTAGGCTTCAGTAATCCAACCCAATCCCAAAAAATGGATGCCTTATAGAATCACTTTGAAGTACGTCCGTGTGTTAAGAATGCCTTTTCTCAGGAACGGTTAGAGGTATGAAGTTGAAATTTAAGCCAAATACTAAGATCCAAGGTGTCTTGGCTACATAAAATATTTAAGCTTCTAAGTGCAAATAAAGATACGGCAGTTTATATCACATACTTTGATATTTGCAAACTCATTCATCAAAACCTTTGGATACTTTACGAGGGTAGTTCAATAAGTAATGCTCCACATTTTGTAAAAAGCCTTTAATGTAGACAGACTAACGTCCTTGTTGGTGCTTCACTTTTGATGCTTGTTCTATGCGCCGGTGACGTTTCTAACCGCTCTGGTAAATGGTAAATTTCATCTGACATCGTGTTTCACTATAAAACATTAATGTAGTTTTTTGAAACACAGTAATTAATCATTCACTTAAAGCGAATTGTTCGAGCGAATCATAAAATTCTCTTTTAATTTGCCCTGTTGATAATGGCGATAGGAAGCAACTGACCGGCATAATTTCTAAGTTGCGGTACGTGGCAGAAAAATTGAGGACATAATGTGTGAGGCTTAGCAGCTGTAGCGGTAGCAGTAGCACCGTAGTAGCGACTGAAAGTGTCAGCGTCAGCACCTTCTTCCGTCATTTGCACTGTCTGAGCCTGTGTTCAAGATACTTTACGTTCAGAATGCAGTACTGATCAGATTATTGAGCACTGTAGTATGGACTGGACTCACCGAACGGGCAGTTTCCTCGGTGTGTTCAAAATGTATGTGGTGAAGAGCTTCGTAAGCGGCGAACCTCCATCAAAACTATTTGCTGGAGCAGGTGTAGTAAGGTAATATTAGGAACTTAGCTGCAACTCTCAGAGATATTAGTGAAGCCTGACTATATCAGGAAGGAGGCGATGGTCTTAATGTAGTTTATGAAATAAAAACGTTTTAACAGCTAATGTTGTCCTGCCAGGCTGGTTGGGCTTCTGGAATTTCACTTTAATTGTTCAACTCGTGATAATTTAATAAAACTGACTATTTTATACGTCAACCCGGGCCACTCTTGTGTATGCCAGACTACAGAATAGCTCACAACTCTTGCAACCATTGTTTATACTTCTTCACTTTAATATTATCTGTGCAACCGCAAATGATGAGTTTTTGGTGCAACCTTTACTGATACAGCTGACCACTTGCCTTCCTTATTATCGTCATCTTGCGAGATTATAATCTGAAGACGGTTGCAGAAACCAACCGAAACATGTTATCTTGCTTTAATAGTCCAAGCAAAGAAATATATAGGCGGTCTAAGCACTATTTTTTTTTCAAAAATTAAAACATTTTATTTTATGAATCATAGAGACACTCCAAATTTTGTTACACAAACTTTCCACAAACCACCTACTTCGGAGAGTGAAATGTGGAGAACACATCATCTAAAATCGAAACCAATCACGAAGCACTGTAAACTTTAATGCAGCTGCACCGTTATGATGGTGATGATTCATTAGACAAGACTGTTTCCGTGAGTATGCTGTTGGAGAGTTCTTCATTACGAATACTCGATCAGGATCAATTTTATCTCCTAATGGATTTGCGCCGTTATATATTTGAGGTCGTTTGAGGCCCGCATGCCAGTTTAAATTCTTCACAATCAATTATTTCTCTTCTTGTCAAATGGTTCAAATTGCTCTAAGCACTATGGGACTTACATCTGCGGTCATCAGTCCCCTAGAACTTAGAACTACTTAAAGCTAACTGACCTAAGGACATCACACGCATCCATGCCCGAGGCAGGATTTGAACCTGCGACCGTAGCGGTCACGCGGTTTCAGACTCTCTTCTTGTCCCTCTATTGTTCCGTTGTCCTGTATTTACTTACATCTTTGCACATCACGGGCAGAGGTTACTCTGTACCGCCGGTAGTCATTCCCTATCCTGTTCCACTCGATTTGGAAGAACGAAGAAATGATTGCATGTTACCCTTAATATCTTTGCTTTTGAATTTACAGTACTTATTTAAGGTGAACATTGGAGACAGTAGATCCGTCGAGCAGGCTGTTCCTAATTTCGGTACTCTGAACTTCCTCAGCTGCGTTTCGTGAAAAATCGTCCCACGAACGCGTCAGCACCAATGGGTTTATAGGCCGTTGTCGGTATGGACAATCTACGACCACATTCATTGCTTGTTGTGAAGGGGTCCATCATGCACTGACGTTTCGGAGACCATGCAACTAACACAGAACTGCCGGCCGCGGTGGTCTTGCGGTTCTAGGCGCTCAGTCCGGAGCCGCGCGACCGCTACGTCGCAGGTTCGAATCCTGCCTCGGGCATGGATGTGTGTGATGTCCTTAGGTTAGTTAGGTTTAAGTAGTTCTAAGTTCTAGGGGACTGATGACTGAGTCCCATAGTGCTCAGAGCCATAAGCGAACGGTAACCTCACATCAGTTGCCAATTTAAAATGAGGAAAACAACTAAACGACATCTAGCGTATGTAGTGCAAATAGAACATCGAATGAAGAACGACGTGAGCATAGAAATTCACGGAAATTAACAGCAGACATTCGAAGCCTAAATTTGCAGTTTCCTATTGTCAGTTGTTGTAACGGAGGCCGCAACGGTCGCGGGGTTGAAGTGATGGAAAGCGCGGTGGGACCAGCGGAGCGGCCCGCTAAAAACAACACAACGGGAGAGGATGGACACGACCAACGAAGGAGAGAACGAACAACAACAAGATCCAAACAACAGAGTCACAAGGAAACCCAACAAACACATCCACTCGCACACAGAACAAGAAAGTAAATAAGCTGTCGAAGACGAGGCGATGTGTCTTGAGACATTTCGATTCCCCCCGAGGGGGGCGGGCTGGCAGCAGACTTTGTTTTAAAAAGGTGAAGATAATATATAATAAAAAACAGGCGATAAAATCGAAGACTTAAAGGGTAACATGGCGAAAAAATCGTGGAACTTAAAACAGAACAAAGGGATGATGATGCGAATAAAAATACATACGAAGCAGACAGGTAAAATAATAGACAGACAATTAAAAAAAACACGGCGACAGTCTGGTTTCTGTTCGCAAAGGACATAAAATTCACACCCAGCCACAGCATGGTTTCTGTTTTCAACATGAGAAAAGATGAAACAACACTGAACATTCACTGGAACACTGTGTTAAAATGTGACATACCATAGCGGAGAGCATGTGAGGGGAAACTAGACAGATGAGGGGAAGATAGAAAAGGGGGGAAGGTGAGAAAATGCGAAGGAGGGGGGGGGGGAGCGGAAAAGGAGCCAATGGAGGATGAGGACCCATAAGAGTGGTGGGGGGTGCTGGGCAGACACGACAGGGAGTGGGGAAGGCAGAGGACAGGAAATACAAAGGGACTCGTGGAAGAGGGGGAGAAGGGAGGTAGGGAGAGGGTAGGTGGGGCGAAACACAGGATGGAAGGGGGGGGGGGGGAAGAGGCAGCCCAGTGAAAGGATGGAGGAAAGGAGGGGGGGTGAGGATCAGGGTTAATAGGAGGGATAAATGGAGGGAGAGAGGGCATCATCTGGGAGGGGGAGTTGATGGAATCCACCTTGGGAAAGGAGATGAAGGGTGTAGAGATGGAGGGTAGGGGGGACACAACAGTGAAGGTGTGGCAGGGGGCGGGGATGGGAGAGGAGAGGAGCAACCAGGAGGTGGGGGGGATCAAGGCGGCGGGAGGTGTAGAGTATGCAGATATGTTCGAGGAATAAGAGCAGATGGGGGAAAGGAATGAGGTCATAGACGATCCGCGTGGGGGACGGGAGGCGCATACAGAAGGCGAGGCGGAGTGCATGACGTCAAGGATCTGGAGGGTCTTATAGAATTTGAGGGGGGGGGGGCAGATATCCAGGCGGGTCTGGCATAACAGAGGATGGGACGGATTAAGGCCAGAGAGGAGTTTGAGGAGTCGGAGGCGGTTGTGGGCTTTGGATTGGATGGAGCGGAGATGAGGGATCCAGGTGAGGTGACAGTCAATGGTGAGGCCAAGTTAGGTGAGGGGGAGGGGGGGGGGGGTGAGGCGGACAGGACGGCCACAGATGGTAAGGGAGAAATCCAGGAGCCGGAAGGAGCGAATGGTACGACCTACGATGATTGCCTGCTGGCTGAGCGAGAGGCGGGCGCTTAAATACTCTATCGGGGGCGCCGCATTTGGCCGCTGCAACCACGTTTTCCACTGTGGCGGCCTCACACTAAATTCGGGCCAGGAGGCGCGCGCCGTCACAGCTTACGACGCGATGGTGCAGAGGGGTCTTCGACGTCCATGATGTCTGGCGGGGATTCAAATTCCGCGGCGTGCGGTACCAGATCAGTCACGACCTAAAATAAGGTAGGTTAACCCGAAAACGCGGGAGCATAAATATAAACCGCAGCAAAAATTTGGGTTCCCAGCTGCCTCAGATCCCTTAAACAAGTAAGTATGCAGGCGCAAAATCAATCACTGAGAAAACAGTCACACAATCTAAGTCCACTGAAAAGTTCAAGCCTGTTACACGCAGTCACAGAAGTATTCCACATGCAATGAAAAGTTTGAATCTATAACTCTTCTGGCTGCTCGACAGAACATTCTCCGGTCAAAGATGCAGAATACAATACAGCATCAACAAAACATCAGGCCTGCCCTACCTCTCGTCCTGTCTGTGACGTGACACACTACGCAATCCATTTTAGACAAATAATGAACACCGTTAAAATTTAAAGCAATGTACGCAGTCATTTAAGAGACTAAAAACAGATAAATTTATTGCTGTTATTTTTAGACATTTTACTAACATAACAACACACTATACAATAAGTTACGAAGTGTGCCTATATCCAGATTTACAAAGTGACAAAAATTATGTATAATTATAAGTACGTGTGAATGGGAGATTGAGGGTTCTCGATCAAAATGTTTCCGTCTGAGGGCATTTCTGCAACATATGCGAACTTTAATAAATCACAGTTGCAAAATACTAACGCGAATTCTTTACAGACGAATGGAAAAACTGGTAGAAGCCGACCTCGGGGAAGATCAAATGGCTCTGAGCACTATGGGACTTAACATCTGTGGTCATCAGTCCCCTAGAACTCAGAACTACTTAAACCTAACTAACCTAAGGACATCACACAACACCCAGTCATCACGAGGCAGAGAAAATCGCTGACCCCGCCGGGAAACGAATCCGGGAACCCGGGCGCGGCCGATAGTTCTCAGAGGCATTTGAAGATCAGTTTGGATTCCGTAGAAATGTTGGAACACGTGATGCAATACTGATCCTGCGACTTATCTTAGAAGCTAGATTATGAAAAGGAAAACCTACGTTTCTAGGATTTGTAGACTTAGAGAAAGCTTTCGACAATGTTGATTGGAATACTCTCTTTCAAATTCTGAAGGTGGCAGGGGTAAAATACAGGGAGCAAAAGACTATTTACAATTTGTACAGAAACCAAATGGCAGTTATAAGAGTCAAGGGACATGAAAGGGAAACAGTGGTTGGGAAGGGGGTGAGACAGGGTTGTAGCCTCTCCCCGATGTTATTCAGTCTGTATATTGAGCAAGCAGTAAAGGAAACAAAAAACCAATTCGGAGTAGGTATTGAAATCAATGGAGAAGAAATAAAAATTTCAAGGTTCGCCGGTGACATTGTAATTCTTTCAGAGACAAAAAAGGACCTAGAAGAGGAGTTGAATGGAATGGAGAGTGTCTTGAAAGGAGGATATAAGATGAACACCAAGAAAAGCAAAACAACGATAATGGAATGTAGTCGAATTAAATCAGATGATGCAAAGGGAATTAGATTAGGAAATGAGACACTGAAAGTAGTAAAAGCGTTTTGCTATTTGGGGAACAAAATAATTGATGATGGTCGAAATAGAGATGATATAAAATGTAGACTGGCAATGGCAAGGAAAGCGTTTCTGAAGAAGAGAAATTTGTTAACAGCGAGTATAGATTTAAGTGTCAGTAAGTCGTTTCTGAAAGTATTCGTATGGAGTGTAGCCATATATGGAGGTGAAACATGGACGATAAATAGTTTGGGCAAGAAGAGAATAGAAACTTTCGAAATGTGGCGCTACAGAAGAATGCTGAAGATTAGATGGGTAGATCACATAACTAATGAGGAGGCATTGAATAGAATTGAGGAGAAGAGGAGTTTGTGGCAGAACTAGACTAGAAGAAGGGATCGGTTGGTAGGACATGCTCTGTGGCATCAAGGGATCACAAATTTAGTATTGGAGGGCAGCGTGGTGTGTAAAAATCGTAGAGGAAGACCAAGAGATAAATACACTAAGCAGATTCAGAAGGATGTAGGCTGCAGTACGTACTGGGAGATGAAGCAGCTTGCACAGGATAGAGTAGCATGGAGAGCTGCATCAAATCAGGACTGAAGACCACAACAACAACAACATCACACGAACTATAAAGCGACTCCAATGCAGGTATATAAGAACAGTGAAGTAGTCAAGGGATTAGTGTGGCAGTCGTGTCTTCCAAACGTGTTTGCGGTAAACGTGGAAACGTGAACCATGGCGACGTTGTTAACAAATACGTTCAAACAGGAATAATTCTTCACAGCCGAAGGATAAACACCGATAGATATCCACCGGAGAATAAAGATCATGTATGGGGCAGCCTGTCTCTCGAAACCACCATTGTGGAATGGCGCACCAAGTTTCGTGCAAGTCACAGTTCAAAGCAAAAGGCCGGTCGATCTGGATGGCCACACTCATTCAATATGGACAGGTGGGAAGCACTCGAGCACCCGCCCTATAGTCCTGATCTGTTCCCACGCGATTATTATGCCTTCGGTCCCTTAAAATATACACTGAATGGTCGACGATACCTGTCGGACAAAAATGTGTAGCAGCCAGTTATTCACTCTTTCATGTAGCAGGACACGGTGTTCTGCCAAACGAGTATCTTCAACCACATGCGTCGGTGGGGTGACTACCTCAATGCTCACGGCGATTTCGCCTGATTTGCATACCGGTTATTTACTGCGCGGCATTCGAACGGAAACTTTTTGATTATACTTCAAGCGTGGCAAGAAGTTTCTCACGATGAAAGCATCAGTCTGTTTTTATTCGATGGCCCGACGAATACTGGCGCATTTGGAAGCTCGTGAAGGCGACTCTTCAGACAGGTGTACCACATGAGGAGTGTTTCTCTGTAACTTACGAATGATAAGCCAAAGGAATATTTATTAAGAATGATAACTTGAGAACCATTATTATGAGCATAGTTTATTTAGTTATTTTCCAGAGAGTCACAACAAACTTTTACAGTTATTTGAATAGAAATTGTTATTTCCTATGATGTAACAATTTTACACAAATAAACCAGAATTCATCGTGGTATTTAACACTACGGGGCAATGCATATTTAACTGGAGTCCATGCAGCCGGAACGTGAGCAGAACTGTAAAGATCCAGAAGAACTCTGTAGAAACAGAAGCCGGTCACGAAAGCCTACGAACATGCAACAGCAATACTGCAAAATTCTTAACTTCGTACCAACATGAATGCTTCGACAAACAGATTACTTTTACGTCATAATTAGGAACTATTGCCGGCTACATACCACCATTATTATTGCAATTCTGAACTTTCATACTGGTTCCATGTCCTTGGATGCGCCAGACATGTCCGAAAGATCAGACACCATATCCATATAAGTATATAGTTCTGGCAATACTGGCCATAGCCTTTCTCTTCTGTACGGATGCACACATATTACCCGAACTCTTACCGGACTTGGTAACAATGTCTTCCACGAGTAATGAGTGTGTTGGGTAGGGACACTACGAATGTAGTGTGTGAGCATATAAGGTGAAAATTATGGTCTCGCGGAAGGCGTGCGCGAGATAGTCCCTGCATTCGCAGTATCCTCTGTGCCCTTGGTGGCTCAGATGGATAGGGCGTCTGCCATGTAAGCAGGAGATCATGGGTTCGAGTCCCGGTCGGGGCACACATTTTCACCTGTCCTCGTTAATATATATCAACGCCCGTCTGCAGCTGAAGGTATTAATATATAATTCTAATTTCGTTCTAGACGGCTGCAGGTCATCAATGGTGTCCGAAAGAACAGACACCATGTCCATATAAGTATCAAGACATAAAGTTGAAAGTGCAAGATTTGTATACATTTGTACCACAATTGACGTGGGTGAAAGTATACGTGAGAAAAGACCTGGAGAAAGCAAGTGCCAAACGCTGAGTCGCTTGTGTGGGAAAACGTTCTCGAACCGGCACTGAGCACAACAGTGCCCAACGAACGTCCACCTCCAAAAGTAGTTGACTCTTGGTAGGGCTCCATGGACTTTCCGACCGTCGTATTTCCGACAAATCAATTTTGCACCGCCGTATTTCCGACCAAAGGCTGCCCCATCATTGAAGCGTCCTTTGACAATCGGAGAAGCAACGGCTAAAATACAGGTTGGCGCAGTAAAAAATAGCCCGCCTCACCTTTGAATCCGAATTTAGTATTTCGACTTCTGAAACACAGCAAACAGCTACAACAATGAAGAGTTTCATGCAATGATCGTCTCTTTGCAATCTGCAAAATAGCTTTTTCAATAGAAGAAAGAATAGAAATTGTGGAAGAATATGTGAATCCAGGAGTGATTAAGGGAACTCACAAAATTTTCGCGGTTAAGTTAGAGGACTACCAGGAAACAGAGCTATACAGAGTTTGTATAAAAACTGGTGCGCCTACGTATCTGTGCAAAACGTAAAACGACAAAGAATTTCTTCAGTTCGCACATCATGAGTTATTGCAGATATTCACCAAAGAATTATTCGAAGCGCAAGGAAGTCTACACGTAAACAGACCCAACAGGTGCATCTAAGTAGGAGGATTTGCCAACACACGTTGAGAAGCCTTAATTTGAAGTAATATCGTGTGACGGTTGTGGAGCAATTACCGGGGACGATAATCAGGAACGTGTAGATTACTGAACACGGCTTTTGCATAACATTATTGATGGTTTGTTGGACCCTTTCCTTTTCATAGTTTCATGTTTCTAGTCATGTGAATACACAGAACACGAGGTACTGTGCAGCGGGGAACCCTAACACTGTGTGTCAGCAACCACTCCATGACGAATGAAATCGGCATTTGGTGGGATGTAACAGGAACACGCTTCATTCGACCCACAATTTTTGACACTATTCTCAACGCGGTTGCTTGGAAGTTTTTGATACATTTTATGCTTAATTCACTGAATATGAAAGACAATACTGCTTCTTCCAGAAAGACGTGGCAACATACCACACGTCTAACGCATCCCTGGGATGAGTCCGTGATATCTTCACTGAGGAACGAACTGTTAGAAAACATATATGGCTAAAAAATTTGCCGGATCTAACAATATGTGATTTTTTTTCCTGTGAGAACACTTAGTCTATGGAACAAATTCACACACGATACAGGAACTGGAAGACAACAAGAGAACATCAGCCGTGAAGTTGCCGTCATCGATATTCGAACTTTACACCGTGTGTATCTGAATACACTTGGACGTGCGCAGCTATGTATTGATGTTGTGGAGAGTCACATTCAAATGTATTTTTCACTATATTTTTCATTGTAAATAAATGGTAAGTCCGTTTCAATTTATGTTTCAGTAATTTCACTGTATTTCCTTTATACTTACACGGGGTACTATTATCTCCGCCACTCTGTATGATGTTGACGTCACGGCTCGTAAAGTCGGGAAGTCCACGACACTTTCCGAAGAGATGGTACGTAAACAATGTACTTGAATGTGCCTTTTCCTTGTTGTGTGATGAAGCTTGTATCTTGCAACGGGAACGTTTCGTCGTGTATCGTTTCAACTTCGTGATATTAGACTTGACATCTAATCCTAAAAAAAAATCTAAAAATAAAGCTACCGAGTGTGATCATGTAAGAGACTCACGTGAGACTCAAGTAATCGCCAGACTCATTTGCCGTAGGGTCTCGTCTTCTTATCGCAAATCTTCCCCTTACGGAATACGAAGCACGGCCGACTCTGCCGCAGTAATCCGCAGCGATCTCCTCTCCGCTGCTGCCATCCATTCCTCGAAAGGGCCCACTGAGCGGCGCTACAAATTTTTCGAAGCTAATCTGAAATTCATAAGCGTCGCCGTATTGCGCCCGGGAAGCAGCCCACGAGAGCCGTATAAAAGTGACTGCCGGAGCGATCCCGCCCCCTCTTCGGGGCCGCAGACGAGATAAAACCGTAAGGGAGACGCGCCAAGGAAGTAAATGAGATTTCCGTGTAAGTTTTATTTCTGTATTTCGTTGCCGCCGCCGAGTTTTAAATGGCAAGAGCACTGCGAGAAGCTGAGACATTTCAGCGCTGTTCTGCGATCTCGATGGGACCTGTGCTAGTGAGAAGCAGCGTCGACAGAATGGCAATACAGGAAGGTAAGCGCTGATAGATTCCGACCAGTCAGGAAACACTGTGATCCCGATGTTTTCTGCAGTCTCAATATACCACCTATTCCCATTTACTTAGCAAAGTTCTCTTGTTCCATCATGCAGGGGTTTGCCTCTGATACAATCGAGCGTTGCGTCAATTGATGTTGCTAAATTTCCGTGACACATCGATGCATTTCACCGCAGTAACTACTTGACTTGTTCGAAGGTGGGTACAGACTGTTGACGACGGACCTGTAAAACTTGGGGCTAGCCTGAGAACTACACTACTGACCATTAAAACTGCTACACCAAGAAGAAATGCAGATGATAAACGGGTATTCGTTGGACAAATATATTGTACTAGAACTGATATGTGATTACATGTTCACGCAATTTGGGAGCATAGATCCTGAGAAATCAGTGCCCAGAACAACCACCTCTCGCCGTAATAACCACCTTGATACGCCTGGGCAATGAGTCTGTAAGGGTACAGTACAGCCCAAAATTGAAAATAGGTACAACATTCTTCGTTATTCTTGTCAGAAAAACATATTTTTTCTAATAATAACTCTATTTCAATTAATACAGCGAAGCCGGATACCAGTGTGGGAAAGAGTGACAATTTATTTATTTAATTGATCACATGTGCATTCCCACAAAATAAATCCCTACATCCAGTTTGGTGAGATCTGTGAAATGAATGAATGTATGGTCGTCTGCTAACCGCAGATAGTAAATGTGAATATATGATCATCTTTGAGACGGTACTTGGGTCACCTTTGGTGGGACCAAAGAGATGAAATTTACCTGAGCTTTGAGCACCTGAAATGTGGCTGACCAATACGGTAGCAAGGTGCTCCCCTACTTCGGCAGAGGTGTGAGAGGACCTGAAGAACGGCCATGTTTCAGCACTCTGCCGCTGGATCTAGTGTTGGTAAGACCTGTCTTAGGCGTGCTTCATAAGAACAAAAGAGTGGAGACATGGTATGCATGTGAAATACATAAGAGTAGTTTAGGATAATAATTTCTCTATTTCAGGAACTTTTGTGGGGAGAATTAAATGTCAGGCGGATAATATTAAGGGGATCATAGTAATCTTCGGAAGTGACCAACAGTCACAATGAAACCACATGTAGCAATGAGTTGAAATACTTCCGAGTGCTTAAGTTAAGCTGAATTACTAGCGTGTGTACTATAAGTTGGAAATATTTAAGAAATGGCGTGTGCAGGGCTTGAAATTAGAGACGAGTACTTCCGCGTGGTGAGTACTGTGTGAGTCTCAATCTGTGTATGAGACAAAGGATAAAGAGAAGTACTCGTCCATGGTATCAGTTGGGGACTCGCGTGTGTGATGAATATGTTCTTGATATTACTTTGCGTGTTATGTTTCCGTGTGACGCTTGATTCAAACTATAATACTCTGAGAGAGAAACAAGGTGAGTCAGCCGTCTATCCAGCAACGCTACTTGGCTTGCGTTGCACAGGAAGACGTGCATATAACGTCCAGAGTTCGTAGTAGGAAAGAAAAGTTACGAAGTGGGGCAGTGCCGTATGGAACTGGGATGGATTGAAGTGGGAAAGCTGAAAGTGATGTGATTATAATGTTGTGACTATTCCTTATGTTGTATTCCATGTTGCAGTGTGGTGTATGTCATGTACTTTAAGTATGTGTGGTTTGCATGGGAGAGTAGCAAGGTAATTTCAGAGGTAGTGGGTTATGCATGTTTCTTTTGTACTGCTCGGTCTGGAGGAAAGTTTCGTGATGATGGTTGTGAGAGTCTAAGTGTGAGATATAGCTAAAGATCCACCATCCTATCCAGAAAGTGCACTGTAGCGTTAAAGAATTACGAGACCATAAGATAGAGAATCACCAATGTAAAGCCATGCCATCTGGGCGGAATTTCTCATGTGTTATTGTAGTAGGTTATAGAATTTGTGTGTTTAGGTTATAGAATTTATCGGAATAAATAAGATAGTGAAAAGAAGAGATTGGTGGCCTTTTCCTTCGAATTGTATATTGCCATGATATGCAGAATTTATAATGTGTGCGCCATTCATATTCAGTGCGATGGCCATGTGTTGATCAAAGCCTTTAAATAAAAAAGAAAATGTGGTATTGCCAGTGCATAGTGAACAGTCAGAGTAGTGTAAATTACTAATAGGCAGATGTGCGTTTCCGTTGCGTAATATTCATACAGGAGAATAATTTGTAACTTAATTGTGAGTACTAGAGTTCATGTTACTCGACAAATAAGAATGAATCCACTCGCTTGGCGGACCATTCATCTTGCAGGCCTGACTGCTTGATGCCACAGTATGAGCAAGGGATGTGGGTGCCTCTCATAATTTCGACCCTGCCAGGATTTTGCTGTTAGGGTTTGCTGTTAAGATTTTTTTTTGATGGAATATATTGTGATAGTGCTAAGAAGTAAAATTGTTTTGTTTGCAATTTATTTCTGGATTGGTGAGGATCTTTTATTTTTTTATGTAATTAATTGCTTTATCGTCCAAGGCTGGAAGATCGTTGTATAAATTTCTTTTGCGTAATGTCCTTAGTAACCAGGTCGCAGTCGAAAAGTGTAGTCACCATGGAGGAGAGTGATTCTGGGGTGAACGTAGCAGTGGAACAAGAAGTAGGTGTCGACCTTGGGTTAATGAGCGA
This sequence comes from Schistocerca serialis cubense, assembly GCF_023864345.2. Taxonomy (NCBI): domain Eukaryota; kingdom Metazoa; phylum Arthropoda; class Insecta; order Orthoptera; family Acrididae; genus Schistocerca; species Schistocerca serialis. Next base: position 234,637,060 of record NC_064638.1, on the reverse strand, counting down.
GAACGACAAACACTCGGAAGGGGCTGAATTGGTCAGCGGACCGTGGCTAGGTGATCCTTTACACGGCGGGCTTTGTCCACAAACGGGGGCTTTTTCCGACGACGCGGACGAGCCGGGACTAGGTCAGGTATGCAGTGAAAATGTAGCTATCCTTAGCAAAGCTACTGCTTCTCAGGCGAACGAGGTGAGGGCGTCGAAAGTAGCAAATGACAATGTGCTACTGCAGTTATTACAAAGGATGGATAGAGATAATAAGGAAAGATTGGTAGCGATGGATAAAGATTATAAGGAAAGAGCTAGGGAGACTAAGGAAAGATTGGAAGCGATGGATAAAGATAGTACGGAAAGATTGGAAGCGATGGATAAGGATAGTAAAGAAAGATTGGAGGCAATGGATAAGGGAAATAAAAAGGCAATGAGGAAGCTACTCTCAGAGTGTCTGCCAGCAGTTAATAATATGTTAGATGTGGGGGAGAAGAATCTGGGTCCGTTGAAGCAAGTATGTGACACCTTGAAAGAAAAAGCCAATAATTTTGAGGTTCGAATATTTGCAATAGAGAGTGATACTACAGAACGTAGGAATGTGTTGCTGGATGAGCGAATCAAAGAGGTAGTGGTCAGAATGAACACGATTAGTGCAGATGTAGAAAAGATCAGTATAAGAGGCAAGACAGGTTCTGACAGTACGCAGCGAGAGGTTTATGCCGACCAGGAGGAGATACAATCACTATTACTGTTTAAAGAGGCACAATTAGAAATAAATAGGAAAGGTAGGGAAGAACTAGCACAGTTGCAAATAATGTGCAGTAGCGAAGGTGACACACCACCAGGTAGATTGCAGACGGAGAGTGAGATAAATTCAAAAAAGGAATATAGGCAGAAAGAGGAAGACGAATTCAGAGAGTCAGAAGAACGATTGTGTCGTATAAAACTGGTGGCAAATCCAACTGGGTATAGTCCAAGGCTGTCTCAGTTTCAAGATTCATTACCTTCATCGTGGGGACCGCTCCTAAAATGAAGTTTGTGTGTAATCATTTGAGGGACGAGGCTAGAGTGAAAGTGCAGGAAGTTATTAAAGACTGTAGTAGCTACAAGAAAAGTAAGCAGGACCAGGTTAAGCAAAGCATATTGATGATGCCAAACTGTAACGAAGGTGGTGTAAGAGATCCAGTGGCGTGCTATGAGGAAATGCTGAGACGAAATAGGTATTTGGATCTGCCATACGAAACTGGGGAGCTCATTAGGATCTGTATAACGAAGTTGCCAGTGAGATTGCGCAGAGATATAGTGATAGTAGGCAGACGCTTAGACGATTCTTCGTCATTTCAGCACTTGTTACAGGAAGTTGGTAATGAGAGCAACATCGTAAACGGAGATACGACTCATAGGTCAGACAGAGTCGAGGATAGGAAGAGCAGAAACTATCAGAATGACAGGAGAGCATGGAATCCTGGCATTTCTTTCTTATCGTAATAAATTGATGGATCCAACATATCAACATATCAGCCCTTAGCATGTTGCCTTAAAACACTTGCCACTGGCACTGAAAATTGTCTATGTAGCAGACATACTCTACTGATATATAGGAATGCAAATACCATACTTCCGATCAGAGAATAAAACACCAGTAATGGCATCTGTTAGGCTGGTCTCTTAGAGCAAAATTTGAAAATTTTTATTTGGAACAGTAAAGTAAAAGGACTGTTTCCTCAAAAAAACCAGTTGCTAAAAATGTTATGTAATAATGCCAATGAACCCAGTTTAATTAGTGCGATTTGACTATTGCAGGTACTTAACACGTAATGTAAAAAAGTCAACATTGTGATCTGTATGGCATGGGGTACATTTACACTGCTGTTACAGATAACACCAGCAATGTGATCGAAGTTTTTAAATTAGATGCCATCTGATCTATAGTATGTCATTGACGTGGTGACAGTTATAATGAGGTGCTGCATATGGTTGTTCGGAATCTGGTGTTAGGGAAAGAGGCCACTAGCACCAAAGTTTCTAACACTTGTGCTGTACCATTTCTTCCAGCTTGTATATTCTCTGCACACATTTAATTTTCATGTAAGCACAGATTCCTAACTAGCAAATTCTTTACTGTGTACAGTGAACCATTCAGAGTGAGGCGGACTGTCCATGAAAACGCTGTACTGATTGAGGCGATCAAGGGAAAACGATCGCGTGGGCTTCATCACATTTCTAACATCAAATTATGGAAAAGTTAAGGATAAATCGAAAGTAGGCAAGTTATGGTAGATAGTCAGTGTATTTATTTGTGGTGTGTAACGTTGTGCAGGGTCAAATCGAACATAATAATTTTCAGGCGGGATGTCAGGAAGTATGACTGAATAGACTGGTCGAATGAGTCATGAACAGGAGTCGACAGAGTGGTGTATGTACATATTTTTTGTCATATGAATAAGGATCAAGCAGAAACGACGTGATGATTAATGAGTGGATAAAGATGGTAGAGAGAGAAGCGACGTGATAAATAGTAGTGGATAAAGGTGATATTTAAGGAGAGAAGCGACGTGAAGCAGTGCGATTAATAAAGAGAGATTCGACGTGATGAAACAGTGGTAAATGAAGGTGATTAGAATTAATAATTTGGAGATGTCTTAGATGTATGTTACAGAGAGGCCTATGTATGCTGCAATCGAGATTGATGCGAATGGCGAAGGAAGAACAGGAAATGATAGAGTAATGGACGGACGGAGAGCAGAAATACGAACGATGAGGACAACTGCACAACGTGAAAGGACATAAAGGGGGTATGAGATCCAGATGGTGAACGTTGTGGAATTCTGACGTAAGATGTAATATAAGTGTAAATCTAGTTCTTACCATAACATTTGCAATACGAACAAAATAATTTTTGTTGTTGTTGAAGCCTGGTACCAGTATAACTAATCAAAACGGTACCAAGAATGTGTACAGTTATTTTGCAGGATGAATAATTTGTGTATTTTTTGTTCTTAGATGAAATGTCGCAATTCTAAAGTGATATTTAGCAGGATGAATAATCGGTAAAGTGAATGCGGAGGTAAGCCGATGGAGAGAGGTGCCAGAGTGGAAGGACGAATTCGGAGACTGGAATGCTATCTCCGAAACAGCTTCATGTGTTATGTGGTTGAGTATAAGGGAGCAAAGGTATGGTATGTTGTCGTGAGTGTGGTGGTGTTAAGGTTAGCTAACTTCTACACCTATTCTGTTGGTGCATTAATGGATTGAATGAGAAGGAAAATGTGATGTCTGGTGAGTGAGAGTCGTAGAGTAGTGTGATCAATGCGCACACTCCTGTAAAGGGGATGCTACCGATCCATAACTAAAACATTATTGTGCTTTATTGTTTGATTTGGATGAACCTCGATGGCAGGTCAGGACCTGACATCATGTGGATGGTACATACAAGCCCTAGAAATGTTGTTATATATAATAAAATGTAAAACATATAGAGAGATACTAATTTCAGTCTGTCACAAGCACAAAGGTGCATTGTATGTTGTAGATTTAGAGTCATCAGTTTCTAAAATGTTTATTGTGTTAGGATGTTAAAGTAGTCTACTATTTGATATTGTAATTGTGAGCTGTATAGATTGTTTCTTATTTCTTTTTTTTTTTTTGAACACTTTCATGTTTTGTATGAGGGACGACATGTACAATCAATAACACAAGTGTGGACTGTATATAGAAAAGGGATTAATGTTGATGTATGTGTAGAAAACAAAGATTCTTTTATTACCAATGTATCTAATAGATCATACATGTAATCAATGAGTATTTAAATACTGTAAGAATATCCTTTTGTCTATAATGTTATGAGATGGACGGAAGGGTCTGACTGACTGGGTGTCGTAGCACTGAGGTGCTACGCGGAACGCGCCCTACCGCATAAAAATGAAGGAGGCCAAGCTGACTTCGCCATGGGAGAGGCGACAGAGCCGCGGTGCTCCCCACTCCACTGTCGGTCGGGGGTACACTCCATGCGCCCACTACAACAGGTCAACGGCCTGGGGCGACACGCACATGCCACTGGCCATTCATAAGTTCCGCCAACCCTTACGACTGGAGACAGTATTCCGTGGAGGCAACAGTGGGTGGTTTCTTCTGCTGAATGGCTCGCGCGGCGGCGGAGCGACGGCAGAATGAACGATTCGCGCCAGAGTTCGGCGGGCATTTTTTACCAGCAACTATTAACTAGTACTGGACTGTGGAGCCGTGAAACAAGATGACTGCTCGTTATGTCTCCATAAGGTGGAAAGTGAAGGACTGGTGTTTCCACATTGTGAGTGGTTGAAAAGATTTTGTCTTTAGCAGACAGGACGATTGTTTTGTTTTGTCTTGACCATTGAACGGTGGGATCCATAAACTTTTGGCAGTGACTTGTTAAGTGTGCTTTGTGAATTGCATGGGGGACGCTTGGTATACTTAAAGAGGACAGTTGACGTTTGGTGACTAATTATTGTATGAACGCAAGAAACTAAAGTGGGACATTGACATTTGCATTTGTAGTAGGAGACATTTCTTTAATTGGTGTGGGAATAAGTGCTGTTTGTTGGAACTTACGACTTTTAATTACACCATGAACTGAAAGGACAGAACCGTGGGTAATAGTAGTGGTAGGGCCATTTCTGGACGACCAGATTCGTGTGGATGGTACTCTGAGAGTGACTATGACATTTGTGTTTAATGTGTTCAAAATGCCGAGTTGAGTGACTTAAGGACTTTCGTCTGGGTAACCATGGGAGAGCTTTGACACCGAGACAGTGTTTCTAGGGAACCTGTCAGCAACTTTTTTGACCCCAGAATAAAATGATTCAATGTGACTCCCAAGATAGGGAATAATGTATTTGTACTTGTAATTGTGAAAATTTTTTTATATGTTTCATTCCTGAAGGGACAGCAAGTGTAATTATATTTCATTAACATTTGTGTTTAGAATAGTTAGTGTTTTTTTTGTTTGTTCTGGGTTATCAAGTTCACGTAGCATGTTTATTAGAATATTTGGTACAAGGATGCTTTAATTATTAGCCAGTGTCGTAATACTAACGTAGTGGCTCTTGTTGCATTGGGTAGTAAGGTTGTCACAGGGGACAAGAGTTTGCATTGCACAACAAATATCGGAATTAACTGATGCATTTTGACGTCGTGGACAGTGATGAACTTCTTGGTGTGTTGACTGAAGCCACTTATTTGCATTATCACAGCGGTGATATTTCACAGTAAAGTGTAACGAAGGCTGGTCGAAATGCAAGTTCTTGTCGTCTAAAATGTGTAACAAGAGAGAAATGAGCAGTAGAGTAAGATACGAGAGCTACTGGTGGATTCAAGCACTTATTGCTAACTATTTACTGTGTGTATTGATCAAAGTTGATGGACTGAGTAGCTCAGCAGCAGGTATTTGTACTGGTGGACAAGGATAAGGTTAAACTCACAGTCGAGTAGTGGTGGCAATTGCTTTAGTGATGATAGTTAATGAGGTATGACATGATGTCTTAGATGAACTATATTACGTAACCAGTATGTAACTTGTGGTATATTTCATTGTTTTCTTCTCAGTTTTATTTCTCTGTAGGTTTGATGTATATTTTAGAGTAATGGTATGGAGCCTGACATTCTACATGCAACTAGTGTACGCAATGTTTTTTTTGTTGATTTTGTTTTGTATTTAGGCTTTGCTGTGTAAAGGTTTTTACCCTGCAATTTATGAATGTCAGATTACTTGCTCTGTCTTCGGACGGTGAGCTATTTAAAATTTCATGAGTACAGTTAGTATTTTTTTATTTGTTATAGACTTAGTGAAGTTTGGATAACTCATAAAAATAACGAAGATCCCAGTAACTAAGCAAATTTTTATCTCAACATTATTTTTTATTTGTATGAGGTAAAGTTTTATTTGTCATGTGGATTGTAAATTTGTATGTGTACGTTACTCCGGATTGTGGAGAGAACAATAATGCAACAACTGTGTCAATAACTTGGTAAAGTAACAGCATTTGGTCGTCTATTTGAGGTCACCAGGGGCTAAGGTCTCCTCCTGGTTATTATGATGACTTGCTACGTTTGTTCTAATATAGCTTTCTTAAAAAAAAATGTTCGGAACTACCCTCGCATTGCAAGGATAGTACCGTGCCATTTTTTTCTGCATGGGTAGCCAGTGGTGAAAGGGTACAGTACCGCCCGGCATTGAAAATAGGTACAACATTCTTCGTTATTCTTGTCAGAACAACATATTTTTTCTAATAATAACTCTATTTCAATTAATACAGCGAAGCCAGATACCAGTGTGGGAAAGAATGACAATTTATTTATTTAATTGATCACATGTGCACTCCCACAAAATAAATCCCTACATCCAATTTGGTGAGATCTGTGAAATGAATGAATGTATGGTCGTCTGCTAACCGCAGATAGTGAATGTGAATATATGATCATCTTTGAGACGGTACTTGGGTCACCTTTGGTGGGACCAAAGAGATGAAATTTACCTGAGCCTTGAGCACCTGAAATGTGGCTGACCAATACGGTAGCAAGGTGCTCCCCCACGTTGGCAGAGGTGTGAGAGGACCTGAAGAATGGCCATGTTTCAGCACTCTGCCGCTGGGTCTTGTGTTGGTAAGATCTGTCTTAGGCCTGCTTCGTAAGGACAAAATAGTGGAGACATGGTATGCATGTGAAATACATAAGAGTAGTTTAGAATAATAATTTCTCTATTTCAGGAACTTTTGTGGGGAGAATTAAATGTCAGGCAGGTAATATTAAGGGGATCTTAGTAATCTTCGGAAGTGACCAACGGTCACAATGAAACCACGTGTAGCAATAAGTTGAAATACTTCCGAGTGCTTAAGTTAAGCTGAATTACTAGCGTGTGTACTATAAGTTGGAAATATTTAAGAAATTGCGTGTGCAGGACTTGAAATTAGAGACGAGTACTTCCATGTGGTGAGTACTGTGTGAGTCTCAATCTGTGTATGAGCAAAGGATAAAGAGAAGTACTCGTCCATGGTATCAGTTGAGAACTCGCGTGTGTGATGAATATGTTCTTAATATTACTTTGCGTGTTATGTTTTTGTGTGAGGCTTGATTCAAACTATAATACTCTGAGAGAGAAACAAGGTGAGTCAGCCGTCTATCCAGCAACGCCACTTGCCTTGCATTGCACAGGAAGAGTTCGTAGTAGGAAAGAAAAGTTACGAAGTGGGGCAGTGTCGTGTGGAACTGGGATGAATACTAACTGAAGTGGGAAAGCTGAAAGTGATGTGATTATAATGTTGTGACTATTCCTTATGTTGTATTCCATATTGCAGTGTGGTGTATGTCATGTACTTTAAGTATGTGTGGTTTGCATGGGAGAGTAGCAAGGTAGTTTCAGACGTAGTGGGTTATGCATGTTCCTTTTGTACCGCTCGGTCTGGAGGAAAGTTTCGTGATGATGGTTGTGAGAGTCTAAGTGTGAGATATAGCTAAAGATCCACCATCCTATCCAGAAAGTGCACTTTAGTGTTAAAGAATTACGAGACCATAAGATAGAGAATCACCAATGTAAAGCCATGCCATCTGGGCGGAATTTCTCATGTGTTATTGTAGTAGGTTATAGAATTTGTGTGTTTAGGTTATAGAATTTATCGGAATAAATAAGATAGTGAAAGAAAAAGATTGGTGGCCTTTTCCTTCGAATTGTATATTGCCATGATATGCAGAATTTATAATGTGTGCGCCATTCATATTCAGTGCGATGGCCACGTGTTGATCAAAGCCGTTAAATAAAAAAGAAAATGTGGTATTGCCAGTGCGTAGTGAACAGTCAGAGTAGTGTAAATTACTAATAGGCAGATGTGCGTTTCCGTTGCGTAATATTCATACAGGAGAATAATTTGTAACTTAATTGTGAGTACTAGAGTTCATGTTACTCGACAAATAAGAATGAATCCACTCGCTTGGCTGACCACTCATCTTGCAGGCCTGACTGCTTGATGCCAAGGTATGAGCAAGGCAAGTCAAACAGAGCTTGTATGGCATGTACAGGTACAGCTGCCCATGCAGCTTCAAAACGATACCACAGTGCTTCAAGGGTAATGACTGGTGTATTGTGACGAGCCAGTTGTTTGGCCACCATTGATCAGACGTTTCCAGTTGGTGAGAGATGTGGAGAAAGTGCTGGCCAGGGTAGCAGTCGATCATTCTCTGTATCCAGAAAGGCCCGTACAGGACCTGCAACATGCAGTCGTGTTTTATACTGCTGAAATGTAAGGTTTCGTAGGGATCGAATGAAGGTTAGAGCCACGGGTCGTAACACCTCTTAAATGTAACGTCCACTGTTCAAAGTGCCGTCAATGTGAACAAGATGTGACCGAGACGTGTAACCAATGGCATCTCATATCATCACGACCGGTGATACGCCAGTATGGCGATGACGAATACACGCTTGCAGTGTGCGTTTACCGCGATGTCGCCGAACACGGATCCGAAGATCATGATGCTGTAAACAGAACCTGGATTCATCCGAAAAAATGACTTTTTGCCATTCGTGCACCCAGGTTCGTCGTTGAGCCCACCATCGCAGGCGCTCCTGTCTGTCATGCAGCGTGAAGGGTAACCACAAGCCACGGTCTCCGAGCTAATAGACATGCTGCTGCAAACGTCGTCGAACTGTTCGTGCAGATGGTTGTTGTCTTGCAAACGTCCCCATCTCTCGATCCCTGAGACGTGGCTGCACGATCCATTACAGCCATGCGGATAAGATGTCTGTTATCTCGACTGCTAGTGATACGAGGCCTTTGGGATCCAGCACGGCGTTCCGTATTACCCTCCTGAACCCACCGATTCCATATTCTGCTAACAGTCATTGGATCTCGACCAATGCGAGCAGCAATGTCGCGATACGATAAACCGCAATCGCGATAGGCTACAATCCGACCTATATCAAAGTCGGAAACGTGATGGTACGCATTTCTCCTCCTTACACGAGGCATCACAACGTTTCACCAGGCAACGCCGGTCAACTGCTGTTTGTGTATGAGAAATCGGTTGGAAACTTTTCTCATGTCAGCACGTTGTAGGTGTTGCCACCGGCGTCAACCTTGTGTGAATGCTCTGAAAAGCTAATCATTTGCATATCACAGCATCTTCTTCCTGTCGGTTAAATTTCGAATCTGTAGCACATCATCTTCGTGCTGTAGCAATTTTAATGGCCAGTAGTGTACAACAGGATGAATTTTAGCAAAACCTGGAGCGCGAAAATCAGACAACAAATTAGGTACACTGGCCATCGCCCCTGTTTGGTCAGCACTCCTCAGCAATAGCAAGACTTCCCTGACACCCTTCCGGATGTCAAAGTCCTACGGCCAGTCTTTGAAAAGACATTTCACTTAGACCGACCTTAGTGCAGTTGACGCACGCCGACGACAACGCCAGATCCCGCTCATTGCCCTGTTCTACATAATCCGAGGTGACCCACAAATGCAGTCGTTCGGGAAAGTTCAGCGACTAGAACCAGCTCTTACATGCGGGCTCAGCAGAGTACGTCACGATAGGAGCGGCAGGACTACTGAAGCACCCCTGGAATCTCTGATTTCCAATTTTATTTTATTTTAGCGACCAGTTTTATCTTTTCATTATTCCACCATCAGGTTTGCTGACCGACGAATAGGAAGAATCCAAACTTATGCACAATCGAACTATGGTCGCTGGTATCCATAGACTTCTTTTTTTACAACCTGGGCTGTTCGTGCATCAAGTGCAATATTCAAAACAATCTGGTAAAAGATAAAAAAGTGCACTTTTTATCTTTGTCGAGCTTGGTCTGAAGATTTGTTTAGCAGTATACAGTGAAGGGTATATGGGTACCAGTGACTGTATACAGGCCCCTAGTGAGATTCTACCTAAGTTTGGATTCTTCGTCGCTCAGGGGGTCTGAAGATGGATGGCGTAGTGAAACTGGTGGTAAAAATAAATTAAAATTACAAATATAGACAGCTGAAGGTGTTTTTGATTTGACATCTCTGGAGTCGTCTCTCTATGTGTGGCGCCGGCGGGCCATCGCCAAACTGCCCAGCCCGTGCGGCCACCTCTGTGCCAGCCGCACGCCAATACCCTCCAGCCGTCGGTCCAGATCTCCCCTTCGCCGTGCTTAATCTTACAGCAAAATACGACACGCCACTGCCTTTTTCAGCGACGCCGCCGTCAGCGCGCCGTGTGTGCATTCCTCTGTGTAGGAAGCTTGCGCCCGCGCGCCTCTGGCCGAGCTACATTTGTGAAGACGCAAACGCACTTGAATGGCCTTATGAGGCGGCTGGATTAATTAACCTCACAAGCTGCGCGTACACTCAGGATGTTTGCACCAAACAGGACCTGACGGGATAACAATTCGATACTACACAGAGTACGCGAAAGAACTTGCCTCCCCCCTCCCCTCCCCTTCTAACAGCCGTGTACCGCAAGTCTCTAGAGGAACGGAAGGTTCCTAATGATTGGAAAATCATTTTAGGACATGTTTTTTGCTCGAGTATCATGTCGTTTCTAGAAACCCAGAATCTACTCTGTAGGAATCAACATGGATTCCGGAAACGGCGATCGTGTGAAACGCAACTCGCTTCGTTTGTTCATGAGACCCAGAAAATATTAAATACAGGTAGATGCCATTTTCCTTGACTTCCGGAAGGCGTTCGATACAGTTTCGCACTGTCGCCTGATAAACAAAGTAAGAGCCTACGGAATATCAGATCAGCTGTGTGGCTGAATTGAAGAGTTTTTAGCAATCAGAACACAGCATCTTGTTCTCAATGGTGAGACGTCTACAGACGTTAAAGTAACCTCTGGCGTGCCACAGGGGAGTGTTATGGGACCATTGCTTTTCACAATATATACACTCCTGGAAATGGAAAAAAAGAACACATTGACACCGGTGTGTCAGACCCACCATACTTGCTCCGGACACTGCGAGAGGGCTGTACAAGCAATGATCACACGCAAGGCACAGCGGACACACCAGGAACCGCGGTGTTGGCCGTCGAATGGCGCTAGCTGCGCAGCATTTGTGCACCGCCGCCGTCAGTGTCAGCCAGTTTGCCGTGGCATACGGAGCTCCATCGCAGTCTTTAACACTGGTTGCATGCCGCGACAGCGTGGACGTGAACCGTATGTGCAGTTGACGGACTTTGAGCGAGGGCGTATAGTGGGCATGCGGGAGGCCGGGTGGACGTACCGCCGAATTGCTCAACACGTGGGGCGTGAGGTCTCCACAGTACATCGATGTTATCGCCAGTGGTTGGCGGAAGGTGCACGTGCCCGTCGACCTGGGACCGGACCGCAGCGACGCACGGATGCACGCCAAGACCGTAGGATCCTACGCAGTGCCGTAGGGGACCGCACCGCCACTTCCCAGCAAATTAGTGACACTGTTGCTCCAGGGGTATCGGGGAGGACCATTCGCAACCGTCTCCATGAAGCTGGCCTACGGTCCCGCACACCGTTAGGCCGCCTTCCGCTCACGCCCCAACATCGTGCAGCCCGCCTCCAGTGGTGTCGTGACAGGCGTGAATGGAGGGACGAATGGAGACGTGTCGTCTTCAGCGATGAGAGTCGCTTCTGCTTTGGTGCCAATGATGGTCGTATGCGTGTTTGGCGCCGTGCAGGTGAGCGCCACAATCAGGACTGCATACGACCGAGGCACACAGGGCCAACACCCGGCATCATGGTGTGGGGAACGATCTCCTACACTGGCCGTACACCACTGGTGATCGTCGAGGGGACACTGAATAGTGCACGGTACATCCAAACCGTCATCGAACCCATCGTTCTACCATTCCTAGACCGGCTGGGGAACTTGCTGTTCCAACAGGACAATGCACGTCCGCATGTATCCCGTGCCACCCAACGTGCTCTAGAAGGTGTAAGTCAACTACCCTGGCCAGCAAGATCTCCGGATCTGTCCCCCATAGAGCATGTTTGGGACTGGATGAAGCGTCGTCTCACGCGGTCTGCACGTCCAGCACGAACGCTGGTCCAACTGAGGCGCCAGGTGGAAATGGCATGGCAAGCCGTTCCACAGGACTACATCCAGCATCTCTACGATCGTCTCCATGGGAGAATAGTAGCCTGCATTGCTGCGAAAGGTGGATATACACTGTACTAGTGCCGACATTGTGTATGCTCTGTTGCCTGTGTCTATGTGCCTGTGGTTCTGTCAGTGTGATCATGTGATGTATCTGACCCCAGGAATGTGTCAATAAAGTTTCCCCTTCCTGGGACAATGAATTCACGGTGTTCTTATTTCAATTTCCAGGAGTGTGTAAATGACCTAGTAAATAGTGTCGGAAGTTCCATGCCGTTTTTCGCGGATGATGCTGTAGTATACAGAGAAGAAGTTGCAGCATTAGAAAATTGCAGCGGAATGCAGGAAGATCTGCAGCGGATAGGCACTTGGTGCAGGGAGTGGCAACTGACCTTTAACACAGACAAATGTAATATATTGCTAATACATAGAAAGAAGGATCCTTTATTGTATGACTATATGATAGCGGAACAAACACTGGTAGCAGTTACTTCTGTAAAATATCTGGGAGTTTGCGTGCGGAACGATTTGAAGTGGAATGATCATATAAAATTAATTGTTGGTAAAGCGGGTACCAGGTTGAGATTCATTGGGAGATTCCTTAGAAAATGTAGTCCATCAACAAAGGAGGTGGCTTACAAAACACTCGTTCGACCTATACTTGAGTATTGCTCATCAGTGTGGGTTCCGTACCAGGTCGAGTTGACGGAGGAGATAGAGAAGATCCAAAGAAGAGCGGTGCGTTTCGTCACACGGTTATTTGGTAAGCGTGATAGTGTTACGGACATGTTTAGCAAACTCAAGTGGCAGACTCTGCAAGAGAGGCGCACTGCATCGCGGTGTAGCTTGCTGTCCAGGTTTCGAGAGGGTGCGTTTTTAGATGAGGTATCGAATATATTGCTTCCCCCTACTTATACCTTCCGAGGAGATCACGAATGTAAAATCAGAGAAATTCGAGCGCCCACGGAGGCTTTCCAGCAGTCGTTCTTCCCACGAACCATACGCTACTGGAACAGGAAAGGGAGATAACGACAGTGGCACGTAAAGTGCCCTCCACCACACACCGTTGGGTGGCTTGCGGAGTATAAATGTAGATGTAGATGTAGACCCAGTTTCTTTTTTTTATATACAGTAGATATACTTTTACACTTTGGTGTACTGAAACCATAAAACGAGTTATAATGTGGATGGATTAATGTATTAATCATTTAAACAGCATAATAGAATAGTACAGTGATACAATAATGTAATATTAAAACGATATGTGTGCCGATTTTAGTACCCAATGTTTAACATTTACTAACAGTGTTTAAGTGTGTGTGTAAGATGCTTCTTGCACGTGAATTTAGTATACTTAGAACATTTTACTGAACTTAACGTTTTCTTCCACAAAGATGACATCTGCCTCTCTAAATACGCCAAGGATCGTTTTCTTCCGTTGTGGAGGGTCCATATTCAGAAGATCTCGTTCAGTCACAGCTTCTCTTGCAGCATTTCCATTCGGAATGTGTCCTCATCTCTGCATTTCTCCTTCATTTAGCTGATCACCAACAATTTCTAGGAACAGTCTTCTTTTCTGTAGGGTATTTGTATCCACCGTAGGTAAGTTGCAATTACAGCATATAACAGTTATGTGTACATACGTCGAGTAAGGTTGAACTATATTAAACACTGCATACCATCCTAGTTGAGGTAAGGGTTCTGTCTTCCATTCACTTTAATTAGTTTTTGAAATCAGAGTTTAACTGCTTACCTGCTGTTCTGTTGGACCTGTCTCTTCTAGTGAGGATAAAGAGCTTCATTCCAAAAATGATCCTTATTCTGCAAAACTACAACATTGTCAGATATATTCAAGCAGCGTGTCTGCTGTTTCATCGTTTTATAGAGAGACCATTACCTTGGAGTATAAAGGTAGAAATTAAGTAATCTGAGTAGAAGTGAATCACTATACAAATGGATTTGCTTATAGCAGGAAACAATGACTTTCCACAGGAAGAGACATTCGTGTGTTCAAAACAAAAATGACTCCGCTTGTACCCGCCTTAATACAAACATACACTTTCCATTGTTGACATGTTGAATAGTGTCCGATATAGCTACAATAATAAGGGTTAAAAGATGCAGATTCGAAAAAAGGGCCGAACAGCTTGAAAAGTACTATTCCTGCGAATGCCTAACTATAGCTCCAAAATAATTTTTTTATCGTCAGAATATACTGCCATAAGGAAGAAATAAAGTCAATGATGGGGATTTATTAAAACCAAATATTTTCGTATCGTAAGATTATAAAGCGTACATATGGGTGAAAGTAAACCAGAACGCCTTACGAACGTTAACGACTTGCTTTCATTCTCAAGGCTGCCCACAGGTACTTATGACCAGTTACGTGGTGGAATAGAAGCTGTATAAATTATTAAAGTAGCAACAAAGAGGATATTGTATCCACAGCACGAGCTTCAGCTGTTAGCGCGCACGTCCAACCATTTCGGCAGAGGACCACCACGCTCACACCGAGGGAAACAATTGTCCCTGCAACACATCTGTGAGTTCCATTGACTTACTAGACTTTTATATCCTCAGTCTCTTGCAAGAATTGGCAAAATCATACCACTGGGATTTTAGAGATATCATTTTGACATTGCCTTATTTCCTGAATGGCCCTATTCTCAAATAAGTAGTCCCTTACCTCAAGAGAAACATTCTCGTCGCAATGAACGTAGACTCCTCATCGAATCACACATGTTTCTGCTGCAATTTGCTGTATGAATTATGTCATAAGTGGGACAGCTAAAGAAAAGAAATAATTTGAATGATGTTCAAAGTAATTCAAATCAAATGGCTCTGAGCACTATGGGACTTAACAGCTGAGGTCATCAGTCCCCTAGAACTTAGAACTACTTAAACCTAACTAACCTAAGGACATCACACACATCCATGCCCGTAGCGGTCACGCGGTTCCAGACTGAAGCGCCTAGAACCGCTCGGCCCCTGCAGCCGCCTTAAAGTACTTCCAATACTTCTTCAAACACAAATAAAATCTGAGGAGACCTTTTCATTGTGGCAGCCACTAATGCAGAGTGCTGCACTGTTAGTGGAAATAGAGCTGTTATACACGGAAAAATATTATAAAATAAAAAAAGGTATTGAAAACATAGAGAAGTCCGGTTACATGAGCCAGTATTATCTTCAAATGGAACGACACGACGGAGCTAGGCAATATAACTACTATGCTTGCGTAAGAAACAAAGAAAATGATTCTAATTTGAAATACTTTCAAGGGAAAATTACACGGAGTGAGAGCGCGGATTGTCAGCTAGTCATGAGAGTTCTAGAGTTTCCTTTCAAAGGACGGCATACACTGTAGCACTGAACAGCTTGGCGACAGCACGTAATGGCCTCCCACGTTTGAAGGCCACCATGAATGTACCTGGCATCAAATCTTGTGCCTGCTAATTCCGTATTCTCCTGACTGGAATGGGCTGGTAGCATGGTTCAACTAATCGAGCCTGACTACAAGGTTAACATCCCCAAGTTCTCGTTGAAAAGTTACAGCATAACTGGACTCTCTATATGACATGCCGTCATCTAAAAAACGTATTTCTGTTTTTTTTCGACGATTAAATGTCACAAAGACACGTCAGTTATACTGCAACATTTCAACAGCCACTTGAGAATGGCTATAAACTCGAAATCATAATTGTGTGAAATAAATGAACAGTAATTTACAGTCAAATGGCGGAAACTTCTACCAAAAATGACTCCCAAATAACGGAGTCCTGGAATGCTGTTATTTAGCACGGTTCCTCACTACTGCGCCAATGTTCACGTTAACAAATAACGAATGAGCTACAGCAAACGAGTGCGTAATGAATGAGACACGATCAAGCTACGAATGAGGCAGAACATGCCATTTGCTTGGGTAGCGTCCTTCCGCAGGTAAAAGCATACAGGTAGTGCACATTGCCAACTGTGCTGGGGCGCTATCCTGAATTACATCTTTTACGCCTTTAAGGCGGGGGGGGGGGGGAGGATTTTTCGACCATTAGGTGGTCCCACCCCATATTTTGCCAGTGCGGGGCCATACAGATACACGCCTTCCATCGTGACTGCGTCGGCCGTGAACAAAACCTGAATGAAAACAGCTTTCCTTAACCCTCATCACCGGGATTGAATTTAAATAAAAATACCATTACACTAGCTACACCAAGAAGAAATGCAGATGATAAACGGGTATTCATTGGACAAATATATTATACTAGAACTGACATATGATTACATTTTAACGCAATTTGGGTGCGTTGATCCTGAGATATCAGTACCCAGAACAACCACCTCTGGCCGTAATAACGGCCTTGATACGCCTGGGCATTGAGTTAAACAGAGCTTGGATGGTGTGTACATGCAGCTTCAACACGATACCACAGTTCATCAAGAGTAGTGACTGGCGTATTGTGACGAGCCAGTTGCTCGGCCACCATTGACCAGACGTTTTCAATTGGTGAGAGATCTGGAGAATGTGCTGGCCAGGGCAGCAGTCGAACATTTCCTGTATCCAATAAGGCCCGTACAGGACCTGCAACATGCGGTCGTGCATTATCCCGCTCAAGTGTAAGGTTTCGCAGGGATCGAATGAAGGTTAGAGCCACGGGTCGTAACACATCTGAAATGTAACGTCCACTGTTCAGAGTGCGGTCGATGCGAACAAGAGGTGACCGAGACGTGTAACCAATGGCACCCCATACCATCACGCCGAGTGATACGCCAGTATGGCGATGACGAATACACGCTTCAATGTGCGTTCACCGCGATGTCGCCAAACACGGATGCGACCATCATGATGCTGTAAACAGAACCTGGACTCATCCGAAAAAATGTCGTTTTGCCATTCGTGCACCCAGGTTCGTCGTTGAGTACACCATCGCAGGCGATCCTGTCTGTGATGCAGAGTTAAGGGTAACTGCAGCCATGGTCTCCGAGCTGATAGTCCATGCTTCTGCAAACGTCGTCGAACTGTTCGTGCAGATCGTGGTTGTCCTGCAAACGTCCCCATCTGTTGACTCAGGGATCGAGACGTGTCTGCACGATCCGTTACAGCCATACGGAGAAGATGCCTGCCATCTCGACTGTTAGTGACACGAGTCCTTTGGGATACAGCACGCCAGCCTGTGTGGCCGAGCGGTTCTAGGCGTTTCAGTCTGGAACAGCGCGACCGCTACGGCCGCAAGTTCGAATCCTGCCTCGGGCATGGATGTGTGTGATGTCCTTAGGTTAGTTAGATTTAAGTAGTTCTAAGTTCTAGGGGACTGATGACCATAGATGTTAAGTCCCATAGTGCTCATAGCCATTTGAACCATTTGATACAGCACGGCGTTCCGTATTACTCTCCTAAACCCACCGATTCCGTATTCTGCTAACAGTCATTGGATCTAGACCAACGCGAACAGCAATGTTGCTATACGATAAACCGCAATCGTGATAGGCTACAATCCGTTCTTTATCAAAGTCGGTAACGTGATGGTACGCATTTCTCTTCCTTACACGAGGCATCATAACAACGTTTCACCAGGCGACGCCGGTCAACTTCTGCTTGTGTATGAGAAATCGGCTGGAAACTTTCCTCAAGTCAGCACGTTGTAGGTGTCGCCACCGGCGCCAACCTTGTGTGAATGCTCTGCATAGCTAACCATTTGTATAACACAGCATCTTCTTCCTCTCGGTTAAATTTCGCGTCTGTAACAACACGTCATCTTCGTGGTGTAGCAATTTTAATGGCCAGTAGTGTGCATAACTATTCTGAGATGAATATCTCATAGTGCTATTCTTCAACAAAACATTGGTGGTTTCAAAAGGTCATGCGTACGTAACGTCCTGGGAAAAAACTGTGTATTAACTTCATTCACTTATTCAGTACGCACGTAACTGACCCAAGGTTGCTTTCTTTCAGGTCATAATTTCATCGGCTAATAGAATCTGAGGTCTAAATTTACGATAACTGATTAATAGTATGTTATTTCTTTGTATGTTTTGGATGTAACAGTCGAGTTGGCCTAACGAACATGAATGTGAATCGCTCTGGGACAGGCAATGATCTACAGACTCCAGTAGATTGTGACGAAGCATGAATGCACATCCGCACCTCAAGGACACTTATTCATCACTGATGAAGTGTGGAAAGCCCCCTTGACAACATGAGTTCACAAACAGGCAGCAGTATTGTGGGTCTTCGTGTTCCTTGTGGTGCATTCAATTTCTTGTCTTCGAATTTTTTTTTTCAGTTGTCCTAACCATATATCGCGCCACTGTTCGCCGTGTTTTCCTCTGCATGTATCAAATATTTCAAAAGTTTGAAGGTGTTTTCCATCTTCGTGCTAATATGTTACTACTCTGTCCGACAACCTCTGTACTGTACTTATAAGTTTAAGACTTTCTCTGCCCCTATCATTTTCCCTGCAGTGCTCCTTCCGATACCAACTTCAAGTATTCTTTGATGTCGTACCAGACGTTCCTCTAGTCCTGTAGCCTCTTTCCTTTTGTGAGACCTCTCCTTCGGACTCAGTTTATGATCTGTTCTTTTCAGCACTTCTTCAATTCGTACATACATCTCTCCAATGAATTATTACCATTCTACGATGCATCACATGTATGCTTCCACTTCCTGTATATTCGGATTTCCACTGATTCACGTGGCACTCCCATCCAATGCTGTGCTCCAGGGGTACACTTGGAAGAGCTGCTCCCTCAGTTCCATACCAATATTTGTTACCACTGGAGCACTTACAACGAAGAGAGTTTTCTTATATGCGTCAGACTACTTCTGATTTCCTCACTTCTTAGACTATCCTGCTAATGTTTTCTCCCAGAGAGGAGAATTCCTTTATTTCGTTCCCTATTGTGCCTGTAAGCGGTCCGCGACATCTCTAATGCAGTTATAACGAGTAAGATTATTAATCACACCCTCCACTGCACAGGATTATTCACAGTAGCAAGATTCTCGCAAAAACTGATTTCTTCCTCCAGTCGCCTGCACTGTTCATGTGCTAATATTGTATTCACGCTAGTATCTCTCTTACAGCCAGATCTAACAAATCTAGCTCATATCTCCGGTCATGTACCGTGCCGGACGTTATCATATTACCGGCATAACAGATCCTTCATCACCACGGTTATGTCCAAACTCTACAACTGATTTTGTGTGTCAACCCCTTCAATGCGTGTACAAACCACAAAATCCTTTATACAGGCTAACTACAGACTGCGACATACGACTATAATAAGATGACATGTCGTTCTCCATTTCGGTTGCGAACCAAGTTTCTTTACTCATTTCTACCGACTTTAACCGTCGTCATTTTAGTTTTGTTTATGCTAAAACCATAATCTCTGCTAGCTATATTGTCAGTTCTTCATTACCAGGACTGCTTTGTCGTCTGCTTACCATAACGTTGGTGTTGGTTTCTCTTGTCCTTTTATTTCCAGATTTTATTCCACCTGCCTCAATGTACAAGTTGATAAACAAAGGTGATAATATGCAACCCTGCTGTGGATCCTTCTAGACTTGAGATTGTTGTCCTTGACATTTATTTTTATTTGGTTTTTGCAAGTCGTACATTTTATACTTTTGACTGAGGCTTTTTAACTGTATATTCGAATCTTTCACTGTTCTGAACGTTTGATCTTACCACGTAGAAAATAAATTATAGAAGACTGTCTTGTTTCTAGCAAGCCAACTCGTACGCCGATAAGTGCTTTGAAGGATGCTACATATCATCACCGAACTTATATGTGAATAACTTCGAGATCATTTACCTGGGAGCGAATATCGACCGTGGGAGAGGAAATGTGGGGGCTGGACCCGCTTTTACAGAATCTGTGTTGGAGTGTTTACATGACCAACCAGATTCACTGTTGGGGAAACTGATTTACGAAAGCTAGATTTGGGAGCCTCTTGCAAACCTAACGTTTGGGATAAACAGGCGCTTCCTGTGGAGAACTGGGGAGGGAGGAGGGAGGAGAGTTAACTCTGGGAGGGACGCACTTCAGCATTAGAGCTTTTTTTTTTGGTTCCAGCAGTACGTACTTTACTGTAGAACGGTCACGGGCGACAACTATCACTCAACCATCGTCACGTAACGTTCGTCTTATTTCTAAGGAATAATGTACAGAGGAACGGAGAAGAAATTAATGACCTTATTACATGATGATTAGTTTCACTTTAGGACAGGTAAAGGCACTAGAGATGCGTTATGCGTTTCAGAGAGGGTGCTTGACAAGAAGCAAAAGAAGAATTATTAGGATCTATCGACATAAAATATGGCTTCAGGAATGGAAAATGGTGCATTGAGATCGAAATTCTGAAAAATATTCGGCGCAGGCGTACATATCATATATACGAGAACCAAGAGGTGCCATTAATAATGGACTGCGGAGAACGAAGTGCTCGGATTAAGAAGAGTGTGAGAAAGGGATTCCGTGTTTCTTCCCCACTGCTCAATCTATGCATTTAAAAGCAATGGCAGAAATGAAAGGAAGGTACAGAAGTAGGATTAAAACTCTAAGTGAAAGTGTATCAGTGAGGAAATTCGGCAATGACTTTGATTTCCTTAGTGAAATCGAGGAAAAACTGTGAGATCCCTGTTGAACGAAATGAACAGTTTAATGAGCACATAAAATGTATCGAGAGTAAACTGAGGAAAGGCGAATGTAGTTAGGAATAAAAGAAACGAAATTAGCAATAAGTTTAACATCAAAACTGATCGTCAAGAATTTGACAAAATGAAGGATAAAGCAGGACTGACACTGGCAGAGAGAGGCGTTTCTAGCCAAAATAAATCCTAGTGTCAAGTACCGGCCTCAGATCCAGGCAAATTGTTTCAGAATGTATGTTTGAAGCACATCATTGTATGCATGCGAACCACGGGCTGTAGAAAACACGGAAAACCAGAATCTAAAATTACGAGATAAGGCGCTACATAATGATTTCCAGAATGATGTGGAGTGATAAAAATGATGAGGTTATCAGCAAAATCAGTGAAAAATATGTGGAATACACAGGAAAAGGCAAAGGGATGAATGGACATTTGTTAGGACGTCGGGGTATTAGAGGATCCTATAGTTGCTAAAAACTGTGCAGGGAGAAAGAGAGAGATTGGAATATACAATACACAGACCAAGTAATTGAGGACACTGGGTGCAAGCGCTACTCCGATATGAAGGAGGGAGGCAGCTCGTGGCGTGCCGCATCAAACGGATGATATACACTGACGAAATAAAAACCGTAACACCAAGAAGGAGTTTTAGAACATAAACGTGTTTCTACATTTAAAAGATGATGTCTATTCAAATTTTGATCCAGTCGCATAGCAGTTGTGCTAGTACCGCCACTTCGAGGACGCACAACAGGTTTGCTTTAAATACACTCTGTAACGGTCGTGAGCGTTACTTACCACGAGATTGTACATGGAGAGTAACGTAGGTCAAGAACGTCTTTGAGGCGACAACGACGCCATTATCAACACCACACTGAATTTGAACGAGTTCCTATAATAGGGATACGAGAAGCTTGATATCCCATGTGCGACAATGCAGAAAGATTTGAAAGGAATGTAGCAACTGTACATGATTGCTGGCAGCGGTGGTCAGGATAATGTTCGATCGCAGGGAGATCAGGCTCCAGACTGCAACGTGGCCCTACCGAGAGGGAAGACCATCCGTTCGGCGTATGGCTCTGGCCATGTTACTGTCTCTGCATCAGCAGTCTGACCAGCAGTTGGCACCACAGTGAAACAACGAATCTTTATAAAGCAGTTCGAGGAAAGGTTTGAGCCTGTAGCGTGCGTTCCACTGACTGCTAACGACATCTGGCGCTCCAGTGGTGTCAAGCAAGAGCCCACTGGACGACGGGGAAAAGGTATGGTGTTTTGTCCGAAGAGACTGCCTCGGTGCCAGTGGTAGTCTTGTGTTCGTTAGGAGGAGGGCATTCGAGGGCCTGCCACCAACCTGTGCGCATGCTAGACATACTGGACCTCCACCTGAAGTTATGGTCTTAGTTCCGATTTCGTACAACAGCAGGAGCACTTCGGTGGTTATCCCATGCGCACTAACTAAAAATATATACCTCAGTCTGCTTATTCGACCTCTTGTGCTGCCATTTATGAACAGTATTCAGATAACGCTAGCCCACAGATCGCCGTTGTAGCCCGCCATGCCCTAGGGAGTGTCAACCTGTCTTGGCATGCTCGATCACTAGATCTGTCTCCAACTGAGCACATATCGGACATAATCGAACGACAACTCCAGCTTCAACCACAAGCGGCATTAACCGTCTCTGTACTGACCGACCAAGTGCAGCGACTGACCTGGAGCTCCATCCCAGAAAGTGACATCCGGTACCTGTATGACAAAGTGCTTGCACGTTTGCGTGCTCTCATCAACGTTCTGGCGGTTACACCATTATTAACATACGAGCATTTCACATTCCCAATAGCTTATATCGAGCTTACGCTAACGTGTGATCTTTCAATGTTAATCATTTAAATATTTGCATAGACAATTCTATTCGCGAAGTTTCATTACTCTACATTAATATATTGCTGTTGCGATTTTCTTCCCCTCAGTGTATAGAGGGTGGCCTATTGATAGTGACGGGGCCAAATATCTCACGAAATAAGCATCAAACGAAAAAAACGGAACTTGTCTAGCTTGAAGGGGGAAACCAGATGGTGCTATGGTTGGCCCGCTAGATAGGGGTGCCATAGGTCAGTTTAAATAGAAACCCCCATTTTTTTATTACATATTCGTGTGGTAAAGAAATATGAATATTTTAGTAGGGCCATTTTTTTCGCTTTGTGATAGATGGCGCTGTAATAGTCACAAACCTATAAGTACTTGGTATCACGTAACATTCCGCCAGTGCGGACGGTATTTGCTTCGTGATACATTACCAGTGATAAAATGGACCGTTTACCAATTGCGAAAAAGGTCGATATTTTGTTGATGTATAGCTACTGTGATGAAAATGCCCAACGGGCGTGTGCTATGTTTCCTGGTGGGTATCCTGGACGACATCATCCAACTGTCCGGACCGTTCGCCGTATACTTACGTTATTTAAGGAAACAGGAAGTGCTCAGATATATGTGAAACGTCAACCACGACCTGCAACAAATGATGATGACCAAATATGTGTTTTAGCTGCTGTCGCGGCTAATCCGCACATCAGTAGCGACAAATTACGCGAGAACCGGGTATCTCAAAAACGTCGGTGTTGAGAATGCTACATCAACATCGATTGCACCCGTACCGTATTTCTATGCACCAGGAATTGCATGGCGACAACTTTGAACGTCGTGTACCGTTCTGCCACAGGACACAAGAGAAATTAAGGGACGATGACAGATTTTTTACGCATGTTCTATTTAGCGACGAAGCGTCACTCACCAACCGCGCTAACGTAAACCTGCATAATATGCACTACTGGGCAACGGAAAATCCACGATGGCTTTGACAAGTGGAACATCAGCGACCTTGGCGGGTTAATGTACGGTGCGGCATTATGGGAGGATAATTGGCCCCCATTTTATCAGCGGCAATCTAAATGGTGCAATGTATGCTGATTTCCTACGTAATGTTCTACCGATGATACTACAAGATGTTTCACTGCATGACAGAACGGCGATGTACTTCGAACATGAAGGATATGTGGCACATAGCTCGCGTGCGGATGAAGCGGTATTGAATAACATATTTCATGACAGGTGGATTGGTCGTCTAAGCACCATACCATGGCCCGCACGTTCACCGGATCTGACGCCACGGATTTCTTTCTGTGGGGAAAGTTGAAGGATATTTGCTATCGTGATCCACCGACAACGCCTGACAACATGCGTCACCGCATTGTCAGTGCACGTGCGAACTTTACGGAAGGCGAACTACTTGCTATTGAGAGGAATGTCGTTACATGTATTGCCAAATGCATTGAGGTTGACGGACATCATTTTGAGCATTTATTTCATTAATGTGGTGTTTACAGGTAATCACGTCGCAACAGCATGCGTTCTCAGAAATGATAGTTCACAGATGTACATGTATCACATTGGAACAACCGAAATAAAATGTTCAAACGTATCTACGTCCTGCATTTTAATTTAAAAGACCCACCTGTTACCAACTGTTCGTCTAAAATTGTGAGCCATATGTCTGTGACTATTACAGCGCCATCTACCACAAAACGAGAAAAGTGGTCCCACTAAAATGTTCATATTTCTTTACGTGCTATACGAATATCTAATAAAAGTGGGGGTTCCTATTTCAAAAACGCAGCTGATATTCGTTTGATCTTTGTCAGCGCCATCTAGCGTGCCAACCATAGCGCCATCTGGGTCCCCCTTCAAGCTAGATAAGTTTCGTTCTTTGTAGGTTTTTCGTTTGACGCTTATTTCGTGAGATATTAGGCGCGGTCACGATCAATGGACCACCCTGTATGAAAAGAAAGTAGTTACTTCGGACTACCACTCGTATGTCAGATGACGTGTAACAGGGCACTGCATTTACCAGATGCAGTGTCGGAAGTTTAGGTTGCAGTGGCTTAGTATTCCAGATGGCGCTGCCGCAGTCGGTGAGCGAAGCGTCACCAGGGATCAGGGGCTGCACTGTATTTGCGCGCGGATTGCAGCTGGTGTCCGCAGACGCGGGCAGAGAATGCAGTGGAATCCCGCAGAGGCCCGTGTGCTCTGCC
The DNA here is from genome assembly GCF_023864345.2 of Schistocerca serialis cubense. Classification (NCBI taxonomy): domain Eukaryota; kingdom Metazoa; phylum Arthropoda; class Insecta; order Orthoptera; family Acrididae; genus Schistocerca; species Schistocerca serialis. Next base: position 234,612,268 of record NC_064638.1, on the reverse strand, counting down.
GCGCATCCTGCTGACGGGGCACGGGCTGCCAGACAGACCGACAGACTGAGAGACAGATGGATCCCGCGGCGGCGCGGGTAATGAGCAGCACCCGGATACACCGCAGCTCCGAGCCGCACACGGTCTCTGGGGGAGCGGCCCGCACGTTTTTCTGCTGCACTGCGCTCGAGGGCCAGCGGCGGTATCTTGTTTAATTATTTCAAATGCGCTACAGCAGAAGCCTCTTCATACAAATTACTCTGCTAGAGTATGTAATGAAAAGCGGAAAGTGTTGCGGAAAGATCTGACCAGTGAGACATATGCGAGGGTATCCCGGTGTAGTTAATCTGGAACTGCAGGCAGAGGACAGCAGTGAGAGGAAACTGTAACACATTCTACATGAACCAATACAATTTAACTAATTTCGCTTTAGGCAAACTTCTAATCATTAATGAAGATGGTATCTGTTATTTCGGACATGTCCGAAAGAACAGATACCATTGGTGATCTTGCAGTTCTCGAATGATAAAATTACAATTAACTGTTTATCAACAATAAATATTCATCAACGTATGAAAGCAGCTATTGGTCTGGATTCCATTTTAATTCTAATCATTATATTTGCTAGAGTACTGATAGCAGAAATGGTCTTTAAGATCCACGTTTAGCTCTATCTTTGTGTAAATAATTCATGTCTTCAGTTTTGATCTTTATAGTATACGGTTATATTTATTATCATTTCCTCGGAGATCCATCAGTGGAAAACGGGGATTTCTGTTTAATGTCCCGTCGACAACGAGGTCATTAGAGTAAGAACACAAGGTTCGATTAGGGACGGACATTGACCGTGCCATTTCAAAGGAACAAGGCATTTTCTTTGAGCTAATAGGATAAAAACTGGAAAACTACCTTTGGATGGACGGAGGGGAATTGAAAAGTCGTTCTCTGGAATGCGACTGCAGCGTGCCAACTATTACAAACCTGGCGCTGTACGGTCAGTGGTGGCTTAATCACTCGTCAGTCTGCCTTTGGCTGTAGAGTGGTGCGATAGTTCCAGGCCGCTCCGTATCGCGTTGCCGGGGGGGTTGTTTACTACCGCGCCACCGCGCGATTGCTGAGTGTTATGGCTACGTTCCTGACATGCAAAGAAAAAAAATGTTTCAAATGGCTCTGAGCACTATGGGACTTAACTTCTAAGGTCATCAGTCCCCTAAAACTTAGGTTAAAGTACTTCTAACTAACCTAAGGACATCACACACATCAATGCCCGAGGCAGGATTCGAACCTGCGACCGTAGCGGCCGCGCGGTTCCAGACTATAGCGCCCAGAACCGCTCGGTCAACCTGGCGGCCCTGACATGCAATGACTAAGCCGCGCGGGGTAGCCGAGCGGTCTATGGTGCCTTGTCACGGTCCGCGCGGCTGCCCCCAAGGTTCGAGTCCTCCCTCGAGCTATTGTGTGTGTTCCCCCTAGCGTAAGTTAGTTTCAGTTACATTAAGTAGCGTGTAAGCTTAGGGACCGACGATCTCAGCAGTTTGGGCCCATAAAATCTTACCACAAATTTCCAATTTTCCAATAGCGCTTTCGTATTGGAAAGCCACGATCAAGCTGCAGTTTGACACTACATACTCGTGACCCAAAGATTACGAAGTAGAGACATTTTTACGCTACGTGATAAATGTTCACCAGAAAGAGCTGCTAGGTATGCACTTCTCTGTCATCTCCAGCGTTGTCTACTTTAAGTTCACTGACTATGAGGCCTCTGACAAATTTGGAAATTTGTGGGAAGGTCTTATGGGACCAAATTGCTGAGGTCATCAGTCCCTAAGTTTCCACACTATTTAATCTCACATAAACTAACTTACGCTAAGGACGACACACACACCCATGCCCGATGGAGGACTCGAACCTCCTATGGGGGAAGCCGAACGGACGGTGACAAGGCATCTCAGACCACGCGGCTAACCCGAGCGTCTCAAACAAACTTCTCAGACGCTTGACGGAAGCTTATAGGTTCTGCCACTATAATGGAAACGTGGGTGTGGTGACGCTCGAACGTGCTGGACTGGGAATACAAAATGTGCGCGTGTTTGAGCTCCCATCTGAATTTCCAGCGGATTTGGTCGCCCTCGCTCTTCGCCCCTATGGAGCAGTCCTCGGCCATTTTTTTTTTTTTTTTTTTTTTTTTTTTGGTCATCAGTCTACTGACTGGTTTGATGCGGCCCGCCACGAATTCCTTTCCTATGCTAACCTCTTCATCTCAGAGTAGCACTTGCAACCGTCAATTATTTGCTTGACGTATTCCAATCTCTGTCTTCCTCTACAGTTTTTGCCCTCTACAGCTCCCTCTAGTACCATGGAAGTCATTCCCTCATGTCTTACCAGATGTCCTATCATCCTGTCCCTTCTCCTTATCAGTGTTTTTCCACATATTCCTTTCCTCTCCGATTCTGCGTAGAACCTCTTCATTCCTTACCTTATCAGTCCACCTAATTTTCAACATTCGTCTATAGCACCACATCTCAAATGCTTCGATTCTCTTCTGTTCCGATTTCCCACAGTTCATGTTTCACTACCATACAATGCTGTACTCCAGACGTACATCCTCAAATTAAGGCCGGTATTTGATATTAGTAGACTTCTCTTGGGCAGAAATGCCTTTTTTGCCATAGCGAGTGTGCTTTTGATGTCCTCCTTGCTCCGTCCGTCATTGGTTATTTTACTGCCTAGGTAGCAGAATTCCTTAACTTCATTGACTTCGTGACTATCAATCCTGATGTTAAGTTTCTCGCTGTTCTCATTTCTACTACTTCTCATTACCTTCGTCTTCCTCCAATTTACTCTCAAACCATACTGTGTACTCATTAGACTGATCATTCCGTTTAGCAGATCATTTAATTCTTCTTCACTTTCTCTCAGGATAGCAATGTCATCAACGAATAGTATCATTGGCATCCTTTCACCTTGTATTTTAATTCCACTCCTGAACCTTTCTTTTATTTCCATCATTGCTTCCTCGATGTACAGATTGAAGAGTAGGCGCGAAAGGCTACAGCCTTGTCTTACACCCTTCTTAATACGAGCACTTCGTTCTTGATCGTCCACTCTTATTACTCCCTCTTGGTTGTTGTGCATATTGTATATGACCCGTCTCTCCCTATAGCTTACCCCTACTTTTTTCAGAATCTCGAACAGCTTACACCATTTTATATTGTCGAACGCTTTTTCCAGGCCGACAAATCCTATGAAAGTGTCTTGATTTTTCTGTAGCCTTGCTTCCATTATTAGCCGTAACATCAGAATTGCCTCTCTCGTCCCTTTACTTTTCCTAAGGCCAAACTGATCGTCAACTAGCGCATTCTCAATTTTCTTTTCCATTCTTCTATATATTATTCTTGAAAGCAGCTTCGATGCATGAGCTGTTAAGCTGATTGTACGATAGTTCTCGCACTTATCAGCTCTTGCCGTCTTCGGAATTGTGTGGATGATGCTTTTCCGAAAGTCAGATGGTATATCGCCAGACTCACATATTCTACACACCAACGTGAATAGTCGTTTTGTTGCCACTTCCCCCAATGATTTTAGAAATTCTGATGGAATGTTATCTATCCCTTCTGCCTTATTTGACCGTAAGTCCTCCAAAGCTCTTTTAAATTCCGATTCTAATACTGGATCCCCTATCTCTTCTAAATCGACTCCTGTTTCTTCTTCTATCACATCAGACAAATCTTCACCCTCATAGAGGCTTTCAATGTATTCTTTCCACCTATCTGCTCTCTCCTCTGCATTTAACAGTGGAATTCCCGTGACACTCTTAATGTTACCACCGTTGCTTTTAATGTCACCAAAGGTTGTTTTAACTTTCCTGTATGCTGAGTCTGTCCTTCCGACAGTCACACCTTTTTCGATGTCTTCACATTTTTCCTGCAGCCATGTCGTCTTGTCTTCCCTGCACTTAATATTTATTTCATTCCTCAGCGACCTGTATTTCTGTATTCCCGATTTTCCCGGAACGTGTTTGTACTTCCTCCTTTCATCAATCAACTGAAGTATTTCTTCTGTTGCCCATGGTTTCTTCGTAGCTATCTTCTTTGTACCTATGTTTTCCTTCCCAACTTCTATGATGGCCCTTTTTAGAGATGTCCATTCCTCTTCAACTGTACTGCCTACTGCGCTATTCCATATTGCTGTATCTATAGCGTTAGAGAACTTCAAACGTATCTCGTCATTCCTTAGTACTTCCGTATCCCACTTCTTTGCGTATGGATTCTTCCTGACTAATGTCTTGAGCTTCAGCCTACTCTTTATCACTACTATATTGTGATCTGAGTCTAGATCTGCTCCTGGGTACGCCTTACAATCCAATATCTGATTTTGGAATCTCTGTCTGACCATGATGTAATCTAATTGAAATCTTCCCGTGTCTCCCGGCCTTTTCCAAGTATACCTCCTCCTCTTGTGATTCTTGAACAGGGTATTCGCTGTTACTAGCTGAAACTTGTTACAGAACTCAATTAGTCTTTCTCCTCTTTCACTCCTTGTCGCAAGCCCATATTCTCCTGTAACCTTTTCTTCTACTCCTTCCCCTACAACTGCATTCCAGTCGCCCATGACTATTAGATTTTCGTCCCCCTTTACATACTGCATTACCCTTTCAATATTCTCAAACACTTTCTCTATCTGTTCATCTTCAGCTTGCGACGTCGGCATGTATACCTGAACTATCGTTGTCGGTGTTGGTCTGCTGTCGATTCTGATTAGAACAACCCGGTCACTGAACTGTTCACAGTAACACACCCTCTGCCCTACCTTCCTATTCATAACGAATCCTACACCTGTTATACCATTTTCTGCTGCTGTTGATATTACCCTATACTCATCTGACCAGAAATCCTTGTCTTCCTTCTACTTCACTTCACTGACCCCTACTATATCTAGATTGAGCCTTTGCAATTCCCTTTTCAGATTTTCTAGTTTCCCTACCACGTTCGCCGGCCGCGATGGTCTAGCGGTTCTGGCGCTGCAGTCCGGAACCGCGGGACTGCTACTGTCGCAGGTTCGAATCCTGCCTCGGGCATGGGTGTGTGTGATGTCCTTAGGTTAGTTAGGTTTATGTAGGTCTAAGTTCTAGGGGACTTATGACCGAAGATGTTGAGTTCCATAGTTCTCAGAGCCATTTGAACCAACCTACCACGTTCAAGCTTCTGACATTCCACGCCCCGACTCGTAGAACGTTACCCTTTCGTTGATTATTCAATCTTCTTCTCATGGTAACCTCCCCCTTGGCAGTCCCCGGAGATCCGAATGGGGGACTATTCCGGAATCTTTTGCCAATGGAGAGATCATCATGACACTTCTTCAATTACAGGCCACATGTCCTGTGGATACACGTTATGTGTCTTTAATGCAGTGGTTTCCATTGCCTTTTGCATCCTCATGTCGTTGATCATTGCTGATTCTTCCGCCTTTAGGGGCAATTTCCCACCCCTAGGACAAGAGAGTGCCCTGAACCTCTATCCGCTCCTCCGCCCTCTTTGACAAGGCCGTTGGCAGAATGAGGCTGACTTCTTATGCCGGAAGTCTTCGGCCGCCAATGCTGATTATTTATCAAAATTTAGGCAGTCGCGCGGATCGAACCCGGGACCGAAGACGTTATGATTATGAATCAAAGACGCTACCCCCAGACCACGGGTATACGGCCGAAAGATGGAAGACCTTCCAAACTTACCCTGTCCTTAACGGGGTGGGGCAGGTCCGTATTCAGTTGCACCACCATATACCTTCGTATCTCAAAATCGCTGGTTGCCGGTCAGCCGAGGACGTGCTCCGGATGTGAACAGGTAGGACATGTGCGTACTGAATGCCTGCAACGCCGTCGCGTGCAGACGCGCTCGCCGGTCAGATACGACCGTCGATAGTGACCTCTATGCCGATTACGTATGTTGCGGTGGCGAGACGGGAGGCACGAGCTGTTTGTGACGACCCTTCTATATTGGGCTAAGCGTTGGAGGCCCCTGCTACAATTTCTCAGGAACCCCAACGTCTTCCAGCGCCGATGCCTCTGTTGCCCTCCCGTCGAGCCCAGGCGCGTCGCTACAACCACAAGCCGACCGTGCGGTGGAGATTGAAGAACAGGATGGCGCGTCCACTCCCTGCCTGCGATGGACACAGAGGCGAGACAGCGTAAACAGAAATCGCCATAAAAAGGGCGCATAACTACCGACGGCCCGAGTAAGCAACGATGGATGACGAGGTGCGTCGCCGATAAACCGATCCCACATGGCCGACGCTAACGTATCACACGGTTCGCTGTCTTCTCCCGCTACCTGTGGGTCCGGGCACTGTGGGATGCGGGAGATCACCGAAGCCCCACGACTACGTCTGCCTGTCGAGATCCAGTGGTATCGACCCCCCTGAGAGACTGGACGCAGGAGATGGAGATGCAGGATGCATTTCAGGACCCTGACGATACACCGATGCCGTTGGCGACGTCTACGTTGACGGCGACAGACGCCTAGGCCGGCATGACCCACAGCCGTCGCTTATTATCTCTACGCCCTGAAGACGCTCCACACCGCGACTACTGCCCACCGGTAATACCAAGGACAGCCCCCACGATGTGATGGAACAGGCATACCGCCTCGCCACTATCAATGTCAACGGCGTTACTTCTGCTTTCAAAACCCGTATGTTGCAAGATAGCTTTCGAGCTGCGGATCTGGATGCTGGTTTCCTTCAAAAAGTCCGATCAGGACTCTGTATCGATACCTACGATAATGACGGCTACGATATGTCTTCAGATGTGGGCGGAGGAGGTACAGCTATTCTGCTGAGAGAAGGGATTATGGGAACTGATGTATCCTAATTTACCGTCGGCCCAGGGGGTCGCACTCACGGTTGGTGTATTTCGTCTGATGAACCTGTATGTTCCTTCAGGCACCGACGGAAGGAGAGAACGTCGCACCTTTTTTGACGAAGCACTGCTCTTCCAGGGCAATGCCGAACACTTGGTAGTAGGCAGAGATTTCAGTTGTGTGCTCGGACCATCCGACTAGATGCCGCACTATACCACTTGCCCTGCACTTCAGGCACTTGTAAAGGACTTGGCATTGTCAGACACATGGGTCATACAACAAGGCGACCGAAAGGCATACATCTACTTTACTAATCATTCCGCGAGCCGTTTGGATGAGTTTACATACACGCACATACGTACGTGTGTACCCTCAAACTCCCCCGCCAATGCGTCCGACGAAATAGAGGTTCGTGGCGCCTCGGTGTGGCCCTTCTTGGTGAGGTAAATTGCAGACGCGAAGTTGAGTCCACATTGAGCAGATGCAAACGGTGATTACCCGCCTACAGTTCCGTACTTCAATGGTGGTTACGGTGTGTCAAGCCCGCCTTGAGCCGAACATTAGCCAGCTATGGACGACATAGAGCGCGTTGGTGTACCACGTCCACTGATTTCTAATACACTGCGCTCCGCGAACTGGCTGTGCAACCGCCGTCGCCGGGACGACAATCGGTAGAACACCATGTAAAGGCCCAATTGCTACGTATCTCCGCCGTACGTCTCACGAGAGTGTGGGTGCGGGCGATGACAAGTTGTAAGTAGGCTCTTTAGGTTTTTATGTTGGTAACAACGCCATGTAGCGCTCTGTATGAAAATCACTGACTGTGCTGTGTGAAGTCTGTGGCTGGTTGGCATTGTTGAAATATTCGCCATTGTAGTGTTGGGCTGTTGGCTGTTAACAGCGCGTAGCGTTGCGCAGTTGGAGGTGAGCCGCCAGCAGTGGTTGATGTGGGGAGAGAGATGGCGGAGTTTTGAGAGCGGATGATCTAGACGTGTGTCCATCAGAGACAGTAAATTTGTAATATTGGATATCACGAACTGTTATATATATATATATATATATATATATATATATATATATATATATATATATAGAGAGAGAGAGAGAGAGAGAGAGAGAGAGAGAGAGAGAATCAGTTCATGATATCCATACATATATCCATATATATATGATGACTTTTGAACATTATTAAGGTAAATACATTATTTGCTCTCTATCAAAATCTTTCATTTGCTAATTATGCCTATCAGTAGTTAGTGACTTCAGTAATTTTTTATTTAGCTGGCAGTATTGGAGCTCGCTGTATTGCAGTAGTTTGAGTAACGAAGATTTTTGTGAGGTAAGTGATTCATGAAAGGTATGGGTTATTGTTAGTCAGGGCCATTCTTTTGTAGGGATTTTTGAAAGTCAGATTGCGTTGCGCTAAAAATATAGTGTGTCAATTTAGTGTAGATCAGAATAAATAAAGAGCGAAATGTCTGAGGACGTTCAATTCTGCTCAGCTGTTTGAAAATCAAATAACATAAGATGGCTCAAATGGCTCTGAGCACTATGGGACTGAACATCTATGGTCATCAGTCCCCTAGAACTTAGAACTACTTAAACCTAACTAACCTAAGGACATCACACAACAACCAGCCATCACGAGGCAGAGAAAATCCCTGACCCCGCCGGGAATCGAACCCGGGATCCCGGGCGTGGGAAGCGAGAACGCTACCGCACGACCACGAGATGCGGGCAACATAAGATGTTTATCAGCACAGCCAATCATAAATTTCTAAGGGGACGTTTCAAAGTGATGATGTTAGAGGAGAACGATCTTCCCTTCACCATATTATTCAAGATAGGAGAAGACGCAAGAGGCACCTTATTACGGACGCCGAGACGGATGATGAACAACGATCTGAAACGCAATTGACATCATCCGAGCGTTCACAGAGTCGTATACGCTTCTCTACAAGCGAGAGTACAACAGGGCTGTAGGAGTCAGTTCTATCCGACCTACCCGTCTCTCGGAACCCGCAAGATGATGCTACGCTTTTGTTGGAGGTGACTTTGGAAGAACTACGAGATGCTAAACTGCGCGGTGCTCCCAACAAAACACCAGGCCATGACGGATTCCCTCTTGAATTTTACGAAAGGTTTCTTGATCTTTTGGGCCTAATGTGGGTCAGGATGTACAGTGAACTCCTGAACCACGATTTTCAAGTACCATCTGAATTCATTGAGTGCCTCTTGATTCCCGTGCCCAAACCCGGAGGAGGCTGTCGCCCACTTGATTTTCGACCATTGACAATGGTAAACACCGCCTACAAAAGACTGGCACGCATCCTCTGTGAATGGTTCATATCTACGGTAATAGCGGCCATTCACACTGACCAAACCTGCCTCGGAGGCAACACTAATGTGTTTACGACTTTGAGCACGTTATAGAGACGTGGTTGGGCTGACGCAAAAATGCCGCCTCCACGGCGCTCTTGTTGCGCTGTATTTTGACCACACTTTCGATAGTTTCGAAAATGGTTTTCTGCGTGCAGTTATGAAACACACTGGTAACCCACGTATGACGACCTCTCTTGTGCTTCGTTTGACCCATGGGGCGGTTGCGAGAATTAAGGTAAATGGCTATTTGTCCGCCCCAGTCAGTATCAACAGATCTCTCAGTCAGGGTTGTCCTCTTTCTGCCATGTTATTCGCCATTGCCGTCGAACCATCGGAGACTATTGGTAGGTCTTAGCGTCCGCTCTGTGACCTTTCGATGTGGCGCATGTGCCGATGATGTGATGTTCTTAGCAGGGAATGGTGACATACGCTTTCCTGGTTCCAACAGTATGAGGCGGTGGCAGGCAGTGTGATCAACCTCCGGAAATCACGCTACATAGAGGTGGGACGAGGCATTAATACAGAACTGGGTATATCCCTGACAAAGGTCCCAGTGCTCAAATGTTTAGGGATATCGCTCCATCGACAGAAACAAATAACGGCGGCATTTACGTATTATAAGGTCTTACGACGACTCTGCGTAGAGGCTCGCCACAACATATTTAGATCGTTGGACGTTTTGCAACGCGCCGAGTACTTCAACGAGTATACGGCTTCTCAACTTAACGATTACGCCCACGTATTACCGATGACAGACACGATGGTTTCTAGGATGCAGTTAGTACTCGGCCACGTGGTGAACGCTAGTGCAGTTTTTAAGATCCGTTTTGTTACTCTTATTTTACCCTTCCACAAAGTAGGTGTTGGCCTCACTCACGTCAAGCACAGAGCGTTGGTGCTGTACCTTCGCTCAACGTGGCGACTCTGGCTTTCACCAACAGACAATCTTCCTGGCACTTTGATAGCAGAGGTGGCGCCCATCGATACCCGTTGGACACTTATCGCCCTCGCTATCACATATTAGGACGTTTTTCGTGGAGCACAGCTACACTAGTGGCCATTAGTTCGCCCCCGGTAGGTGAATGGTTAGCGCGTCGGACTATCAATCCTAAGCGCCCGGGTTCCATTCCCGGCTGGGTCGAATATTTTTCTCCGCTCAGGGACTGGGTGTTGTGTTGTCCTAATCATTATCATTTCACCCACATCAACGCGCAATTCGAAACGCGCAAGTCGCCGAAGTGGCGTCAAATCAAAAGACATGCACCAGGCGGGCGGTCTACCCAAGGGGAGGCCCTCGTCACGCGACATTATTATTATACTGGCCATTAAAATTACTACACCACGAAGATGACGTGCTAAAAGGGTGAAATTTAGCCGGCAGGAAGAAGATGCTGTGATATGTAAATTATTAGCTTTTCAGAGCATTCGCACAAGGTTGGCGCCGGTGGCGACACCTACAACGTGCTGACATGAGGAAAGTTTCCAACCAATTTCTCATACACAAGCAACAGTTGACCGGCGTTGCCTCGTGAAACGTTGTTGTGATGCCTCGTGTAAGGTGGAGAAATGCGTACCATCACGTTTCCGACTTTGATAAAGGTCGGATTGTAGCCTATCGCGATTGCGGTTTATCGCATGGCAACATTGCTGCTCGCGTTGGTCGAGATCCAATGACTGTTAGCAGAATATGTAATCGGTGGTTTCAGGAGGGTGATACGGAACGCAGTGCTGGATCCCAACGGCCTCGTATCACAAGCAGTCGAGATGACAGCATCTTATCCGCATGACTGTAACGGATCGTGCAGCCACGTCTCGATCCCTGAGTCAACAGATGGGGACGTTTGCAAGACAACAAACATCTGCACGAACAGTTCGACGATGTTTGCAGCAGCACGGACTATCAGCTCGGAGACCATGGCTGCGGTTACCCTTGACGCTGCATCACAGACAGGATCGCCTGCGATGGTGTACTCAACAACAAACCCTGGTGGACGATTGGCAAAACGTAATTTTTTCGGATGAACCCAGATTCTGTTTACAGCATCATGATGGTCGCATCCGTGATTGCTGACATTGTGGTGAACGCACATTGGAAGCGTGTATTCGTTATCGCCATACTGGCGTATCACCCAGAGTGATGGTATGTGGTGCCATTGGTTACACGTTTCGGTCACCTCTTGTTCGCATTGACGGCACTTTAAACAGTGGATGTTACATTTAAGATGTGTTACGACCCGTGGTTCAACCCTTCACTCGATCCCTGCGAAACCCTACATTTCAGCAGTATAATGCACGACCGCATGTTGCAGGTCCTGTACGGGCCTTTCTGGATACAGAAAATGTTCTACTGCTGCCCTGGCCAGCACATTCTCCACTTCTCTCACCAATTGAAACGTCTGGTCAATGGTGGCCGAGCAAATGGCTCGTCACAATACGCCAGTCACTACTGTTGATGAACTGTGGTATCGTGAAGCTGCATGGGCAGCTGTACCCGTACACGCTATCCAAGCTGTGTTTGACTCAATGCCCAGGCGTATCAAGGCCGTTATTACGGCCAGAGATGGTTGTTCTGGGTACTGATTTCTCAGGATCTATGCACCCAAATTACGTGAAAATGTAATCACATGTCAGTTCTAGTATAATATATTTGTCCAATGAATACCCGTTTATCATCTGCATTTCTTCTTGGTGTAGCAATTTTAATGGCCAGTAGTGTACATGTTGGGTATACCGCAGACACAGAATGTGACAGCAAAGATTTATTATAGTGTTGTCGAACGCTGGAATGCGGCTAACGACATTGTACGTCCCCACCCCACGGTCGATTGAACGAAGGTTCGGCGAGCCATCCACGCGGCCTTCGTGTTCACTTTATTACGGTCGACGTAGTATGTGGTCACTAACGAGAAATTTCCTAACCGGCGAAAGCTACATGCCAGTCACTTAACTGACGTCCCCATGTGCCCCCGTTGCGCGACAGTAGATACGGACGAACACAGACTGAACTGTGGCCCCGCACGCGAGTGCCGAAAACTGATACGCCAAGAGGCACCTTCAGGTGAAAACGATGAATGGCATTCGCTGGACCGCTCACTCTGGCTGATTTGGCTGCATGTGGGATGTGAGAGTAACAGAATCGAAAAAGTGTCAGGGTAGTGTTTAGTCGGTTGGTATGACGAAAACAGTAATCGTTTTGTTGAACTTTTTAAAATTACATTCTGAACGGTTAGTTCCTCAGTAAGAGATATTTTTTGTGGAGATGTTTTCAATGATTTTAAAATCTTACCTGGGTCTATTTTACATATGGTGAGCACGTTTTGTACACGACGTGTAAATGGTAGCAGTTTACAATGTACAACTTGGTATAGGGGACATCGAAACGAAGTTTGTCACAGCACACTTGTGCACTGTCAGCCTGGGAAACCACCTCAAGATGATTCCAGAATGAGATTTTCACTCTGCAGCGGAGTGTGCGCTGATATGAAACTTCCTGGCAGATTAAAACTGTGTACCCGACAGAGACTCGAACTCGGGACCTTTGCCTTTCGCGGGCAAGTGCTCTACCATCTGAGCCCGGTACTCACAGCTTTACTTCTGCCAGTATCTCGTCTCCTACCTTCCAAACTTTACAGAAGCTCTTCTGCGAAGAGAGATGGCCTACAACAGCCTTGTATGTAAGAATGTTGCGGGAGGTTTACAATATCTTCGTGCCCTCTTACGCTACCAGTAAAAGTTAATTTTTGAATTTTTTACTTCGTTAAATTAATAATTTGAACTTTCGCAGGAAGGTAGGGAAGGAAAAAAGAGTTTTGTAAATGTTATGAAAAAACGAATTATCTTTACAATTTGATCTAAGCTTAAGTCTGACTTGCATGGTATTTATTTATTTACGTAGTTATTTGACCTGAACAGATTAGAGCCTTCAAGCCCTCTCTTACAACGGGCCAAAGTTTCACATACAGTAGTATTTTCTTACATCATTATTAGCTAAGGAATAAAAAAATAATGTGGTGAACAGTAATAAAACAGCATTAATAGAATTGACAATGGTTTGAACGCGTGTAAAGATAACGAGATTAAACAGTCCTGGCTCAGGAATAATAAAAGTTATCACTGTAGTACCTTGGGAAATAGGATAATAGTACCTTCGTTTCACATTCATCCCGCAGTCCTACAGTTTCAAACAATTTACAAAAATATCTGATGTCTCTGATTATTTAGTCAAAACTAAGCAACAATGCAATGTCGGTCTATCTAGGACATTTATGACACACATTTAACTGCTGTCGGTCGATATTTATGACACACATTTAACTTGAATATAGGTAACAGACGAAATTAATATCCATAACTGCCTCATGTACAAAAAGCGTTCAACAAAAAGAACGACGAGAGAGAATATCTGACATTATTAAATTTACATTTCATGAAGGGAAAAGATATATTCTAAAAATTATTCACATTTGTAGCCTTCACTGGCTCATGTCTGATACATATGTAAATTATCCAGAATTTTTGACTATTTAAATAATTTCATTTCTCTGGTTTAAACCTCGCTAACATTTTGCCCTCTGTTGGATAGCAATGGCAGCCATTCCTCTCACTCGTCACACAGACCTTTTTTTGCTACCGACAATACCGCCACAAATCCACCCCAAAGGAGGCCTCTAAATCTGAATTTTCTCGGTCAGAGACAGGTTGTGTAACTTTCCTGGAAATAAGTTGTGAACATACGAGAGTGTAATCTTACCACGTCCATTACACACGACAAAAATTGAGAATGTGTAAATATATAACAAAATTATTCTATCATGTGTTATTCTATTGGGTCTATAGCACAGACACATCTTCCGGAATATCCAGGACACCACAACGAAACAAAAATATGAACGAAAAATATTGATCTCTCACGAAGCCCAAATTAGAATATACTAGTTGTAGTACATACGATAGTTAATTCTCAAATGTTACATAAAATGTAGGTGTTCCAACAGCTCCTTATGTTATATACATATCGGCGAGGATCCTCGGCTCTTGTCGCATCAGCATCTCAGCCTCCATAATAACCTACTTCTTGTGTCCCCAACGTTTAAATTTCTGTTGGTCATGTTCCTTTCCATCCCATGAACCCATTTAAGTCGCACTCTTCGTATGAACCTTGTGTTTGTCGATCTATATTCAAATATATTGTCGGGTATTCTTTCTTGTCCTGTTCTCATTAAGTGTCCAAACGTGAAAAGATGTCGGAATTCTTTTTCATCCATCATGGTGTACTCATATTTCTTACGTGTTACATCCCACACATGCTCAGTTTTTTTTATGTTCTGAATGGGAGATCCTTGATGCTCATCTTACAAAATCCAATTCTACAACTTCGATAACTTCTCCATGACCGTCCAGTAACTGGGTCACCTAATGGCTTTATTTAGAGGGTATGTCACTTAACTATTGCCACCAAGAATAACTCCGAAGGTATGATAGGAGCTTGTAACGTCGTTCGGATCTTTGTTCTTGGCTAACACTTAGCGGTAGAGCAATGAGATTGTTATTTATCATGTATTTGTACCGACGTTACAAAAAGAATATTGAAGAACTGAACTCGCGACTTGTGCGAGATATTTACTTCACCAAATGTCGTAATGAAATCGTTTGTAATCGATGGTTTATCAGTTGCTATTTAAATATTACTGATAAGTTCAAATTAGTTTCAGCGACACCAAATTCCCTATAGACAGGTTGTAATCTCAAATCTATAATCAGTCGTAACAGTGTTATTAATTCCTAACGTCAAGGAGTCTCTATATAAGCGCCGAGCGCTTCAGTCAAATAATATCGCAGCACGTTATCTCTGTAAATAATATTGTAAAACTTGAATGATAAATGCGTGAATTGACACGATATGCTGGTTTATTACAAAATATTAGTCACTTCCTAACAGAGCCGTGAGGAAGCTTTCCCAGGTGTTGGGGGGAATTATATGCTTCGTAACTATTACCAAGTTCCATGGTCCATTAGTTATTACGAATGAAATTGTCTATCTGTGTTCAATTCCTAAATAGTGTTAACTTCAGGTTATCTAATTAAAAGTCACTTCTGTCTACTATGTGCAAGTCCTCTATCTGAATTCTAAATAACGTAATTTGAAGTCAAAGTATCGTTTCAATGCGTCATAGTAGATCGCAATAACCAATTCTGAAAAAAAAAAAAAAAAACAATCTAATTGCGCCTACATATACGGACATTCAAATGTATGACCTGCTTCGGCTAATTCTCGTAACGTAGTGGCAATGGATTGAATTATCCTTAGCCATTGCTCACGAATCTCAAAGAGTACTCACATGGAGTATTCTTTGGGAACGTTGGTTCTACTTGCGATTTTGAATTATAAAGATTTTTCGATTTACTATGATTTTGAATTTTGAGTTTGATTTTACTGGAATCCTATCTTTCTTTCGCATGTTAATAAATTACTAAGTATTATATTCCTGATTCAGTTACAGGTTAATATCCAAATAACAGTGTTAACTGGAAATTTGTTTGCTTGTTCATTTTTCATGGAATTTGGAACTTGTTTTGGGGAAATCTTTGGGAATTTTGGAGCTAATTTTTGACTTTCAATTCTCGTCCGAGGAAGTGGCATTACAAGCTGAAACGTTTTTGGGACACAAGTTGCATGGGACAACGGGGGCCATAATATGATGTTGGTTTTTTGTTGCTAGATGGGGTCGTGCTTCAGAGATAAGAAGATTAACTTTGTTTTTTAAATGGGATGCTGTAGTATGGTACTTATTTTCTGATAGCGGCTATCGAGACGAATCCAGTGATGTGTAACAGTAAGGTCTTTGAAGGTCTTTGAAGGTCAACGAAGGTCACAAAGATGGCATGAACGTCCATTTACAGAAGGTGTTCGAAGTGATCATTGGTATCAACGCAGTTCTGCAATCTTCTTATCATGGATTGAGTGGTATTCCTTACTACACTGGCACTTATCGAAGCACATGCTCTGACAATACTCTTTCACATACTTTCAGGTGTAGGTGGAACGTCTTTATAAAGAATGTCTTTTACGTATCCCCACAAGAAAAAATCCAGAGCCGGCCATGACACATCTCCTCCGCGTCCAATCCAACGATTTGCGAACTGTCTCTACAACTCATTTCTAGTCATCAGCGAAAAATGTGACGGACACCCATCGTGTTGATACCACATTCTGTTCCTTGCTTCTTAAGGTATTTCTTCCATTAACAGACCGAATGTTTCTTGCAGCAGTGTGGTGTGCTTCCTACCATTACGATTTCCTTCGATGAAATAGGGGCCTATAATTCTGCCTTCCAGAATCCCACACCATACATTCACCGACCACGGTTTTTGGTGTGCAACTTGCTGTAGCCAACATGGATGAGTTTCGAAATAATGCATGTTATGCAAATTAACATTTCCATGGTTCGGGGATGTAGCGTCGTCAGTAAATAAAATCAAATTAATAAACGTGTCATCTCTCTGAATCTGAAGTTGAGCCCATCGGCAGAATTCAATACGACACGTCCAACCCATACGAATTAATTCTTGGTGGAGATTGATATGGTAAGGACGATGTTTATGGCGATGCAGAACACGAACAACACTACTCTGACTCATGTCATATTCCCCTGCGATTTGACGCGAACTGACACAAGGATCTCGAACCACAGAGGCATCAGTACCAGTTTCCGTTTCCTCGTTAGTAACTTTCCCTTACCGGATATGTTTCCTATGCGTTTAAGATCCAGTTGTTCTCAGTATCATACACATACTCGTATTTAAATGTACGACTTGTGGGGTGAGTACGTTGAGGATACCTTTCAACGTATAAGTCTTTAGCTCTCACTGAATTTCGTTGGCATTCTGCGTAAATGAGAAGCGTATTGACTTGTTCTTCGAAGGAACACATCATTCACATTAGCTTGATTCGACGATACTAGTCTTACCGTTCCTATTAGTGGTGTATTGCGAAACCGCCGAATGGTGTTTACATGTCAATGGCATGTTATATGGATACATCCTATTCGGCGAATATTTACTATTTCCACGATATACGAGAGAGAATTGTCAGGGCAAGTGCTTCGATAAGTGACGAAGTGATAAGGAATACCACTCAATTCATGATAAGAAGATTGCAGTAGTGCATTGATACCAATGGTCATTACTTCGAACACCTTCTGTAAATGGACGTTCATACGACCTTTTCGACCTTTGTTGACCTTCAAAGACGTTATTGTTACACATCATTGGGTTCGGCTCGATAGCCGCTATCAGAAAGTAAGTACCAAACTATAGCATCCCATTTAGAAAAACAAAGTTGACTTTCACATATCTGAAGCGACCCCACCTAGCAACAAACAACCAAACTCATACTATGGTCCCCGTTGTCCCATGCAACATATGCCCCACATTTTCAACTACTATAATACTTTCGGAGTTATTCTAGGCGGCAATAGTTAGTGACTCACCCTGTATATTAGGTTTCGTTTTCAATCAGATTTTTGTGGATCAGAGGAGGGAGTAAAAGTTTGATATAACTCTCCTTCTTGAGCCCATTCCGTTTCTCTTCATCACTTCATGTTCTGTCTTTTTTAATTACACTCACTAGGTATTTCACAGTTATTTAAGGCACAGTGTCTGACATTTAAAGACCAATCGATTGCATTCCCATGCTTAAGTATCATGTCTTATTGATGGTGAACTTCAGTGCCTATTTGCTATCTTCTTCTGTCCGTTTGCTCGCAGCAAAGGAAACACTTAGTTTGTCAGCTGTAACCTCCAACTGAGCCAACTGCAAACAAAAGGATATACACTAGTGGCCTTCTCTCTGAATTCCATTTCTAGCGCCTTTATTTTTCGAGTTCTGAAAGGCAACTTGCAGATATACACTCCTGGAAATTGAAATAAGAACACCGTGAATTCATTGTCCCAGGAAGGGGAAACTTTATTGACACATTCCTGGGGTCAGATACATCACATGATCACACTGACAGACCCACAGGCACATAGACACAGGCAACAGAGCATGCACAATGTCGGCACTAGTACAGTGTATATCCACCTTTCGCAGCAATGCAGGCTGCTATTCTCCCATGGAGACGATCGTAGAGATGCTGGATGTAGTCCTGTGGAACGGCTTGCCATGCCATTTCCACCTGGCGCCTCAGTTGGACCAGCGTTCATGCTGGACGTGCAGACCGCGTGAGACGACGCTTCATCCACTCCCAAACATGCTCAATGGGGGACAGATCCGGAGATCCTGCTGGCCAGGGTAGTTGACTTACACCTTCTAGAGCACGTTGGGTGGCACGGGATACATGCGGACGTGCATTGTCCTGTTGGAACAGCAAGTTCCCTTGCCGGTCTAGGAATTGTAGAACGATGGGTTCGATGACGGTTTGGATGTACCGTGCAATATTCAGTGTCCCCTCGACGATCACCAGTGGTGTACGGCCAGTGTAGGAGATCGTTCCCCACACCATGATGCCGGGTGTTGGCCCAGTGTGCCTCGGTCGTATGCAGTCCTGATTGTGGCGCTCACCTGCACGGCGCCAAACACGCATACGACCATCATTGGCACCAAGGCAGAAGCGACTCTCATCGCTGAAGACGACACGTCTCCATTCCTCCCTCCATTCACGCCTGTCGCGACACCACTGGAGGCGGGCTGCACGATGTTGGGGCGTGAGCGGAAGACGGCCTAACGGTGTGCGGGACCGTAGCCCAGCTTCATGGAGACGGTTGCGAATGGTTCTCGCCGATACCCCAGGAACAACAGTGTCCCTAATTTGCTGGGAAGTGGCGGTGCGGTCCCCTACGCACTGCGTAGGATCCTACGGTCTTGGCGTGCATCCGTGCGTCGCTGCGGTCCGGTCCCAGGTCGACGGGCACGTGCACCTTCCGCCGACCACTGGCGACAACATCGATGTACTGTGGAGACCTCACGCCCCACGTGTTGAGCAATTCGGCGGTACGTCCACCCGGCCTCCCGCATGCCCACTATACGCCCTCGCTCAAAGTCCGTCAACTGCACATACGGTTCACGTCCACGGTGTCGCGGAATGCTACCAGTGTTAAAGACTGCGATGGAGCTCCGTATGCCACGGCAAACTGGCTGACACTGACGGCGGCGGTGCACAAATGCTGCGCAGCTAGCGCCATTCGACGGCCAACACCGCGGTTCCTGGTGTGTCCGCTGTGCCGTGCGTGTGATCATTGCTTGTACAGCCCTCTCGCAGTGTCCGGAGCAAGTATGGTGGGTCTGACACACCGGTGTCAATGTGTTCTTTTTTCAATTTCCAGGAGTGTATTTTAAAGAGTATTGGAGATAAACAACACATGACAGAGCCCGTTATATTTTTATGTTTTTGCATTTTCAAGAAAGTTGATGGATACTCGAACAAGGACTTAAAACGTGAGAGACTAGTGGTAAGAGATTGACCGAGGTGGCACAGTGGAAACTACAGCACCCGCATTCGTGAGAACGCCGGTTAAGATCTCGGGTCGGCCATCCAATTTCTTCCTTAATTTCACTCAATTGCTTAAGACAAATCCAGGAATGATTATTTTGAAAAGTGAACTATCAGTTTTCTAGCCATCATTTTCCGTAGTGAGCTTGTGCTACGAGGGTTGCCCAGGAAGTAATGCACCAATTATTTTTCCCAGCCTAAAACAAAGCTTCGAATGCGAAACGTTAAATGTGTATTATTTGAAGTCTCCTGAGAGAACTCGCCAAGTACCCATCACTTCCGACAGATAGTAGCTGCAGGACAGTTTCAAAATTGAGTCTGTAGGTGATGCCCGTTACAAGCAACGTGCCATCATTGAGTTTCTCACTGCAGAGAAAGAAACTATGGGGAATATTCACAAACGCTTGTCTAAAGTCTATGGAGCATCTGCTGTCGACAGAAGCACAGTTAGTCTCTGGGTTCGAACGGTGAGGTCATCAGAAGGCGGTTCGGCGGAGCTCCAGATTTGCGGTGGTCGGAGAGACTGTCTGTGGCTGTCACACCTCACACGTTGTATCGAGCTGATGTTGTTATTCGTGAGGACAGATGCATTACGACTAGAGAAGACATTTCGAGGACGATGAGGAGGTGATTCACGAAGCATTAGCTCCGCCTCTAGGACAAGGATTGGTACCGACAGGGAATACACGCCCTTTCTTCACACTGGAGGAAAGCCATAGAACTGGAATGAGTTTGAGTGGAAAAACTGGGTGTGTACATAAAACACCACTCTTTCGTGTCTGTAATTCTCATTATGTTCAATAAAGAACTGTTGAATAAAAAACGTGGTGCATTACTTTCTGGGCAACCCTCGTACATTTCTAAAGGTCTCTCTGTCGTCGGGACGTTAGATCCTTGGCTTTCTTTATTGGTAGTTACCGGTGACTTGTTCATACCTGTACAGTCTGCATATCAGTGGGTAATGGAAGATCTGCCTTTGTATTTAGATGTCACTATCAGGTAAAAACTTTACTACATTCTTCACGTGCTTCTGTACTTAGGTAGAATGTAAAAGTGACCGAACGTTGCGAATTACGTGCCACGGAAATGTGGAGTGGAATGCTGCCGGCAGCACTGCCATGCGCATCACCTCCTTTGTAAGCACTTTTTTTTTGTGGTGTTGATATTTCGTTTGATATTATTATTAGAATACATCGTGTTTAAGTATCAGTGGCGAGTCTTGAAATAAGTAAAATTGTGCATGAAACTGAGGTATTTTTTTAAAGGAACAATTCAGTTTTTTTAAACAAGCTTACACAGATGATTCTCTGAGTGGTACGAAATGTTACAAATAGTCTTCACGATTTAAGAGCGGTCGTTAATCAGTGATTATGATCTTCGACACGGAAGGCTTTCCACTGGCACTGATGACTTACACTTTCAGAGAATCAACGACCTGGGGCGTGAAACTCGCCGACTGACTGAGAAAAGTTTTTAAGCGGTTAGCATCTCAACTGGGTCGTGCCATGAAATTTCGAGGGAAAAATTGAACACGCTTCAATCTGCACCGAAAGCTTTTCGTTGAATGACAAACAACAGAAAGAAAATCGAGTGGACGTTTGTCGAAAACTTCTTCAACAAGCCAATGGCGATGAAAAATTCGTGCCAAGGATCACAACGGGACGCAGTTGGGTTTATGGCTACAGCAGTCAGACAAAAGTTCAGTCAAAACAATGGATTGGAAAAGGATCCCCACGCCCCAAGGAAGCATGTCAGTCTCAATCGAAAGTGATGTTCACTACTGTTTTTTTTTCTTTAATCAAACCCTGCCTTTTGATTTATTGTTCAAGGTGAGAAGATGAACCTTGTGTACTGCCAAGGCATTATGAAATGGTTACGTGATAAAATCCGCAAAAAGAGACTAGAGTAGTGGCGAGACAACTCATGGTTCCTGCGCCACGGCAATGAACACGCACACTCAGGTTTGTCAAAAATCAAATGACCGTTCTCAAACGAGCTCCTTACCTGCCAAGGGATATCAAAGCAAGTTCACCACAAACCTTGAAAGCCATCTCACGTGAAGCTATCCGGGACTGCGTCGCGAAATGGAAACATCGCTTGGAGAAGTGTGTGAACAGGGGACTGAAATACTTTGAAGGGGACAAGGAACAATAATCTGTAAAATTAAGAATGAAGTTAAAAAAGTGAAGTTGAGCTATTATCTTGTCTAGACTAATCTTTCTGTGTGGTATGCTATACAGCCACAATAGTGAACGGAATGCGATGTAATCTCTTTGCATTCCGAGCACAACAAGAATGACTTTTAGATCACTGGGAATCTACGACTTAAAATACTCTGCAAAACGTGAAAAAAACAACAATACGTATTGATCAATGAAAATAAATGTGTACACAATATTTGAATTTACGAGTGTGTTTCGCCCTTTGAATGAAAAAAAATGGATAGGAAACTATACTGTTTTTCTTAATAGCGGATAGTTCTTAATCAAGAACAACTGTTTTCCATCTAGGATTTTCGATAATGGGGAAGTTTCACTTTAATGAAAAAAATGCGTAT
This sequence comes from Schistocerca serialis cubense, assembly GCF_023864345.2. NCBI lineage: Eukaryota > Metazoa > Arthropoda > Insecta > Orthoptera > Acrididae > Schistocerca > Schistocerca serialis. The sequence goes on along the minus strand of NC_064638.1, from coordinate 234,590,006 downwards.
TTTACAAGACAGCGTAATCTGTTGGAACTACATGTAACTATCTTCCGCAATTACTCATTGCACAGTGGTTTTTTGTAGCGTATTTTCAGTCTGTATATGCAGCAACATCTTGAATAAGGGTGGACTACGGAGAGCAACAGGACCATGAGCGAGTTCCTGGGTGCATATATCTGAATGTTTGCCATAAGTGGGAGGAGGGAGACTATTACTGGTAGGTCGAAATGAATACATGTGATGAACTAGTTATGATAACCTCAAACAATACATTGAAAACTAAAGCTACTCCGATATTTTCATGGCCGTTTTCGTGATCGCAGTGGTGTATTTATTAGGAGCAGTTAGCTTTGTTAAGGGGGTATTTTCATTGTTGGCTCATGTTATTAATTGTTTCTGGTATGTAAGGAGACGAAAAGTTACTTTCAACTATATCTGCATCCCAACCACAGAACGGTCTGTGACGGAGGCTATACACATTACACCCTTCCGATTTCTGTGGGCAAGTGGTGAACATACCTAGCCAAGTGAATCTCCCCCCGAACTGATTAATTTCCCCCCGAACTGACCTCTATATGCCCAACTGTACCAACTGACCGCCGTGTAATCCTCAGCCGACAGGCTGGATGCGGATGTGGAGAGCCATGTTGTTAGTACAGTGCTCTCCTGGCCGTTGACAGCTTTCGTGACCGCATCCGCAATTTCTCAGCCAAGTCGCTCCTCAATTGACCTCTCAAGGGCTGAGTGCACCGAACTTGATAATAGCGCTTGGCAGACACGGATGGTCACCCATCCAAGTTCTAGCCAAGCTTGACAGCACTTAATTTCGATTAGCTGACGGGACCGGTGTTAGCATTTTGGCAAGGTCGTTGGCTGATCATGTGAGGTAAACGCTAAGTTCTGAGTACCTATCGGAACTCAGTCTTCTGACTCTGGTTTCATGTTCCTGACTCCTTGGTTGCCCAGCTGCTGACTAATTAGCAGTTTCTATCTCTGTATACGTAAGTTCTGCTTGTTTTTCAGCGACCACAGCTTATCGTCATTATGAAACGTTGTGTGTCGTGGAGAGATTGATCTAACTATCCGGATCCCGAGAAGGGTACAATCAACTTCAAGACCTTTTTCATGCGCCGATGACAGTACTACTTGTAACAAGGCGCCACGCAAAATTAAGTCTGTTTAAAATAAGGTTGTTGGTGAAATAGATGAATGCTAGTTGGTTGGACAGAATCCATCAGGTCGGTCAACAGAACAGCTAGCGGCATCTGTTATAAATTTGAAGAACTGCTTACACTTAAAAAATAATAGGAGAATGAGGCCATGTGAATCAGTTTTCGTGGTGCTTTCTGAATCGCATTGTAATATGTATTACTTGTTCTTTATTAAAGTATTTAAGAGTATGTAATTTCTTACAGACAATAATCATTCAGTCTCCATAACAAAGTTTGTTTTTGGTAAAAATTTCGACTTCGCCTGGAGACATGGAGCCAATGTAGGAAATGCTGAGAAGGGATTTAAGTGCACGGTAATTTTCCCCTTCATTCCTAAGGAAATACGAATGGCACGAATTTCCTCCTTCGTCCTCTTTCTATAATGATGAGTCTCGCTCTGTTACCACAGAATCAGAAGTAAACCCAGGCCCTGCAACTCGTTCTAATTCACCAAAAAATTTGGAAAGTCACAACTCATTATCAACTTTATCATCACCACCACCACCATCATTTTCTTAAGGTTTTACCAACACCAACGATTGCCACCGGTATCACACATGCGAAGCGAGAGAAAAATTCAGCTTGAAATCTGACATCACCAGTTCCTCTCAGTCTTACAAGAGGGAAGAGAAAATTGCATTTGAAAACTGTCACAGCGAGTAGGTCAAGAGTTGCAGAAATGCTCTGGGTGTTCTAGACAAACCTAAGAAGGAGATTCATCTTCAGCATCATCTGCAGCTGGGTCGGAGGCGTAAAACATACTTTGTGGCGTCTGCAACATCAACACTGCGACCCTAGATCTGTGACAGAGGTATGATAACTGCAAGGTGCCGTTTCATAAAATTTGTGCGGAGTTGCTGGTCGTAACCAATTTCGAAGTGGGAAATGATTGTAAAAACCAGTGAAACAGTTAAAAAAGGGAACTTTCCTGATGTGTACAATTGTATGGTAGTTTACTGTGATTCACGTAGACCCATTCACGATGAAAGTAGTCCCACAAATCTCTAATTTTTATGTTGTTCCGACATTTAAAGTTTTGTTACTTACAGTGATACATAATAAATTTGGATACAGTGTGCCTTTATCATACCAAACTTATAACTATCATCAGCTCACCACTAAAATTTAACATGCGTAATAAGATATGTACTACCGTTTTGTTGCCCAAAAATGTGAAAAGATCCATTTATTCCCAGTTTCCTCTATAGGGGTACTCTATTGTAATGTAGCTTTACCGTAACCCTAAGTGTAGTAGTTCACATCTAAATCCTAGGATGGGTTTTACGTGCCAGGAATGAGATCTAGTGGTGAGATTACCCGCGTGAAATGCCTGATAGCTTCTCGTCCTGAAAGAAACAATTGCACTGCGCTCCATTTCAGCCGGCCACTTTGAGGAAACAAGAGAACTGATGAAACAGCAGGAAGACTAAACCATAAAGTAACATCCTACGTTATGTGATGGCTATGATGCATATGTATAAGTTTGCTTGACTCTTAATTTCTAATTTAGAATTTCAGACCCGTAGAACGAAAAAGGGATGAGTAAAACCTCCCCTGGTAAATGGTTAAATAGTTTCAGAACGCACGTGGAGGAACTGAATGAAACAGTTGCCATACGAGGCACACTTTAAACCAAGTGAAGACCTTCGCTCAAATGATTTACCCTACACGAATCGATGTCATCTGTGGGGTCAGAAAAAAAGAGAGGTCATCGTGGCGAGTAATTTGCCACTCCACTCCCATTCTTCAACAGGCGTTAAATCAGATGCTCTACGTGTTTGCATTGCATATAACGTTACAATAAGGCATCATTTGTTATCTACGAAGCTGTTGTTAATCTCTCCCCAAGAGTGTTTCCTCACACCACTGTATGAGGGAGGAAATTTTAATGCAACGAGTATGGTGCATGTTCCTTGGCACATAGTTGGAGAAAAGCTGTTGTTAATGGGAAAGTGGTGTCTTCATCGCATCATTCACTGGCGTCGAACTCACATTCTGTTCTTGAATGTGCTTCTCAATGGGAAGTGCGCAACGATTTTCACTCAGTTACTCACTAGATCATCTGCATATACTCGTACATTCATGTCCCCGAAGAAAGTTCTCCACGACGGATGCTACGGAGAGAAAATTTGAAGCTGTGCAGCCATGTGGTTGTTTCTCAATAATGAAGTACTGCCCAGGACTTGTTCGTTCACATTTCGGAGGTACTCCACCAATTCCTAATGCATCAATTTGGGATCCCTTACACCTGCTTTGGAGACACCGTTTCCCATGAAAGAGAGGCATCGCTCAGCAATTAGATTCAGACAGGCAGCTTCACAACGGTTGAAATTTCAACCTGCTGCACACAACTTTCCAAGGCCAAAAGCACCAATAACAATGAAAAAACAGGAAAACGAAATGACAGTTGTTTCTGGATTCGATAAATAGTTCCATTGTACCGCAGTAAGGGGAAGACATGATGACGATTTCTGGTGAAAGTGTCAGAGTGTATGCAGTGATTTCTGGAAACAGTTAGTCATTACAATCCTAATATTCCATATCCACAGTGGATAAAAATTTTAAAGACGGATTATGTTAAGGAACCTTGAACAGTATGAGAAGTAAATATTTCTTGATGTTTCAGTTATAACCGAGCTGACAGGAGACTTTGTCGACTAGTTGGACGAAAGGAGTTTCGATTCGTCTTCTGTAAGGAGAAAGTGCTGTACTTTTTCTATATTATGACAGGTTGGTCCTCGCAAGCTAGGTATGAATGACTCAACACACAGTCAACTGACGTCTGGGCTGCGTCCTAAGATCAGAGGATGAATGCTTCAGGTGTCAGTTTAAGAGGCAACTTTAAAAACTCTACCACGCCATCTTGAAGCAGTCATCAGTAGAATCTTTCCTATGGAGCCAACAACTGACAGTTACGTTATTCGCTTTAAAGATGGGGCCAAATGCACTGTGTACTGAACATATTATTAAATCTCTACCATATGTTATCAAGACCACATAAAACGTGTTTGTTCCATTGAAATAATGTTTCTGTGAGACCTCATCTAAACTACTGAGGGCCAGTCTATGGCGCAGTAAAGGTGCCGTGTCTGACAACCATTGACTCGCCTCACAATGAGAGTACTTGCTTCACAACAAGAGACATTTGAGAGAAAGCAGATTTCCAGCTGCCGAGCTACCATTTGCATCTGGCGGCAAATCTTCATGATGAATGATATATACGGCATTCTGTCAGTCCAGGAGACATCGAATCGACAAGCATTCATGCTTGTATTTCATTTCATTCTATTGCTGTAGGATAGGACATGCAAAATTTGAGACATTACAGGACCATTTCTTTTCAGCCAGAAACGACTGGAGGAGGCCTTAATTATGAACGTTTCCTAGAGGTTTACCACTTCTGCGATATGCCTTACAACCAAGAAAAAACTCCTCGAAAATTTGACGGAAGTCTGGGAATGGGGCTACTTTGTTTTTGGAACAAGATGTCCCAGACAAATATATGGGCACCCACGAATATAAATCAAATAGAAACGTACACAGAACGAGTGGATAGGCAGTATAAGATTCAAGCTAAGCAGAACCTAGTAACACCTGCTGCAGAGCACATTACCATAAGTGATCAATGTTAAGGCCGTTTAGCGATGTGGCTTATGAGTAAGATTCAATTTTAGATTCATCGGAATGTTCACAGAATTGATCCCCAGACAGTATTCTTAAATCCTTGCTTATCAGAGCACTTTAACCACACCGCATATTACTGGGAAGCACTTAAATAGCTAACAAGATGATGGAATACTTCGCTTACCGTACGGTGCACGCATGAAGCTAAAACGACTCATGTAGTTCATGGCCCAACAATTGACAGTGTATTTAGTACTCATGAAAGCCTTGATGTTAAAACATTTCTATTGTTTATTGTTTTCATCCCGACAAAACAGCTACCGGTTTTCTAAGGCCCGCATGACATGCGTCGTCCACTTCCGCGTCCAGGGTGTCCATAATAAAGAGAATTTAAATTCGAAAATATTAAACAACCTTCTGCACTCACATAAAAGATTCAGTGCGGTATTTTTTTCACCACATGTCACTGCAAGTCGCAAACAAAAACAAATGAGTGTTCCGATTTTTCATATTTTCATAAACTGTATTTTGCCGTACTTGGTACTTCAAGAGAAACATTTTTGTTGCACAAAAGCATGCAGTAGGAATCATATGCAGTGGGCATGCTGCATCATCTTGTAGGTCACAATTTCGATATTCTCTCATGAATTTTGTTACAAATATTCCATTGCAATTCAAAAGGAATTCCATTACTGCACTACTGGCCATTAAAATTGCTATACCACGGAGATGACGTGCTACAGACGCGAAATTTAACCGACAGGGAGAAGATGCTGTGACATGCAAATGATTAGCTTTTCAGAGCATTCACAAAAGCTTCGCGCTGGGATAGCGACACCTACAACGTGCTGACATCAGGAAAGTTTCGAACCGATTTCTCATACACAAACAGCAGTTGACCGGCGTTTCCTGGTGAAACGTTGTTGTGATGCCTCGTGTAAGGAGGAGAAATGCGTACCATCATGTTTTCGACTTTTATAAAGGTCGGATTGCAGCCTATCGCGATTGCGGGTTATCGTATCGCGACACTGTTGCTCGAGTTGGTCTAGATCCAATGACTGTTAGCAGAATATGGAATCGGTGGGTTCAGGAGGGTAATACGGAACGCCGTGCTGGATCCCAACGGCCTCATATCACTAGCAGTCGAGATGACAGGCATCTTATCCGCATGGCTGCAACGGATTGTGTAGCCACGTCTCGATCCCTGAATCAATAGATGGGGACGTTTGCAAGACAACAAGCATCTGAACGAACAGTTCGAAGACGCTTGCAGCAGCATGGACTATCAGCTCGGAGACCATGGCTGCGGTTACCCTTGACACTGCATCACGGACAGGAGCGCCTGCGATGGTGTACTCAACGACGAACCTGGGTGTACGAATGGCAAAACGACATTTTTGGGATGAATGCAGGTTCTGTTTACAAATTCATGATGCTCGCATCCGTGTTTCGCGACATCGCGGTGAACGCACATTGAAGCGTGTATTCGTCATCGCCATACTGGCGTATCACTCGGCGTGATGGTATGGGGTGCCATTGGCTACACGTCTCGGTCACCTCTTGTTGACACTGACGGCACTTTGAACAGTGGACGTTACCTTCCAGATGTGTTACGACCCGTGACTCTGCCCTTCATTCGATCCCTGCAAAACTCTACATTTGAGCAGGATAATGCACGACCGCATGTTGCAGGTCCTGTACGGGCCTTTCTGGATACAGAAAATGTTCTACTGCTGCCCTGGCCAGCACATTCTCCACATCTCTCACCAATTGAAAAGTCTGGTCATTGGTGGCCGATAAACTGGCTCGTCCCAATACCCCAGTAACTACCCTTGATGAACTGTGGTATCGTGTTGAAGCTGCATGGGCAGCAGTACGTGTACACCCCATCCAAGCTCTGTTTGACTCAATTCCCAGGCGTATCAAGGCCGTTATTACGGCCAGAGTTGGTTGTTCTGTTACTGATTTCTCAGGATCTATGCACCCAAATTACGTGAAAATGTGATCACATGTCAGTTCTAGTATAATATATTTGTACAATGAATACCCGTTTATCGTCTGCATTTCTTCTTGGTGTAGCAATTTTAATGGCCAGTAGTGTAGGAAAGATAGCCTTTATTTACCAAATAGTTCATCTTGTACCTACAGTCCCATCAAGAAGTGGAACGTTTAGGGATGTGGAACATCAGGAAAGGTGAAGTAAACCGCAGAAAGTCCTGGAAACTGTATGAATTATAAACAGATACTGTACTTGTTAATACCTTTTTAGTAATTTATAACAAATTTAACTACAGGAAAAATGCTTCTTCCGCAGTTGCACTAAATGGCTGCTGTTTCTCGTACATTTGCAGCTTAACAGTGCTGCCAGCTGTTCCGCACGGAGTGTGACTTAGCGACTAATGTCGTTGGCCACCGTCGAGGTTATGACAGACAACCCTCTTCTACACCTTGAATGGATGACGTGTCTTAGATGCATGACGGGTCTTCGCTATGTGGAAGAATGTGATTTTCTTTGAGACATAGGAAGAAAATCTAAGCCGTCTGACAATAACGTTGGAATGTGTCCGATTGCATGCCCCCACGCGAATCAGAAAAAGTGCCTCTTTGCTGACCAAGAAAATAAATCATTAGGGCTCCTAGTTAATAGCAATGTAATAAACTATATATTACGCATCTGAAAGTGTATTAGTTAACCATAAGGCAGCATCTATTCGCTCGTATGTGGCTACACTGCAGATGGAAACTTGACAACCTGATAACACAGTCGCATGTAATCCAGTAAATATTGTCACGTCTTCTCCAAAATCAAGGCCAAACGCCAAATCTGTAAGTAGCCTGTGTGTATGTTGGCAGCGCTATAGACTATAATAATATCGCTGACAGTGCTCTGCACCCTCGGCAAGAGATTCTGTAGTTGGACGGACTAGCAATTAGCGAAGGCATAGAGAAGTGTATGGACACGATATTCTTAGTGGAGACTCCGAGTTGGTAGGACATGCCCTGTAAAGTGAGATGAAATAATGTGTTTATAAGAAAATACACAAGGAAATGTATGATGATCTATGTTTGGTTGACAATGTTTGGGCACTGCAATTATTGACAACTATATAAATTTTGGAACTGAATGTCACATGTATAAGGTAAAATTTTCTAAGTACATTGTTTGCTCTTCATCAAAATCTTTCTTCCGTTAACCACATGCCTCCTAGTAGTTAGAGTCTATAGTAGTTACAATACTTTTATTTAGCTGCCTGTAGTTGCTACTTGCTGTAATTGCTATAGTTCGTATTATGAAGATTTTCTGTGAGGTAAATGACTTATGAAAATGTATGTTGTTCCCACTGTTGGGATTCGTGACTTAAATGAGTTTATGCAATTAACAAGAGCTGAAGGTAGTTTCAGATTTCTTTAATTTCATATTTTTTTGATTTGTATTATTGTTAGAATTTCTTTTGCAGTTCAGGTCCATTCTTTTGTGTTAATTATTGGAAGTTATGTTGTCAATGCATAGCAGCCAGATTGCGTTGGGCTTTATATTGTCAGTAACAAATGAATAGGTTAAGTTTGAGTTGTCTTCGTCAGGGAAAATTCTGTAGGTCAGTGTTTAATGGAAATAATTAAAAGAGAGTTTCAAATCAGTGTTGCCAGTGAAGTACAAAACTTAGCAATTGTAAAAATTGTAGTATGATGTTTGAGATGATAGAAACGCAGAGTCAGTGCTGATTGCGATGTTCGTATTAATTTAGCCTGCAAGTGATGAAAATTTTCGCTAATGTCAAACCAGCAGTTATCTGTTAGTATCACCTAAAAGAAAAAGGAACAGTCATATAAGCTATACCGTGGCACCTGACATGCGTGGGTTCTGTAAGTCATATATGTATATTTATCCACCACCAAACACTCCTACTTATGAGGATATGAAATGATTTGCAAGAAATGTCTTAAAAAGACTCACTCTTCAGTATCAGTACAATTGGGAATCACATGTCAATTACTTTCGCAGTTGTATACAGTCAAGCCACGATCGAATGTTTTACATTTTCCTGCTTACGTCAAGTTCTGATATTTAAATCAAAGTTTTTGGGTTTGAGTACTCGCCAGCACAATTTATTCCGTATTTTAAGCAATTGTTGCGCCTTAGAGTGCGCTGTAGGTTTTAAATACACAGAAATTTGAGGAGTCCGAGTAATGACTGATCAAACGGTGGTCAGTGATCATCCTTTCCACCTCCGCAGTAGCTGTGCTAAATTACTGGAAAACCTAAATTAAGTGGCAAATGGAGGTTAATGTCTAATAAATGAATACACGTTTGCTCAGTTTTGCTTTACGGTGTACTGAGAAATATGATCATGATACATTTACTGCAATATCGCCCTCTAAGTCCACGTAAGAACAGTCGCTCTTATAAAAAATGCAACAAAAGTAGCTCAGTACTCCAAACGAGCAACAAGATCAAAACCAAACGAGCAATATAGATCAATAGATAGAGATTCTAATTGTGAGTTGCTGTTTATACACTATTTACAATGGTAGCGATTCTTATATATCTGCTTGGATCTGGTGCTCTTTGATTGTCTTTTATGTAATTAATCCCTACATCACAGTTTGTTCATTTTTATACTTTTAAAAATATTGTTTGTCAATTTTTAATTCACTTTTTCTATACGTTATGTACGATTTATTGAATTCATTATCCAAGGGACGCATCAGCACTTGTATTAAGAACACGAAAGTAGACTCAGAATTCAACTGAACTCCTAGAAAGACAATGCAGCTATTCATACAGCCAACGAATATTAAGAAAACCACAATCATTATAAGCATTGCAAAACTTTTCAATAATGGTAAGTTCTCGTGTTTTAAATGCCGACCAGCAACACCCCAGCTAGAAACACTAAACACTATGCCACACTGCCTGCTGCATAGCTGGTATCATTGCTCCCTCTTGTGGAGAAACGGTGACCTCCGTTCAGAAGTTCTCATTGTAGATGACTACAGCACAAAGATCGAGGTCTTGTTGTCTTCCTTTGTGTGTTGTGAGCTTTCCAAGATTTCCAGCCAATGTACGAAATAGCTGGCCATAGCAGCACATACACCGATACCTTTGAGTAATCGTACCTTGGCCTCACCTCTTAGCCTACGTGCGAAATGGCCAGCAAATTCAGAAACAGGCCTCAGTTTGGGCTTTGACCATAAAGTACCGGTTCTCTTTCAACCGAACATCAGAAAAACCGAAGAAATAAGACAGTGGCCTCGCCTGTGGATTCTGGACGTCCAGGAGAAAGCATCGGCCATTGAGGTACAGCTCTGGTGACTTGGTGTGAGTTTTAGCGTCTGTATGGAAAGTGGAACTACCTGGAAAGTTATTAAACCGCTGTTTTTGGCCGTATCCTACCCTTCGTGCCTTGTCGGACGTCACGTGCGAATTCGAGGATTATGCTCCAATATCAAGGAGAAATAAGTTCAGCGGTGTCGTCCATTTCCTCCATATGAAGAATTTCTACTATGTGGAGATCGACGATGAGGGCTGTTCAACGAAACTGAAGACGTCGACTTCCGCGAAACGTCGGTGAGAGGCGTAGTGGTTAACACGATCGGAACGCGAAGCTCCGCCAGCGCCGCCATACAGAGCAGCACTAACATTCTCTAGAACCTGTGTGCTGTTGTCGCCTCCAATGACAACTTCTAAAACAAAAGGTCACTGTTTCTTTAGGAGAGGGGGAACAGTCGTGAGCTGTGTTGCACCCGCAGAGGCGTACAGCTGTCGTCGCTGAGTCGCGACCTGCAGGTCGTCAGTTCAAACCCAACCACCAGCTACTTCTTGTCCTTCAGTATTTCTGTGCTCTGGAAGGTTCTCGAAATTTCTTATGTTTATAATGTTTGTATATTTTGGACTATTTGATGTCTGTACAAATAGCTTCACTCGTTCCAGGAATTGGTTTCTGTTCTGGGTCTACGCTGGTGTTCGTAAGTGCTAGGTGCTAAGTGCTATACATTAATGACAACCCTTCTTCCCGTTTTGAACTTGAGTCTGATTACGATGTGTCAATGTTTATTTGACTGTACAAGACTACACTGTGTTCTCAAGTTGTCAAGTTGCCGGCTTTGGAATAGCTTCACCCAGTAATGTATAGATACACCCTTATGTTTAACCGATACACACGAGGATATGTAATACATTGATTCTTACATTATTATCTTTTACGATTTGAAATATACTGCAGCACCTAGTGGAAAACCATAACTCAAGATGCTTGGACATAAAAATAATAATACAAGGGAGTAGATGGTTTTTATTCTCTGTAACAAGAAAGCTAAGGCATAATGTCAAGAGCAACGAGGAGGGATAGCGAAAGCAATTCACCAGATTACCGTGTGCAAAAGGAGTTAATGACACCGTAAGCAAGATTCTATGTCGAAGGAGAATCAAACCAGTAAACAAATGAAATGAAAGCAATCCTGGCAACTTATCGTCCTTTAAGAAGAGTCCCGGCCCGGCATCACGATGAAACAATCGATGTGTAGTGGTTCCAACGAGAAGGAACGTTGCCATATTGCATTCATCATTGCCATACGGGTCCATCACCACTTGTCAAGGTTTGTGGTGCTACTTGGTAAAGAACACGAACACCTCTAGTATGTTTAGACAGTAATTTTGAGAGCAGGCGTTACATTTCTGATATTTTGTGGAGTATGACTCTGTCCTATCTTCGTGATTTTATCATACAACACGAAAATGTAAGACCACGTATTCCCATGCTGTCCTGCACTATCTCCTTGCAAAAGGATAGGGCTTCTGACATGGTCAGGACTGGAAACCCCTGATCATGAGTTGCTGAGAGACTACGATGTTACGAATCGCTAACCACTACGTTTGATGATCTACGGCACTGAACTGAATCAACATGAAATGTGTGTCGGTCCGGTTATGTCGATTGTCAGTCAATACAATTGACACCTAGGGATGGTAGTAGCAACGGGGTGTGTTACAGTCCGCTTCTATCGCCCGTCTAAAATTATTTAACCGAGAGGTCGAACGGATTACGCACGTCAGATAGGGAAATTACATAGACAGATGAGAGGGGGAGTAGCAGCAGGCCGCCCACAGCTTTGCGAAAATAAGGCTGCCGCTGAAGAACCCGCCTGGTTCACCAATTAGGGCCGGGGACTGGGTGTGGCGTTGTCCTTATCTTCGTATAGTTAGAAATGATATTCCACCGTTGAGATGTCTGTGTGGGGGAGTCTCAAAAGCCAGTATAAAAAATATTGAAAAGGAAGTTCTATTATGTTCATTTCTGTATGTGGTAATGATTTGTACTGCGCCAACCATGATGTATTGTGATTTTTAAACATAATGTTTGATTGTAAAGGCTACTTAGCTGTAAGTATAATGGAAAACTACAGTGGGCTGAAATTTAGTGTCTGCTGGAAGTGATTTTTGTATCTTTGCTCTGGATGCCTTACTACGCTGAACGATAGTGTTAATATACGACTGATTTGGACTTCTGGGCTGATTAGAGATGGTTGCGAATAGAGAATTAATGGTATATTTTTGCAAATTACAATTTATATGTCCTGTACAAGTGAGTTCCTCTAAGTAGTTGTGATTTGATCAAAGATTCAGAACGTTCAATTTATTCCTCGGAAATTTCTAATTAGTCATACAAATTATTAATTCTGGACTGTACTCGTATCGTGAGATAGTAGAATGTATAATTATACTGTTACCTTATTCGTGTAGTGTCCTCTTGACCGATAACTCGTGCTCCTGCAACGTTCCTTGGCCGCACACACACTATTAATAAACTAAAATTTAATTGTACTATATACGCCGCTATGAAGCAATTTGTATATACTGTAATTATTTAACAAAAAATATTGTTTAATTTTGTGTAAAGGACATTCGTTATTATTGCAATATTTTCTGTAATAATATTATCGATGTATTTATGATTGTAATATTTCTATACTCATAATGTAATTACGAAATGTGTCAATATCTGCGATAAGAAAAATGTAAAATACAGCCGCAGATTGCAAAGAGACAATAACGGTTGAGAGTCGTATAAATAGGAATACATAGTGTGCATTCTTTGTCTTCTTCCTCGAGAGCTGAGAGAGAGAGGAACCTGTGACGTAGCATTTCATGAATTGGTAGACTTCATCTGTCTGTATCTAGATTTAGCCGCCATTAGAGGAGAAATTACAAACTAATGGAAGTTGAATTATTGCTGTGGTCTAAATACATTATAATTTATCAAAAGTGTGTATTACTAATGTAAATTAGCTTGCCCATGTCATCTATAATATTTCTTTAAAGAATTTTCAGCATTTTTAGCGGTGTTGCTGGACTGTGCCGCGACCGAACGATTAGCAGCGGCGGCACATTTAAAAAATTGTTCCGCTGAGAAAAATTAACCAAACCCGTAAATCGGGAGCAGATAAAAATTAGCAGTGAATTAAGAAAATGTTTTTCTTTTACAGCGATCCAGAGACTGACGGAATTTATTACTAGTTTCACATTTGTGCATTCATAGGCGGATAGATAACGTTGAAATTTAACAATTTGTTGATTCTTTCAAATAACTTAAATGTATAGTGAAGTGTGTGTTAACAATGATAATTAAACGTTCAGGTCGGCTTGGCAATATTTAACCATTTTCTGCTAATAGAGACAGTCTTGTGTTCCATAGCTAACGCCGGGAAAGAATTCAGTAAATATTTAAAAAAAACCACTGCATTTAGAAAATGTGTGCCAAGGCCGAATTACGTAAAAGATTTAATTCTCAACTAAATATTCTTAATCAGTTAATATGAAGTTATCAGCATGAGAGGGTGGACTAAGTTCAGGTAATTTTAAATGTACTTAATTCTGTCTAAATGAATTTTTATTACCACACGTAAATAAGAGGTTCTACAACAAAGTTCGTACAGAAAGAAAGAAAGGCAAAATAACAAAGACAATTTAAAAAAGGTAACATTTGAAAACAAAATCATTTCATTAACTGATTATTTTTTTTAATTTCATTAAACTCCGAACGCTGTGGTTCCAGTTGGTCAACTGGTTGACGGAACATGTTACCCTGAGCGTAGTAACTGTCATTAGAATGCAAGAGAAGCACCACAAGCGTAGTACTCCTGTCATTCGAGCTCAGTTGTACTCAGGTTAGGGCCACTGTTGCTACGTGAAGAGCCACCTCTATGTAATAAATTTATCATACTGCAGAGCCCCAAATCAGTTAAAACTTAGTTATATATTCCTCCTCCTATGATGTATACGAACAGCAAGTAAAATTTCTTCAGTTGCTAAGTTTCCCGAAGCTGCCATTTAATGGCCAGCAGTGTTTATGCAAATAATCGCTCAAAAATTTTGTGTTCTTACGGGGCAAACCACAAATGTCAAGAAACATCACAAGATGACTAGTCACTGATTGAAATCGATTGTTTTGACAAAGAAATATGCAGTGGGGCTGCAGTTACAGTGTTGTAAAAACAATCGGAATATAAGGACGGACAGACAAGTCTCGTTGTAAAGTCTTCGGTTGTTGTGTATATTCCGACGTGTGCGCTGCTCCTGTGCCAGCCAGCTGCTTCGCAGTGGAACTTGTTTAACAGACCGTGTCAGTGGCGAACGCGTTAAATAATATTTGCTTGTAGACAAACAGCGGGGCTCGCATCCCGCGAAGCTTTTGGTAGCTCAGAAAACCGCTCTCACGGAGCCGTAGCCGTGTTTATTTCCTCGCGGTTTTAAAAGCTCGCTGTCAGCCGACCTGCGCTCTGCACTTCTCAGCGACGTTCCACTGGGGAGACTCCGCTTTTCTTTACTTCACGCTTTAAAACTACACTCCTGGAAATGGAAAAAAGAACACATTGACACCGATGTGTCAGACCCACCATACTTGCTCCGGACACTGCGAGAGGGCTGTACAAGCAATGATCACACGCACGGCACAGCGGACACACCAGGAACCGCGATGTTGGCCGTCGAATGGCGCTAGCTGCGCAGCATTTGTGCACCGCCGCCGTCAGTGTCAGCCAGTTTGCCGTGGCATACGGAGCTCCATCGCAGTCTTTAACACTGGTAGCATGCCGCGACAGCGTGGACGTGAACCATATGTGCAGTTGACGGACTTTGAGCGAGGGCGTATAGTGGGCATGCGGGAGGCCGGGTGGACGTACCGCCGAATTGCTCAACACGTGGGGCGTGAGGTCTCCACAGTACATCGATGTTGTCGCCAGTGGTCGGCGGAAGGTGCACGTGCCCGTCGACCTGGGACCGGACCGCAGCGACGCACGGATGCACGCCAAGACCGTAGGATCCTACGCAGTGCCGTAGGGGACCGCACCGCCACTTCCCAGCAAATTAGGGACACTGTTGCTCCTGGGGTATCGGCGAGGACCATTCGCAACCGTCTCCATGAAGCTGGGCTACGGTCCCGCACGCCGTTAGGCCGTCTTCCGCTCACGCCCAACATCGTGCAGCCCACCTCCAGTGGTGTCGCGACAGGCGTGAATGGAGGGACGAATGGAGACGTGTCGTCTTCAGCGATGAGAGTCGCTTCTGCCTTGGTGCCAATGATGGTCGTATGCGTGTTTGGCGCCGTGCAGGTGAGCGCCACAATCAGGACTGCATACGAACGAGGCACACAGGGCCAGCACCCGGCATCATGGTGTGGGGAGCGATCTCCTACACTGGCCGTACACCACTGGTGATCGTCGAGGGGACACTGAATAGTGCACGGTACATCCAAACCGTCATCGAACCCATCGTTCTACCATTCCTAGACCGGCAAGGGAACTTGCTGTTCCAACAGGACAATGCACGTCCGCATGTATCCCGTGCCACCCAACGTGCTCTAGAAGGTGTAAGTCAACTACCCTGGCCAGCAAGATCTCCGGATCTGTCCCCCATTGAGCATGTTTGGGACTGGATGAAGCGTCGTCTCACGCGGTCTGCACGTCCAGCACGAACGCTGGTCCAACTGAGGCGCCAGGTGGAAATGGCATGGCTTGCCGTTCCACAGGACTACATCCAGCATCTCTACGATCGTCTCCATGGGAGAATAGCAGCCTGCATTGCTGCGAAAGGTGGATATACACTGTACTAGTGCCGACATTGTGCATGCTCTGTTGCCTGTGTCTATGTGCCTGTGGTTCCGTCAGTGTGATCATGTGATGTATCTGACCCCAGGAATGTGTCAATAAAGTTTCCCCTTCCTGGGACAATGAATTCACGGTGTTCTTATTTCAATTTCCAGGAGTGTAGTTGAGGTGGCGCTCACGAGGTACGTTTTCCACAGTGAAGGGACATTAACTCTTCTACAGAGAGCAATTCTAGCAGTCAGAGGCACCCTGCTGTGCTACAGCACTGCACTATAGTCACACACACAAACACACACACACACAAACACAACATTTTTCTATAAATCGGTACCGTATGTTATTGCAGCATTCTGAGCCACGTATTACGGCTGTCTAGGTAAATTTACTAAACAGTAAAAGGCTTCCGCGGCCGTTGTCACAGTCAATAAAATTCTTCTGGGTTCAACTATAAAATGCACCCTGAGGAAGGCGCCTTGCAACAGTCGTCGAAACGTCGGAATTTTACAGTTGACAGTGCGGCCTCAAACCCAGAAAAATTTTATTGACTGCAGCATACATTCTGTAGTGGTATCGTCTTTTTTTTATTTTTTTTATTTTTGTTTTTTTTACTTTTTTGCCAGGTCTAGGTCCCTTTCTTCAACATTCTCACATGAGGTGTTTTAGAGGGATTCACTCGACTGTTTGACATTACGCATATGACGACGTTTTCTGTTTACAAAAGTATCATACGAATGCACTTGGTTTCTATAGGTGTTGGAACGAAATTTTCTGATGCCTAAGAACAAGAGAGATTGATTGCAATTTTCCGTCACGAAACTAAATAATTTTAAAGTTCATTTTTGAAATTTAAAATTTGTGGTGAGTTTCTATGGGACCAAACTGCTGAGGTCATCGGTTCTTAGGCTTACGCACTACTTAATCTAACTTAAACTAACTTACGCTAAGGGGAACACACCCATGCCCGAGGGAGTACTCGAACTTCCGACTGGGGGAGCCGCGCGTGAACCGTTTCAAGGCGCCTCAGACCGCAAGGCAGTTCATTTTTACTATCACTATGTCGTAAGACTATATTAATGATTACATAAGTTTCCAATAATAACTTCATTTTTTTCAAATAATACTATTAATGTGTGACACATTAGGTTGGACGTTACAGCTTACAAAACGAATATATCGACAATGTGTTCCTAACATAGTCCACCCACTACACACATACTTCCTACTTTGAACCAAACATCTATAACAGTAAAATTGAGATATGTGCGTAAATATGCTTAAAGTCTCAAAAAATTCCCTCATCGCTTTTTAAGTACTTCCCGCAATAGACGCTAAATTTTTCCTTGTTCACTTCACAACAGTTGAACGAACTAATTGACAGCAGAACACAGCGCTAACTAACGAATGGCTACTGCACTATCTTTGCGCCTACAACGTGTTATTATTACAATTATTTGTTTTTATTATTACTAGTAGTACTAATAGTAGTAGTAATAGTACTAATGAACGTACAGCCTATGGCCTCGCCTCAGTGGTAACACCGTTTCCTCTGAGTTAAGCGATCTCGGGCTATGCTAACACTTGGATGGGTGACCGTCCGGGGCTGCCGAGCGTTGTTGGCAAGTGGGGTGAATTCAGGTTTTTTGAGGTCAATTGAGTAGCTACTTGACTGGCAAGTAGCGGCTCCGCTCACGAAAACTTAAATCGACCGGAAGAGCGGTCTGGCGGTACTGTTGGGCCCACCGAGGCCAGTTCGCCTGTTTAGTTTTAGTTTAGGAGTGGTGGCAGCTGGCAGACACAAATCATTGGCAGAATGAAGCGTCTTTCTGTCAGTTCACAAGTAGGGAGTCCAGTAATCAAATCATGTACTAACAGTACGTGCAGAGGACACGAATTAATTTGCTTCCTTTTAAGTAGGAGTGCAAGTTTTGGGTGAAGCATGTGCCGCTAGAGAGAGTAGTAGTGCAGAAGATGAAATCTTTTGTAGTAGGTGTTAATTCTGAATGTGGATAGTTAGCTTCCTTGCCTGAGAATGAGTTATAGGCAACATTGGCGAACCACCCAAAATTGCTTCATTATTCTGTAACAGAATGTTCTTAGAAATGAATAACACCTGTTATTTCATTGATTCATTAGTTCGTTGTTAAATAAAAAACCTATTGAATCAATTCCTTATCTCCCGTATGTTAAAGAAAATTCTTTTTCCTTCTAAAATTTAGTAAGACACTGAAGTAGATAATTTGGAAGAGAGGGGAGGGGGACGAGGTGATGTATCACACTGTATCTAATTACACTTAGTGGTAAGGCCGGCGGTACTCGGTCTGTGCTGTCAAAAGCCAACGTTGAGCGTGCCGAGTTCAACGAACTGCTGAACACTTAGAAACGATGCGACTTCAGCATACGGTACGTGTTCTCAACGTGGTATACACGAGGGATGCGCGGCGCAGCGGCAGTTGTCGGCAGATCCTGGCTCTCTCATCACACTGTTTCTGAAATGAACGTGCGTAAAACTCCTATGTTAGCTCTATTGAAAAGCACACTTGCTTCCCTGTCCATATGCCAGTCATGTTGTTGTATCTGTAGTATAACTAAATAAAAACTTCGATATCCATGGACATTTCTTAAGGAAAAAAGGAAAGGACCATAGTGATTCAGTAAGGACATCGGATTATAAAAGTTCGAGTACAAAGAGTGTGATACAAGTTTACAATAGCTCTCACACTAAATAAAAATTATTTCAACACTGTCACCTTTTAGAAAATACCTAAGGCCATTTTTACTTGATCAATGCTTCTTTTCAGCAGCAAAATATTTCAGCATCTAAAATACAAAACTTAAAACAAAAAATCGCAAAATATCTTGCTGCAAGTAATGAAAAACATCTTGTAGATTAAGACCATCGAACAAAGTCACTCCTCAGTAAGAAAATGTTTATATAACATCGAATATAATAGAATATATTTTTATCAAACTAATAAGGAAGTATCAGGAACTATTAGAAATCACGAAGACTAATAAAATACTTAGTGATTGAGAGATATGCGAAACAAAACCAACCCTCTTACAATACTGCGACTCTACTCACTTCGCTGTGCCGATCATCAGTGTTGTACAACCATACTTTGCTTATTACCGTCTCCTGAAAGCTTTGATCATGGTTACGTTATTAACTGACATTTAATTATAAGAAATTGTACAAAGAACTTTGCATTTTTTATGTATCCTCATTGTGCCGTTGCTTTGAAACGGCACACTTTCATAATGTACAAGTTACAACAATTTCTTAACCACTAGTACGACGTTTCCCGTAGTGTTATGATGGCAAATCATACAGTTAACGACAGGTTTCCGAGTGATACTCAATTTTCTGATTCTTAGAAACGGAATATATACATATGGTCTTCAAATGAATATGGAATCTATTGATTCTGTACTGAAGGCAGATGGCGTGCATGTGACGTAGGTGGCGTTCTTCCGTCTCATTGATCAACATTCAAACGCACGTTCGGAATATCTGTCGCGCTAGATATTACTCCGAACGTCCGGAAAGATTTCCCAACCTGTTTTTTTCCACAGTATAACGTCAGAAATGCTCACGCTCAACGTTCGAATGCACGGCCCGTTTGACGATGGCTCAACGCTCTAAGAAATGTTGAGAACACCTGTTCTGTACGCATTCACATATAACTTTGGATTATGAACAACACTCAGACGATAGTCAGGATCTACCTATACAGCATTCACTGCAATTTATCTGTGGTATAGCGATTTACCCAAAAGCTGTTGGACATGGAGGCCAGTGATAAAATGCCAGAAACGCAATCTCTACGAAAAATGACATGGTACAATTGTAGCTGAATTGCACCTGGTGAAGTGGAGGACGCACAAAGCCGTTAGTTGCTGTGTTGTCGCTATCTCGATCTCACGTTCGCCTCATAAAGCATGAGCGAACGAGCGAGCTGGCTAGCTGCACCATGGAGGCCTGCACACAACTCAGAACTTACCACTGAAGCCAAAGTAAACTTCCAGTTGGATGCGCAAGTTAAAATTATCGCAAAGTTTCTACCTTCATTCTCGTAGAAGCTTTGTGAAATCAACTGAATCTCTTCTAATTACCCCGTATATTACTGGTTTGGATAAGTGGGTAGGAACTTATTAATTAAATGAAACTCTCATTTTGATATTCATTGTCATAAGAATCGGATGACGGAAAAAAAGTATCGTAGTTCAAAATTTTTCCGCACAAATATTACAAAAGTGAAAGAAACAATGTCTGTTACGTTTTCATGACTAGAGCTACATAAGTGGTTTTGATGAAATTTGTTATGGAGATACCTTGAACTCTGAGGAAGAACCAAGGCTGCTTTAGAAATTGTATAGTACAAAATACTTATTTATTTTAAAAATATTACGCTAATTAGAGAAAAAATTACTCTTTAAAAAAGCTGTTTACTCTCTGACTTTTGAACTTTATCCTATTTGTGAAAATACTTTTAATGGTTGACATACGCAACGTGATGCGATTCAAAGTAATAAATACAATGCTTATGCAATCTTCAGTGTTTTTAATCCGTACTTCTCCACTATTTGTTACAATATGTACATGTTTTATAATGTATAACTACTTCAGTAGCATAGTGCATAGATGCGCACTCCTGGCCATACCCCTCGGTATGCAATACTCGGCGGAGACGGTGTGCATGGCACTGCATCGTGCGTTATGACAGCCTGGGAGGTGGGAGAGCGGGGCGCACATCATGAGCTATGCTTACGCGAACAGGCAGCCACATGAGAGCACGCTGAAGCTACTGCGTGTACAGTGCCTTGCTTACCGTCACTCGTCACAACGAAACTACAGATGCGCAAGTGTAGCAGTAGGGAACGTTTAGTAAAAAATATGATTTCAGAGTTCTATTACTGATTGCCAAAACATTTACACATTAATAAATAGATTACAATTTTAAATAGTGTGATTTGCAGAACGCGGTATTTGCACTTAGGCAACTGATGGAAAGGAACAGAGAAGTACAGGCTGAACTGCGTACAGCCTTTATCGGTCTTGAGAAGGCATATGACAGAGTGCCAAGGCCAGAGATATGAAGATGTCTGAAAAGTAAATACTCGCCAGAAAAATATATCAGGTTGGTAGAAGACCTTTATGAAATACAATCACACACGTCAGGAGCAGTGCAGGTGCAACAAAAGCATTTCCAGTGAGAGTTGGACTACATCAGGGACCTGCTCTCAGCACATATCTCTTTAACCACGTCATTGATGTACTAGTCAGTGAAGAAGGAGGCACCTTGGAGCATGATGTTTCCCGATGATGTTATCTGTGAGCGCACCCAGGAGGCACTTCAAGACAAGCTTTAACAGTGGAAAAAAGCTGTAGAGGAAAGGGGAATGAGAATTAGCAGGGTGAAAGCAGAGTATATTTGTACACAGGGTGCCAAAGATCTATATGTTAACCTGCAAGGAGAGCAACTGACGCTAGTCAAGAAATTTAAATATTTAGGCTCTTACATGCAAAGTGATGGACGACTGGAGGCCGATATACAGCACGGAATAAATAGTGGATGGATGAACTGGAGAAAACTGAGCGGAGTACTACGTGATAAGAAGATTAGCTGCAGCTTTGCAAGTCTGTGGTTAGGCGTGCGATGCTGTGAAGCGCAGAAACTTGGCGAATTACAAAATCCCAAGAGGAAAGGTGGAAGTGGTAGAAATGAGAATGTTAAGGTGGATGAGTGGGGTAACACGAAAAGATAGACTAAGGAATGAGTACATCAGGGGAACAGTGAAAGTGGGGCCCATAGGGAAGAGGATCCAAGAAAGTAGGCTAAGATGATATGGGCATGTGCAGAGAAGAGGGGAGTACTACGGGTAGAGACCTAGAAATCGAAGGACCAAGGAGAAGAGGAAGACCGAAACTGAGATGGAAACACAAGGTAGCAGGGACCTAGGGGAGAAAGGGTTGCCCAGAGAAGAAGCACTGGATACATGTTTATGGAAGAGAAGCATCGAGCAAAGCAACGCTGACGTGAAAAAGGCTGAGATGATGATGATTTGCAGACTGCGAGTAATTCGGTGAAACGTCACTCTTTGCAATCATATCAATGATCTGGCTTTGAAAGAACAACACAATAACTATAACATTCAAAAATGAAAACATCTTTTATTCTAAAATTTGAAAATAGTGGAAATAAATTTTAGTGTATTTTTGTCACTTCCCTAACGTGTGCAGAAGTTGTGTCTGGCATTAATATTATCCTATGGTACATATTCAGCAGGTAAACAATATTTTAAAATTGTTATATTAATTAATGTAGTATTATATAAAATTATGCTTTGCATGTAACTGCCTTAAGCAATAGTTTGACGCTCAGTGACATCAGCAATTGTGCAGCCATTATGACATACAATGTTATCAGTTTGATGCTGGTATGAGAATCATCTCATATGAAATATGACGTAGCTATCTGATAAGGTTGTCGTTGAAAAAGTTTACTATCGCACCATGAAAAAAGTATGCATCTACAGTGAGGTGATAAATAAAGGTCATTGGACAGCGAGACACACGATTATAGATGGCGGTAGTATCGCGTACACAAGGTATACAAAACTAGTGCATTGGCGGAGCTTTGAATTGTACTCAGGTGATTCATGTGAAAAGGTTTCCGACATGATTCCGACCGCAAGACGGATATTGACAGATTATGTACACGGAATGATATTCGATTTCAGAAATCGTTTGGTAATCTACTATTCCGGGAGCCACAATGTAAGGAGTGTGCTGAGAATACCAAATTTCAGCAGTTACGCCTTACCATGCACAGCACAGTGGCAGATAGCCTTCAATTAACGACTGAGAGCAGCTCATTCGCAAACTCAGCGGCGCGGGGCTCCCCGACGGGCTGGTGCGTCTCATACACTCATACCTCACAGACAGGAGTTTCAACACTGACGTGCAGGGAAAACAATCAACACGACACGGTATACACGCGGGAGTACCCCAGGGAAGCATCGTAGGGCCCCTACCGTTTAACCTCTACATAAAAGATCTCCCAACCGCACGCAACAACGATGGCAATTTACGCGGATGACACAGCCATCCTCGTGGAAGATTGGAAACCATAAAACATTACGTCACGATTACAGACCGCACTCAGTGGCTGAGCCTTGGTTAGAGAAATGGTGTGTTAGAGTAAACGTCGACCAGTGCGAAGCCTTTCTGTCCACTAGAAGACTGAAGAAATTGCGCAAACACCGATACTGCACACCAATAACTCTACATGCACGCCCAATACGTTTCCGCGAGAAAGTCAGATACCTTGGTGTATGGCTGGATCGGAAATTACTCTGGTGGGGACCACATACAACACATGACCAACAGTGGAAGCGCGAGGCTCAAACAGCTCTACCCTATGCTCAACAGGCGTAGCACACTGAACAGACGAGTGTCATGTACAGACACTTATTCGACCCCTGATGACGTACGCAGCCCCTGCTTCGAAATACGCTGCCTGCGTCGTCTGCAGATCCTACAAAACAAAGTAATCAAAATCATAAGCAGTGCTCCACGATACACACGCATCGCGGATCTTCACCGGGAATACCGACTTGAGTCTCTCACGCGGGTAATTCACAAAATTCACAAACTCACCACAAGACTATACAGAAACTCCAGACATTCGCAGAACCCGTTCATTCTGAATCTGGGGAACTACGACCACAACCATAGATGGAAACATAGCAGACCAAAGAACATACTTGCAAGGACCTAATAGCTATGGCCGAGTATACGCAAACACAACGGTACAGGTGGGCCCCTGTTAATCAGCCACCATTACTGGATACCCAGTTGGAACTCACTTGCCGAATAACTGGCACCACGCAGGGAAGCCGTACCGTACACTCCATGCAGACAAGCTATACACCCCCACCTCCCCCCCTACTCAGCGAGACGATCTACGGCCGATCTCCCACTAATATATAATGATCCTCATTGTTCCAGGAATGCAGCGGCTGCAGCAAACCGGGATACATCGCCATCGCCTGCCACGGTAATGATGCATGATACCCACACTACCGAACCCAACCTTGAACAAACTATGGCAGCTAGTACTTCTGCTCTTACTACCCATCCCACTGTCGCAGAAGTTTTTTTTTTCCTCGGCACGAGCCTTGGCACTTTTTTCCCTCTGTTCTTCCAATTGCTACCCTCATTCGCGTTTCGTCCACTATCTATCACCTGATGGACCGTGTCAATGAGTAGTCTTACCCAGACACACGGATAACATCACAGCTCAGCATCCTGTGATCCATCTATTGTTGACGGAGGTGACAGTAGAACTTTTGGTTTGGTCACCACGTTGGTGCGGGCTTGGAGGGGCCCCATCTCTATAGCGAGGTTCGCTTGTAGTGCTCAGTGTTAATAGAAAAGCGTGAAATAATAGCAGAAATCAATGTTGGACGTACGACTAACGTATCCGTTAAGACAGCGCGGCGAAATTTGGCGTTAATGAGCTGTGGCAGTAGACAACCGACGCGAGTGCCTTTGCTAACAGAACGATATCGCTTGCAGCGCCTCTTCAGGACACATGGCCGTATTGGTTGGTCCCCACACGACTGAATACCGTGCCCTAGTCAGATGTGCCCCGATTTCAGTTGGTAATAGGTGACAGTAGCGTTCAAGTGTGGCGCAGACGTCACGAAGCCATAGACCCAACAAGCCACTGTACAAGTTGGTGGTGGCTCCAGATCGGTGTGAGCTGTGTTTACATGGAATGGACTGTATCCTCTGGTCCTATTGAACCGATCATTGACTGGAAATGGTTATGTTCGGCTACTTGGAGACCATTTGGAGCCATTCATGGAATTCACTTTTAAGAATGTCAACGCGCCACGTCACTCGGCCACAACGTTTCCTAGTTGCTTTGAAGAGCATCCAACACAGTTCAAGCGAATCCCATCGAACACTTATGGGACATAACCGAGAGGTCACTTCGTACACAAAATCCTGCACCAGCATTACTTCCGCAATTATGGACGTCTGTGGAGGCAGCATGGCTCAATACTCCTTCTACGGACTTCTAACGACAGTTCAGTCCATACCACGCCGAAATCCTGCAGTATGCCAGGGAGAGGAGATCGGACACGATATTAGGAAGTATCCCATTACTTTTGTTACCTCAGTATGTGCCAACATTCGTTTCTATCATTTGGCGTCTACACTGAACGGGGAACTGGAAGTGTGTATCGGATTCACACAGATAAATCAATGTTATTTGAATTTAATGAATTTAATTTTAATTAATTAAAAATTGCTCGCAAAATTATCACGTTCTGGGTGCTATATGTTTTGCTCAGTTGAAGTTGAACTGAGAAACTAAGAAAACTTAAGTCTACAGCCAAATACTGTATATTAGAGAGTAAAGATGAATATATACTGTAGTTACTTTGTAGGCTGGTTTTGCATTAAAATGTTTTTAAGTGTATAGAGACGCACAATGTGTAATAAATGCTCGTACATTCATTGAATGAACATGGAGCACATGGGGGATGGCTCCTGGGAAAGGAAATAGACATGTTTCCGCGCAATTTCATACGACTTTAAGAAGATTCTGATGTTAAATGAAATTAGCAATTTGGTAGCGTTTATCAGGTTCGTAGCTGTATAAAAGTATGTTCAAATACTGAGTACCGGAAACTGTTTAGAATGAAAAGCAGTTTACCTCTGTACCTCAAAAAGACCACGTTAATAAATTTATTAAAAAAGTAAAAAAGTAGTTACTTCAGTTTGGGAAATTAAAAAAGTCTGCAGTATTACTAGTGAACTTAATTAAGTTGCCTTATTTTCCAGTATCCAGCGCTTGCTGAGTAAGCTGTAAGGTAATTGAGTGGTGCCTCCGTTCGCCGCTAGTGGCATTGACCCAGCTTGGGGAGACCATTACTTCAGTCCACGTTTACTGTCGGTAAAGTGTTAGCGTCAGAAGCAGCTTATCTTTGGCTTGGGTCCTCGAGATGGTCTAGCGTTAATTTATTCCGAAATTTGCCGTTTGAAGAGTCTCTAGAGCCGTGGCGCTCGGCGGATTGCAAGGAGAGACTCGTTTGCGTGGCAGGTTGCCAGCTTGGCAATTCACGGCGCTTCGCTCTCACTTACACACGATTTCGGTCCTCCCAGTTAATATTGATATCTATGTATGTATACCAGGGTAGAAAAACTTTCCAATGGGAGAGATTTCCTACGAATTTCAGCTGCCTTGGATATCTCGTGCTAGATTAATGAGATTAACTATTTTCTTCAGCGAAGAAAAAAATTCAGATGGGGATATTATAAGCAAGTTAGTGTAACTATGTAGAGCTTCACAGCTTTAGCCATGTATATCAGAACATCTTGGCGTATAATATTGCATCATCTTGAACTATTCTTCACAAAAGTCTCTATGCTTTTTCTATCCCTATAATATTCTTCCTTCATGTCTCATAAATTTTCACATTATGGTGAAATCTATGTTATCGCTGAAAGACAAAAGAGACACCTACACATTCTGATTGTCATAGTTTCAGTAGCACACTCGGTCATTAGTTTTATACTCTCTCTTCCTGCCCACCGGATGTTATTGGAGAATTTCATGATGGCGTATGCGGCCTGTATCTGTCATGAGCAAGAGTATTTAGCGCACGAAAGACAAAGTTTAGGAGCTGGCTTGGTTTGTTTGGGGGAAGAGACCAAACAGAGAGGTCATCAGCCTCATCGGATTAGGAAAGGACAGCGAAGGAAGTCGGCCGTGCACTTTCAAAGGAACCATCCCGGCATTTGCCTGGAGCGATTTAGGGAAATCACGGGAAACCTAAATCAGGATGGTCGGACGCGGGATTGAACCGTCGTCCTCCCGAATGCACCACCTCGCTCGGTAATGTTTAGGAATTCAACTTCCACACAGGATGGCAATTTCGACTTCTTGTGAATATCAGTATTTATATTTGTGAGGGACGTTCAATAAGTAATGTAACACATTTTTTGTCGCATGTTTCCGTTGAAAAAATGCTAATATCGTTTTGGCACATCCCGTTTCGATCCATAAGGATTCCGATAATTGGTTTCGCCATACGTAGCCTTGAAAAATTGCGTTTGGGATGTAAGTGCGTTCCTAGCAGAGAGTTGTCACCGAGTTTCTTTTGGCGAAAAACAAGAGCATCGCAGATATTCATAGCCGTTTACAGAATGTCTTTGGAGAGCTATCAGTAAACAAATCACGGTGAGTCGTTAGGTGAGGCGTCTGCCATCATCGGAACAAGATCGCTCGAATCTAGTCGATCTCCGGTGCGCCGACCGACCGCACACAGCTGTTGCCCCTGCAGTGCTGGAAAATGTGACAGGCGGATCGCAATGAAACACCTGGACGCCACTGAAGGCACTGCTGACACGCATGTCCACCATTTGGGCTACTCAAAGGTGTATGGCCGCTCGGTTCTTCGCTGCCTAAAAGAAGACAGTAAAGAGCAACAACGGACCATCTGTGCGGAAATACTTACGCGTTACGAGAAAGGCTATTGATGCAGCGAGATGTTTGCTCCGTCGTCGACTAGTGGAGGATATTACGCGGTCATACATTCCCTCTTAGTAAGGTGGTCTAAGGCCGTCTCATTGAACGAACATTGCGTTAAAAATAGGGTTTTGTTGAAAGAAGAGTGAGGAATAAGATGGTGCATTGGAATCACTAATGAAACCAACCTTCTTCAGAAAAAAAAGTGTTGCATTAGTTATTGAGCGCTTCACGTACCTCAATATTCCCACGCCAATTGGAATATGTAATGAGCCGGATGGACAACGAGGAAACATAGCAGGAACTCTAATATGATTAACGATATAGAGACGACGAAATTCCTGAGACGCTAACTGGTGTTGTTAGTATATTTATTTATTATCGTGCCAGAAGTAGGAAATATATAATAAACAAAAGGAAATCGATCGTTGACAACGGTTTATACTTAGGTTGACCAGAAATTTGCCAGTACTTCCGGCGTCACCCTCACCGGTCTTTCATGGTGCGTGTGGCTGGAGATGAATAATGCTGCAGCTGGTGGTAACAGTGAGCATGTACCACAGTTGCAAAAAAACTAACTCCACCGGAAGCCCGCAATTCTGCACGTTGGTTTTGCATCTCGTGGTTAAAGAGCGTAGCCTGTTGAGAGCTTTCCACATTGTCTATTTGTGTGAATGACCATGACGAATCTCTTCCTTCGGAACCAACCATTTCTCTAAATGACGAAATTTCCTCCTACAATCTGCGCTTCTTGTTTGCTGTGCTGTTCCGGTAAGGGCTTCGGTAGTGGTCTTACTATTAAACCGATAACTTCCGAAAATGTGACTGTCGTTCAACAGGCCTGCGAAGTCACAGACATTTACTTTCAGTCTGTGGGATGAACTAAAGGTGGGACGCCGTCGTATACACAGTTGGAATAGTCAGTCTAGGAGATGCATACTAAATACCGCGTATTTTCCTTGTAACACTTATACGACAATGTGGAGAGGCTGTCAGATTTAGTTGTCATTCGGAACTGCGAAATCTAGCTACAGTATCAAGCTCTAAAAGTGTATTACAATCCACTGAAAACCCGAGGTGGGACAGTATAATGAATATCCAAATATTTGAAATTATACGATTATCATTGCAAAATAAAAGAATAGGTAAGGGAATCTCCATTCTGTGGGACATGGGCATGAAGGCTTGATATGCGGAGAAAATGACGACCTATTGGTGCCCTAAGCCACTGTTTCTGGCCGTGTGAACTTTTGTCTGTTTACTAATCTCCGATTTCAAGAAATGTACAAGAAATCGGCCAAGGAGCAATGAACAAACTGGGCCGTTACAGACTGTGGTTCGGTAATTAGCAACTACCCCAGTTCGAAAATGTCAGACGAGGGTAACTGATAACTAGCCTGATACGAGTGTTTCACCACGGTTCAACATCTTCCCATAGACAGTGGACACCGGGAGGCATCAAGCGTAGCTCTATATGCGTTTGTTAGAAAAAAGAAGAGGGAAATATAAACCACTTGTTATTTCCTGCAGTGCCTTTCATGCACAGTGAAAAAGTACTTAACATTGTATAAATGAAGATGGCCCATCCAACAAGGAGTCCAGTTTTGTTGTGTCGTCAGAATGCTGGGATATACAAAGTCCTTCTCAATTAGGTATGAGATAGTAACGTATGTTTACAAAATTTGTTGTACTATCGATTTATTCATAACACTGTGATGTCCGGAATCTCTGATTTGTAATTTATTATATTGTATTTTATCTACAACAGGTTTCGCCTCAATATTCTTGGGACTATGAGGATACTTTAAAATCATCTTAAATTCCGGTTCCAAACCTGTATACTGAGGTTTCTCAGTATACGTTATGTTACTAAGAAGCTGTTGGCAGTTAAGTTCTAAAAGACGAAAATTAAAAGGTCCCGCAGTGTGGGACGAAAGTTTTATTCTCAAGTAGAAACGCTGACATTGCCAAAGACATAAGAGAGTGAGCACAAGCGTATCAGGAATAATGTGTAATACATCGTACAAGACAGACGTACCAGCAAGAATCACTTGTGAGAAATTCATACACTTGTATTCTCCGTAGGACAGTGTGTTGTGAAGTATCAACAACTAAATTCAAAGTTTCTCTCCAGATCAATGTAGCAGTTTGAACGTTTCGTTAAGTCAGTGCAGTCAACCACATGTATCGAAGGAAAGAAAAAGCACTCTGGCTTCCTCTCTTGCTCTGTATATATTTTTTTATAAACCTTCCTTATCTGGTGGTTTTCTGACGTAAATCGTCCGATTTGTCATTAACACCCCGCCCCCTTTCTCTCTGTCTTTCTCTCTCTCCCTCACACCCACCCACACACAAACACACACACTTCATTTCCTACGTGTTATAGTATTTTGACTGCACTTTCTATGGCAGAGAAGGAGAATGGGGAGCAGCCGAACACTACCCTAGGCGACCATGGAAAACCGCCTGAGATTTAAAGGCAGGTTGTCCGCTGAACCGGACCAACAGTCGTTATCCAGCCATAACGATTCGATGCCGGTCCAGCTCAACTCGCTGTTTCGAAAACCAACTAGCTACTGACTGTTGTTGTGCCTACACATCATTTGTCGTTTAGCATCCAGTGTGTATGTGTAGTCATAGGAAAGAGTGCACGCATGTGAGCGTGTTTTGATAAAACAGCTAGGTTCACTGTTAACTGGAGGACGACATAACCACATATCCCTCATACTCGTGTTAGGCAGTCCCTTTAAAAAATTGATAACCACACAGTTTAAATGAGACAGTTTGGTTTATACTGTCAAATTTTCTATATCGTATTTATTCACTCGCTATGTTACCGACCAAAACAGCAAACAACCGCACGGCAAGTCCAGTTGCAACAATCGATTTATAATCAGGAAACTTACTGTTGCATTGTAAGTTACGTAAAGTACCGCCAGACAGGCAGCAACTGTACTCGGTCAAAGCAAGTGGGTGCCTGGAAAGAGAGAGATGTATTTTGTAACTGTGAGAAGCCGTCATGTCCAGATCCTCATTGTTCCGAGATTTTTTTCTTTGTTTGTTCTTACTTAGAGGCGAAGCGTAAACACTACTGTGAACAGCTGGTTTCCCACTTTACATTTGAATGGAGTTCTGATTGTAACGTGTTACCCTACTGCCCTCACTGGCAGGTCAACTCATGTGTTTCAATGTGAATTGCACTGTTAGGCAATTTGTCTCCATATTGCTTTTAAACCCCCCCCCCCCCCCCCAATCAACCATGGACCTTGCTTGGTGGGGAGGCTTGCGTGCCTCAGCGATACAGATAGCCCTACCGTAGGTGCAACCACAACGGAGGGGTATCTGTTGAGAGGCCAGACAATCGTGTGGTTCCTGGAAGAGGGGCAGCAGCCTTTTCAGTAATTGCAGGGGCAACAGTCTGGATGATTGACTGATCTGGCCTTGTAACACTAACCAAAACAGCCTTGCTGTGCTGGTACTGTGAACGGTTGAAAGCAAGGGGAAACTACAGCCGTAATTTTTCCCGAGGGCATGCAGCTTTACTGTATGGTTAATGATAATGGCGTCCTCTTGGGTAAAATATTCCGGAGGTAAAATAGTCCCCCATTCGGATCTCCGGGCGGGGACTACTCAAGAGGACGTCGTTATCAGGAGAAAGAAAACTGGCATTCTATGGATCCGAGCGTGGAATGTCAGATCCCTTAATCGGACAGGTAGGTTAGAAAATTTAAAAAGAGAAATGGATAGGTTAAAGTTAGATATAGTGGGAGTTAGTGAAGTTCGGTGGCAGGAGGAACAAGACTTTTGGTCAGGCGAATACAGGGTTATAAATACAAAGTCAAATAGGGGTAATGCAGGAGTAGGTTTAATAAGGAATAAAAAAAATAGGAATGCGGGTAAGCTACTACAAACAGCATAGTGAACGCATTATTGTGGCCAAGATAGACAAGAAGGCCATGCCTACTACAGTAGTACAAGTTTATATGCCAACTAGCTCTGCAGATAACGAAGAAACTGAAGAAATGTATGATGAAATAAAATACATTATTCTGATAGTGACTGGAATTCGGTAGTAGGAAAAAGCAGAGAAGGAAACGTAGTAGGTGAGTATGGATTGTTGGTAAGAAATGAAAGAGGAAGCCACCTGGTAGAATTTTGCACAGAGCACAACTTAATCATAGCTAACACTTGGTTCAAGAATCATAAAAGGAGGTTGTATACATGGTAGAAGCCTGGAGATACTGACAGATTTCAGACAGATTATATAATGGTAAGACAGAAATTTAGGAACCAGGTTTTAAATTGTAAGACATTTCCAGGGGCAGTTGTGGACTCTGACCACAATCTATTGGTTATGAACTGTAGATTAAAACTGAAGAAACTGCAAAAAGGTGGGAATTTAAGGAGATGGGATGTGGATAAACTAAGCCAGAGGTTGTACAGAGTTTCAGGGAGAGCGTAAGGAATGGGGGGAAAGAAATACAGAAGAAGAAGAATGGGTAACTTTGAGAGATGAAGTAGTGAAGACAGCAGAGGATCAAGTAGGTAAAAAGACGAGGGCTAGTAGAAATCCTTGGGCAACAGAAGAAATATTGAATTTAATTGATGAAAGGAGAAAATATAAAAATGCAGTAAATGAAGCAGGCAGAAAGGAATATAAACGTCTCAAAAATGAGATCGACAGGAAGTGCAAAATGGTTAAGCAGGGATGGCTAGAGGATAAATGTAAGGATGTAGAGGCTTATCTCACTAGGGGTAAGATAGATACTGCCTACCGGAAAATTAAAGAGACCTTTGGAGAGAACCACTTGTATGAATATCAAGAGCTGAGATGGAAACCTAGTTCTAAGCAAAGAAGGGAAATCAGAAAGGTGGAAGGAGTATATAGAGGGTCTATACAAGGGCAATGTACTTGAGGACAATATTATGGAAATGGAAGAGGATGTAGATGAAGATGAAATGGGAGTTATGATACTGCTTGAAGAGTTTTACAGAGCACTGAAAGACCTGAGTCGAAACAAGGCCCCGGCAGTAGACAACATTCCATTAGAACTACTGACGGCCTTGGGAGAGCCAGTCCTGACAAAACTCTACTATGATGTATGAGACAGGCGAAATACCCTCAGACAGATAATTCCAATCCCAAAGACAGCAGGTGTTGACAGATGTGAAAATTACCGAACTATCAGTTTAATAAGTCATGGCTGCAAAATACTAACGCGAATTCTTTACAGACGAATGTAAAAACTAGTAGAAGTTGACCTCGGGGAATATCAGTTTGGATTCCGTACAAATATTGGAACACGTAAGGCAATACTGACTCTACGACTTATCTTAGAAGCTAGATTAAGGAAAGGGAAACCTACGTTTCTAGCATTTGTAGTCTTAGAGAAAACTTTTGACAAAGTTGACTGGAATACTCCCTTTCAAATTCTGAAGGTGGCAGGGGTAAAATATAGGGAGCGAAAGGCTATTTACAATTTGCATAGAAACCAAATGGCAGTTATAAGAGTTGAAGGGCATGAAAGGGAAGCAGTGGTTGGGAAGGGAGTGAGACAGGGTTGTAGCCTCTCCCCGGTGTTATTTAATCTGTATATTGAGCAAGCAGTGAAGGAAACAAAAGAAAAATTCGGAGTAGGTGTTAAAATCCATGGAGAAGAAATAAAAACTTTGAGGTTCGCCGATGACATTGTAATTCAGTCAGAGACAGGAAAGGTCTTGGAAGAGCAGTTGAATGGAATGGATAGTGTCTTGAAAGGAGGATATAAGATGAACATCAACAAAAGCAAAACCAATATAATGGAATGTAGTCGAATTAAGTCGGGTGATGCTGAGGGTATTAGATTAGGAAATGAGACACTTAAAGTAGCAAAGGAGTTTTGCTATTTGGGGAGCAAAATACACTCCTGGAAATTGAAATAAGAACACCGTGAATTCATTGTCCCAGGAAGGGGAAACTTTATTGACACATTCCTGGGGTCAGATACATCACATGATCACACTGACAGAACCACAGGCACATAGACACAGACAACAGAGCATGCACAATGTCGGCACTAGTACAGTGTATATCCACCTTTCGCAGCAATGCAGGCTGCTATTCTCCCATGGAGACGATCGTAGAGATGCTGAATGTAGTCCTGTGGAACGGCTTGCCATGCCATTTCCACCTGGCGCCTCAGTTGGACCAGCGTTCGTGCTGGACGTGCAGACCGCGTGAGACGACGCTTCATCCAGTCCCAAACATGCTCAATGGGGGACAGATCCGGAGATCTTGCTGGCCAGGGTAGTTGACTTACACCTTCTAGAGCACGTTGGGTGGCACGGGATACATGCGGACGTGCATTGTCCTGTTGGAACAGCAAGTTCCCTTGCCGGTCTAGGAATGGTAGAATGATGGGTTCGAGGACGGTTTGGATGTACCGTGCACTATTCAGTGTCCCCTCGACGATCACCAGTGGTGTACGGCCAGTGTAGGAGATCGTCAGCGTCCATCTTTTCCCTTAAATCAGGCATATTTTACGTTATACTTTCCATGTTGCTTTCTGTGCATACCCACTTTTGATTTACATTCTTCTGCAAATTCTACTCTAGCCTTCTGCTCTAATTTAATGTTTTTTTTTCAAACAAACTACTTTTTTTACCATTCGGCAGCCTGTGGTCGGACCAGTCCACCTTCTCCATCCCCAAGGGGTGTCCGCCTGTGGAAACTGCGTATTTCCGAGCCACCCTGGCTTTTCTCTGTCCTTCCGCCTTCACGTTCTTGCATGTCACCGTGCTGGCCTACCGTACCCGACTCGGCTCTTAACCGTAACCCTTTGTCACGCTAAATCCTGCTGCATTCTAATCGGCATTCGCTTAATTATAAAGGCTGTACCTTTAGTTTCATTGCCCGTGCTATAACAGGGTTTCTTTCTGGAGCCACCTCATATTCTTAGCTATCGAATGAAGTTCTTATACCTATTGCTTATCTGAAGTGAGGTCATTCATGCACAGCACACTGCCATGTTTAAGCTCCTCAGTAGTCAACGACTGAAACATCCAAGAATGCAACAGTATACTTGGGAACTGTGTGATGTGTTAACCTACATATAAATGAAGCAACATATTTCAGCCTATAGAACGAATTTTCGGTGTGTACAATTATTAATTATGTAGCCAATATACTTTAAAAGCTATTATGATCTTTTCTTGTACTGAACTTTCCCTGCCCACGAGAAAAAAATAACAGTATGTGACGATCCTGATACCACACGTTGTAGACATATATATTATTTTTTTACAGTTTCTTATTTTCCACGGCTTCATCTATCGTTCTGTGTGAACAGTTATAAAACAATCCAGTGTAGAAAATAACCGTTGCCTACGGGGAATATTTCGAGTTTTATTGCTTTCTTTCGAACTGTGTGGCCATGGAACAAGATCTGATTAAGTTGCACTTTGTAGCTACGGTTGGATGATAAGACAGAAGAGGTGTGGGCGCATCGATAGGTCCATCACATATGTCACATACTCATTTATCATCATCATTTCAGACATTTATCTTAGGATTTTTGACTGAAATGAAAATTCAGTATGAAGGAATTTTCCGCAAGTCGTGGGATGCAGTCATTTGTCAGGACATGTATTTTTCTATTATTGACGTTCATATAACGTACCAGACAATAAAATAAAGTTTGTTACTCGTAATTCATAATTCTAATTTATGCTCTTCATTGTCAGGACCATTGCATAAACCTGACTGATTTTTTTCGGACAAATTGAAAGTAATACAAGGGTCCACAGCAAAATAGGGACCTATGACCCGTAGTCTGGGAGAGGATAAAGCTGGGCAAGAGCAGAAGAAGAGTATTAACTGTCGTGTGGTGACTGTTGTCTCTTTAGATCCCAAGGTTCGTTTAACTACAAAGAAATTGTTTTAATCTGGGGGTAGACTTCTCATCCACCAGCTGTGTTTTTACGGACTTTTCATTATAACTTATTAACATATTTAGGGTTATATCATAGCACAATGCCAACGGCTTTGGCACAATGGTAACAACGGTTCCCATCAGGTCACCGAAGGTAAGCCCTTTGAGTAGTGGCTAGCATTTGGATAGATCACCGTCTGGGTCTGCTGAGTGCTGTTGGCAAGCGGAGTGCACTTAGCCCTTGTGACGCCAATTGAGGAACTACTTGATTGAGAAGCAGCTTCACCAGTCACAAAAATTACAATGGTCAGGAGAGCAGTGTACTGACCACATGACCCCTCCAAATCCGCACCCCATGACACCTACGTGCTGAGAATGACATGGCGGCTAGTCGGTGCCATGGGACCTTAAAGGCCTGTTCGGACGGTATTCGTGTTTATCATAGTGCAATAATTTGAAATTTTTGCAATGGAGTCAGAAAATACCCAGGTATACAGTAGGATTAGTCAGGAATGGATGGACTACCCTTAAAGACGGATCAGGCGAATGTTCGGGTGGTCTGCTGTGGCAGCGATGCAGTCAGTGTACGTAGCTTTTCCTCTTAGGGCTTTATTTTCCATATAAGTGAAATAACACAAAAAATATTTTAAATATGAAGGTGTATCCTGGTAAGTAGGTTTCTTATTTAATTTAATTTTATTTTATTTCTTTTTTTTGTGACAGAAAATTGCATACTTTATATAAAAGAAAAGGGATGTCTGGAAGAGGAGAATGGTCTGAAGACTGTCTGAAAAATGCAGTCAAAGCTGATGAAAATTAAGAATTGGAAGTTAATGCTGTAGCAAAACCGTTTGGCGTACCGAAAAGCAATTGAAAAAGGCAGCTTAAGTCACAGAGTTTTAACAGAGATTCCATGGGAAGGAGCACTGTGCTAAAAATTGAAAAAGAAAAAAAAACAGTGAAAGGTGGCTACACTGAATCACAGCGCCAGAGATTGCGCCAAAGAGTATTATTCAGCCACCTCCACTGGCAGTACTGTTGAGATGTGGTAGTAGAGAGTGTTTGTTCAGAAGTGGTGCTGAGAGGATGTTGATAGCTGTATTATTTGAAGCCATGTCGTGTGCATTTGTTTTGATGGGCTAGACACCAGATGTTGTTGGACTGGGGATGTTGTAATGATCAGAGTGTACTTTTCGTCAATATATATGAAGGTAAAGAAAATCTTTAATTTTTTTATTTCAAATGTGCTAAATAACAATGCCTCTTGGTCACAGGTTCAGTCAACAAAGCATCTGGCTTGTGTTCATGTATTAGACTGTAATTCGGGTTTCTATGTGCAATTGTAGTATTTCAGTTTTATTTAATTAATTCAGTGTAAATGGTATTTAAAATACCTTGTCTTATTGAGGAAGAACCGTGCCAGATGTGTACGTTGAATCACACTTCCACACACAGAACAGTTATATTGGTGTTTTGTTGTTTCGTAGGTTTAATAGTTGCTGGGGACTTAATTAATTAATTGTGTTAACGGAAGTTTTCTTTCATTCTTTGTTGTTATTCTATGCAGTCAGATTGCGGAGTAATACTAGTCAGGGCCAACCGGTTACGAGACTTCGTAATCGGACAGTCAGCTAGTAAAAATTGAAATTATTTGCATCGTAATTAATTAAGCCCCCACGCAAGTGGCGACCGCTGCTTCGGATCGTCCTTTGGAAATCGTCTGATAGTAAAATAGCAGACAGTAGTATTGTTGTAGTAATTTGTAGTTTAGTAATTGTAGTCTATATTGCATGTGTAAATTTGGTAACTGAACATTTGTAGTTGTCTTGTCATTCTTTTAATGGTATTTTGGCAGAATTTAATTTTTGATGTCTTGTATACAGGTCTGACAATTTTGTGCAATTGTGAAGGTTTTAATTGTTCGTTGGACGTGTTTGTTGGGAAACATTTCGTGTGTAATGGTATTGTTGGAGAAGAAGTGTCATTGTGTGTAATTTTAGTATAGTGACGAGTTTTGTATGTTTTGTAAACGATTACGCGATCGATGAAAAAGGCAAAAATGATGGATAGTGAGAATGACGAAATTGTTAACATGGCGAACTCGCCAACACATGAGAATAGTATGATGAATATTGAAGTAGAAAACAATTTAATAAGTCGGGAAAATAGTCCGGAACCAGTTCAAAATTTTTCACAATCAAAAAATTTTCAGAATTCGAGATTAACGACAGAAGATTCTGGAATAGTATCGAACACAGATAGCTTTACGGCTATGTCGAAGGAAGTTAGTTTTACGGGAAATGTTAGGGGCGAAAAGAATTTCGAACCAGTTAATATGGAGCAGTTAATGAGTGCAATATTAAATTTGGGATCACAAATAGGAACAATTAAAACTGATATGCGAACAACGGAAACACGATTAGACTCACGGGGATCACAGTTAGGATCTGAATTAAAAACAGAGATGGGAACTTTGGCAACACGGTTAGACTCACAAATAGGAACAATTAAAACGGAGATGGAAACAATGGAAACACGGTTAGACTCACGAATAGGGACATGTTTTAAAAACATGAAAGATGAATTACAGAAAGAAATTAGAGAAGAAGTACAACCGATTTTGAATGCTCATAATAATAGATTAATTTCAATAGAAATCAGACAAAAGGAACAGGATAGAGAACAGGAAGAAAGAGATCGCGTGATAGTACAAACATTTTCAGAGTTAAATTTACAACGTTCACACGATAAGGAAGAAATATTTGAAAGAATCGAAGAATCCGTGCCAAATGAGAGAATAAGTAACCTAACACAACAGTATGAACAGTTAACTACTAAATGTGTCAATACTGAAACCCGAGTCGCGACACTTACGGAAAACGTAAATAAACAGAAAGGACAAATAGGTGACTTATCGGAAAGAGTTGAGGAGATTGCAGATAAATTGACAAGTCTTAGTTTAAATGGGGACGGAGATTCAGATGATACAGCTCCATTGCCATATGCAGAATCAGAAGAGTACCAGAACATAAATAAGCATGTTGAAAATCAGGGAAAATTTAATGAACGCGTTAAAAGGGAATTTGAGGCATTACGAAAGCAAGTCAAACAAATTGAAGGCAAAACCGTAGGAAAAGACAGCAGAAGAAATTTAGAATCACAGATAGCAGAGGGGTTTGAAGAAAGTTAATTTATTTCATTTACGAGATGCAACAAGAGAGCGC
Organism: Schistocerca serialis cubense; assembly: GCF_023864345.2. NCBI lineage: Eukaryota > Metazoa > Arthropoda > Insecta > Orthoptera > Acrididae > Schistocerca > Schistocerca serialis. The sequence continues at coordinate 234,551,394 of NC_064638.1, read as the reverse complement.
CAGGCGCGCGAACTCGACAATAATCGACATTGGGACTGGGACAGACGTGGTAGGTCTTTGTCGCCACGAGGCGAAAATTTTGACTATAAACACTTTTTAACTGTTCGGAAATTTAAGATCTTTCGCAATTCTAAGAATGACATACATCCATGTTCATGGTTAGATCAATTTATGTACGCAATTCCACCAAATTGGCCACTAAGTCACAAACTGGAATTTATGTGTGGATATTTAGAAAACGAACCGGCGACGCGCAGGCGTGCACTTATTAGAGATTGTAATAATCTAAATGATTTTTATCATGCATTTCTATGGGCATATTGGTCCGAAAACACGCATGACAGAGTCAAATATAGTCTTATTATGCAGCGTACTTTTATACAGTCTGAGTTCCGCACGCCATCAAAATACTTTGAAGACATGATTCGAAAGAATCAATTCCTGTCCAACCCTTATAGCCCGACTGAATTAATTCGCATTTGTTTAACTAAGCTGCCACAATCCATAAGACATATTGCTTTAGCCGGAAGATGTAAAGACGATATTGAGACTTTTAAGACGTTGCTACAAGAACTTGAGTACGACAACGACGACGGGACTTCTTGTAATTTTTTTAGTAACAGTAATTACAATAGATTTTCAGAGAAAAGGGATAATGATCGGAACGGACGTTATATGGGTAATTTTGAGAATGACAGACGAAACAGACAGGACAATAGATACCAGCCTTATGACAATAACAGACGGTCCAACAGAAATTACACAGACAATTATAATAACGGAAATTCCTACCGGAATGATCAATCATACGGAAACAGTAGTCGGTATCATCAGGACAGAAATTATTCATACAATAATAGGTATTTTTACTACAGAAATAACCAGGGTAGTAGATATAACAATAATTTCAGAAGTGACAGTCGAAATTACTCAAGAAGTAGTCATGCAGATAGCAGGGAAAATAGAAATTTTAATAACAGACGCAACCAAGAATTTACATGTAACAGACAGGAGGGACCTAATTGGCATCCTTCGCGTGACAGAAATTCACAGAGACAAGTGCAAATAGTAGAAATTGATCCGCGAAATGACGCGAATAATCAAAGACGTGACGCAAACAATCGACAATGACTTGTAGCTTCTTCTTCTGGCAGCAATATAGACGGTTCAGAAAGTGATGACACTACGACTTTACACTACGTACGCCTGGAAGACATGAGAGACGTTTTGCTAGACGAAAAGGAAAATAGTGTAGACGCATTTTTACATCCTGTTATTGAAGTATGTGTGGGTAAGAATAAGTTCACAGCAGTTTTAGATTCTGGGAGCCCATTGAATGTCATTAGTGAATCAGTTTTTCGTAAATGTGTAAGAACTATTGCTTGTCCTGTGTTACCTGTTTCTAAAACTACAATTCGAGGCGCTATTTCTGGAAAAATTGTGGAAGTCAAACAACAGACCAACTTAATATTTATTTGTCAAGGATACGAATTTTCTGCTAATTTTATTATTGTTTCATTACCCAGTACACAAATTATATTAGGTATGGAGTTTCTTAACGCACATAAGGCAATTTTAAACCTTAAAGAAGGAAGTGTGAATTTGACTGTTGCCGGAATGCCGAAAAGTTTGAAATTTTTCGAGTGTTTAACAAAATCTGAATCAGACACAAAATGTTTAAGGTTTCTTACTTCTGATGTTTTCGCTGAGCATTATGACGACAATGTGTTCATTCATGACAATGACAATAGATACAGAGACGCGATGGATGATATAATTAACAGCGAAGAATTAATTAATGAAAAGGTTAAGAAAGCTGAAGTGCCAGATGACGTTGCGAGAGAAGAACTGCACCAAATTTTGACTTCACATGCTACAGTATTTAGTCATCACACAGGAACTATACAAGGCTTACAATATTTATTTAAAGTAAAAGAACACACACCATTTCGGGGGAAAACGTACGCTATTTCTTTGGCTTACAGAGACAAGGTTAAGAGTGAACTTCAATATATGTTAGATCAAGGCATTATTGAGCCAGCAGTCAGTCCTTATACCAGCCCATTACACGTCGTTCTTAAATAGGCTGGGTCAATTCGTTTGGTTCTGGATTCCAGACAGATAAATAATATCATCATTCCTGAAACTGACCGTCCACAAAATTTAGATGAACTTCTTCAACATTTCCATGGAATTAAAGTTTTATCCACTATTGATATGCGCGCAAGTTTTTGGCAAATAGTACTCCACCCTGATTGTAGAAAATACACTGCCTTTTTAGACTTTGATAACTGTTATCAGTTTCGGAAATTACCGTTTGGACTTACTGTGTCTTCAGCAGCATTCATTCGTAGTTTAAACGAAATTATACCTGTTCATCTTCGTGACAATATTACTTCATATGTTGACGATATTCTTATTGCTAAACGTTCTTGGAGTGAGCATAACCAAATTTTGGATTCATTATTATGTATTTTTGCAAGAGTTGGCATTACAGTGAACTTGGAAAAATCTGAATTTGGTCGTTCTCAGGTGAAATTTCTTGGTCATATTATTTCTACAGAAGGTATTCTTCCTGATCCAGAGAAACTAGACGCTATTCGTAATTATGGTGTTCCTACCACAAAACGTGATGTTCGTAGTTTCCTTGGTGTCTGTAATTTTCTTAGACGCTTTGTTAGATTGGACGATTTGGCCACACCTCCTTTATGTGAACTATCTGGAAAGAATTCTAATTGGTGTTGGGATGAGGAAGCTCAATCAGAATTTGAACAACTTCGTGATGCTTTAGTTGCTGCTCCACTTCTTTCACATCCGGATTTATCTAAAGATTTTTTTTTGGCGACGGACTCATCATACAAAGGCCTAGGTGCACACTTATTTCAAGAGACAGAAGAAGACGGCGTTGTAGTACAGAAAACTATTGCATTTGTAAGTGATGTTCTCTCTAAATCAGAAAAGAATTATTCGATTACGGAACTTGAAGCCTTGGCTGTTGTATGGGCTTTCACAAAATTTCGCATATTTTTGTATGGCAGACATACTAAGGTTTACACCGATCACCGAGCTCTGGAATTTCTTATGTCAACAAAATTAACACATGGAAGATTGTCACGATGGGCGCTGTATCTACAGGAATTTGACTTTAGTATTGTTTACATTCAGGGATTTTCAAATATTATTGCAGATGCTTTATCACGTGCACCTATAGGTTTGAAACAAAGTGCTGAAGAGGACTGCAAAGAAAACAATTATCGTTTGATGTATATTCAAGGTGTTGCGTTTGAGAATTTTATTTCGTCTTCGCTCCAGGACATCGCTAAGGAGCAAAACAAGGATCCAATCTGGAAGGACATTAAGGAGAAGTGGAGGAGAAAGGAAAGCGTAGCGATTAGACAGTATTATTTAGTTCACAACGATATTCTTTTTAAACGAAAATCGGTCGACAACTCTGTTTGGTTAGTTTGTATTCCTGATGAGTGGGTTAATAAATTGATTTGGTATACACATTTCAATTATGCACACTTTGGTCCCAGAAAATGCTTTCATAAATTACGAGAAAATTGCTACTTCAGTAATATGGAAAAACGTATTCGATCCGTTCTTGCCAAATGCAAATTATGTCAAAAGGCTAAGCCACCAACTATTTCTCACAGAGCACCGTTGTTTTCTATCATTCCAGCGAAATTAAAGGAGATGGCTGCAGTCGATTTCTTCGGTCCAGTGGTTCGTTCTACTAATGGTTTTAAGTACATTTTGGTAGCAGTGGAATTGACATCAAAATATGTGTGTTTTACACCCTTGCGCAAAGCAACAGCTCGGTCAGTATCTAATGCCTTTATCAAGCATTTTCTTAAAGAAGTGGGTCATGTTGACAAGGTTATATCAGATAATGGATCACAGTTTCGCTCTAAAATTTGGCTTCATACTCTACGGCGTTGTAAGATTAAACCAATTTTCATTTCACTTTTTCACCCTCAATCTAATGCTTCAGAGAGATGGATGAAGGAAATCAATAAATTGTGTTGACTTTATTGTCATCAGAATCGCAGAACGTGGGATCAGTATCTTCATATTTTTCAAAACATTCTGAATGAACTCCCTAATGATTCAACTTCTTTACCACCTATATTGATATTAAAAAATAAAGTACCGACAAATCGCATTTCTGAAATCGTTCCTTTTCCGCCTACACGGAAACTGCGGCATTCTGAAGTTGTCAACCTGGCTCTACAAAATATTGCATCTGCGGCTGCTAGAAGAGTGAAATCAGCTAAACGTCCTGGTCGTTTAAAAACCTTGTCAGTTGGTCAAAACGTGTTAATTAAGTCTCACCGTTTGTCTCACAAAGGAAAAGGCTTGTGTCGCAAAATTTTTTCTGCTTTATAACGGTCCATATAGAGTTCGCAAAATTATTCATGATGACACTGTCGAAGTAGAAACTCTTAAATCTCGACGCTCTAAGGGAATACATCATATATCGAACGTTAAAATTTTTGTGGAATGACATACATGACATACTTTTGAGAAACCAACAGTTATACGTAAACATGCAGAGAATACAAGGATACCGCGCCGTGTTCCGGCGGCGGCACATACTCAAAGCAACAGTCAAATCTGCGCGGTGCACAAGGCAGTCGTTGACCGCAAACTATTACTTCCTAAGTCAAGCGTACCTACAACTGATCGAGCGCTCAGTCCGAATGCACTGACAGCTGTAAATAAATACACAGTCTAATTTCTCTGATTAAATTCAGTATAAAGCTATAGTGACTAGATAAATTATGTTATTAACGTTCAGTATTTTTCAGGATACGGTTGTATAAAATATTTAAGAACTTCAGGTAAATTCTGTGTGTGTCCGACGTTAAGAGGACTTGCTAGCGAGAAATTTTCAGGAAGAATGTAATTTCGAAGAAGAAACTAATAAACTAAAAAGGTAACTATTAATTGAGTTTATTTTTCAGGAAACATATTTCCACTTAGGTACGTACTTTAGACGTAATTTGCTGCTCGCGATTACGTGATTCATACTTCGTGTTAACTGATATTGACAATGATTGATTAATGAACAGGGTTGTTAATTATGTATATTATGCATCGCTTGGCTGCACTGCTTTTTCACTGATGTCACGTTTTTTAATTATGTGTCTGCTGTGCTTATTTATTTAAATTATAATTGTCACCTGATTAGTTGTGCTGATATGGTTATATATGTAAGTTATACTTTGTGATTTATCTGTTTGCGCCTTCATGTTTACTTATTAAGATTACATATGAACATTTATTTGCTTATGCTGATATGATGCTAATGACCTGTTTATTATGTAAGATATATATTTGCTGCTTCGCGTATGGATTGCACATTTATACATTTCTGTTTTGTTGTCATAACTACTCTTTAATTTGGTATATAGAAATGCTGATATAGTGTGTATGAACATGGAGTTTAGGTCACACTATGGTATTAATTATAGATTGTTCGCTTGGCAGAGCCTCATTGTAGGGATTGTGCTGCATCCACTTGTTGACATTCTGTTCTCTACTGGTATATTTACTCGCTGTTGCATGTTTTGCTTACGCTCAGTGCCTTATGTTTTAAGATAAGAAAATGACCTGCTATAATTCAACGATCGACATTGGTTCAAGAAACTTCATTGAAGTCACATGAGCTGGAGGTTTTATGGAATCTGTATAAATTTGTGCTAACAGAAAGGAAGCTAATGACTTGACATACCAACACTAGGTTTAGACCATTGACAGTTATTACACTCCATTCTTCGTGAGCAATTGAAATAGCAAGTGACACTTGACACAAGAAATGCTCCACATGTTTGCTTCTGTTTTGCCATGATTCTTGAAGTGGTGTACACATTGTGAAATATTACGATCATTAACACTCCGTACTCGTACTTACTTACTGAAAGTTATTCAAACTAAAGGCTGTTAGAGGTCATGTATGCATTTATTTTATTTAATGATGGACAAGGTAACCAAAATGTATTTTATAATTCATAATGAGTAGAAGATTTGGCTCAGGTGGACTACACAGAGGTTGTGTGTGGGCATTGTGTCTTCGGATTGCATGGGATGATAAATTGAAGTTTGCACTAGGATTTTGTCTGTACTTGTTCGAGGAGACTGACTAGAGGAAAGAGTTGTTATGGAAGTGAAATTATATTGGTGATAAGGTTTATATGTATCGACGTATTGAAGAGGTATTATTGAGGTATTGAGATGGTGTGAAGTTGATGATTATTGGAGTTTTGGTGGACAAGAGGTAAGGTAAATGATATTGATGATAAGGTTTATAAGTATTGACGTAAGAGGTATTATTAAAGTATTAAGATTATGTGATGATGATGATTATTGGAGTTTTGGTGGATAAGAGGTGAAGTAGGTGAGGAGCATTTTTTTTTTTTTTTTTTTTTGTCTATATGGAACAAGGAGGATGAAAATGGCAGACTAGAACACTCAGGTGGTAAGAAGATTGTCTACACACACTTTGTTAAATCAATAAGCAGTATATACTTTTTTTTGGAGAGAGGAAGTATTTGCATATCTTGGCACACTGACAGTTGTTCAGCAACCGTACATTTTGATCTGGCTTGGCAAACATTGGTCTTGACGTGATGACTATGACGTTGACTAACTATTATTGACTGTTATACACTGCTGCCATTACTACTTGATACACATGTTGAACATCAAATTTTGACAGAATTGCATTTACACAGTTAACACTATTCAATTACACAGTAGTACTTAATGTGGATGAAAGATGAGTGAGTGTGTTTTTTGTGTTTTCCTTTCGTAATCACAAATAATTGGTACCGACCTATCTCCTAAATATTATTTTACTTGTTGTTGTGGCTTGCACTGACACCCATAAATATTATAGGTTTACTGATATTTGTGTATTTGTAATAGTTAATATGACAATTATCTGATATCATTTGTGTGTTTATTATAATTTGTATGTTTAGTGTAAGAGCATTGATAATAATTTTGTAAAAGCAATTGTGTGTGCCTTCAAACTTTTGTTCGTGCTTGCACCTATTCAACATTGCTGGGTGCCACTGATGGAACTGCTTCTACTGACATAATGCCACTTGTTGGTGTCTGCACCTGTTCAACATTGCTGGGTGCCACTAATGAAACTGCTTCTACTGAAATGATGTCACTTGTTGCTGTCTGCACCTGTTAACTTTACTGGGTGCCACTGATGGAACTGCTACTATTGACATAATGTCACTTGTTGGTGTCTGCACCTGCTCAACATTGCTAGGTGCCACTGATGGAACTGCTTCTATTGAAATGATGTCACTTGTTGGTGTCTGCACCTGTTCAACATTGCTGGGTGCCACTGATGGAACTTCTTCTACTGACATAATGTCACTTGTTGGTGTCTGCACCTGTTCAACATTGCTGGGTGCCACTGATGGAACTGCTTCTACTGACATAATGTCACTTGTGGCTGCCTGCACCTGCTCAACATTGCTGGGTGCCACTGATAGAACTGCTTCTACTGACATAATGTCACTTGTTGGTGTCTGCACCTGTTCAACATTGCTGGGTGCCACTGATGGAACTGCTTCTACTGACATAATGTCACTTGTTGGTGTCTGCACCTGCTCAACATTGCTGGGTGCCACTGATGGAACTGCTTCTACTGAAATGATGTCACTTGTTGCTGTCTGCACCTGTTAACTTTACTGGGTGCCACTGATGGAACTGCTACTACTGATGATGTCACTTGTTGGTGTCAGCACCTGTCAACATTACTGGGTGCCACTGATGGAACTGCTTCTACTGAAATGATGTCACTTGTTGGTGTCTGCACCTGTTCAACATTACTGGGTGCCACTGATGGAACTGCTTCTACTGAGATGATGTCACTTGTTAGTGTCTGCGCCTGCTCGCTATTTCTGGGTGCCACTGTTGGAGCTGTTTAATTACTGCTGATGAAATGCTATGAGACTGCTATTTGCACCTGTTGATCATTGCTGGGTGCTATGGTTGGAACTGTCAATTACTCTGAGGAGTTCTACTTGTTTATTGAACTATTGAAAGAATTTTATGTGAATATTTGTATAAACTGATTTTTTGTGTGTTTACTGTTTATGAGATGTTATGAGACTCTTACCTGCACCTATTCGTCATTGCTGACGCTATTGATTGAATTGTTTAACCACGTGATACTTGTGTAAACTATTATGTAAAATCACATGTATGCAAGCATTTGTATTCCTTACTGTATTTTATATATTAGGTTATTGAGGGGTCAGTGCAAAGCCAAAATTTATTTAGTTATGTGATATTTACTTATTAATATTACTTTTTAATTTTTGTCTGTATTTTTTGGACGAATTTGGTGGTATTTTCACCACCAATGCTGGCAAAAATACCATCAAATTCTAGCCCGTGGAGGAGGGGCGTATGAAAGGTGGCTACACTGAGTCACAGCGCCAGAGATTGCGCCAAAGAGTATTATTCAGCCGCCTCCACTGGCAGTGCTTGTTGAGATGTGGTAGTGGAGAGTGCTTGTTCAGAAGTGGTGGTGGTTAGTGCTTTGCTGAGAGGATGTTGATAGCTGTATTATTTGAAGCCATGTCGTGTGCATTTGTTTTGATGGGCTAGACACCAGATGTTGTTGGATTGGGGATGTTGTAATGATCAGAGTGTACTTTTCGTCAATATATATGAAGGTAAAGAAAATCTTTAATTTTTTTATTTCAAATGTGCTAAATAACAATGCCTCTTGGTCACAGGTTCAGTTAACAAAGCATCTGGCTTGTGTTCATGTATTAGACTGTAATTCGGGTTTCTATGTGCAATTGTAGTATTTCAGTTTTATTTAATTAATTCAGTGTAAATGGTATTTAAAATACCTTGTCTTATTGAGGAAGAACCGTGCCAGATGTGTACGTTGAATCACACTTCCACACACAGAACAGTTATATTGGTGTTTTGTTGTTTCGTAGGTTTAATAGTTGCTGGGGACTTAATTAATTAATTGTGTTAACGGAAGTTTTCTTTCATTCTTTGTTGTTATTCTATGCAGTCAGACTGCGGAGTAATACTAGTCAGGGCCAATCGGTTACGAGACTTCGTAATCGGACAGTCAGTTACTAAAAATTGAAATTATTTGCATCGTAATTAATTAAGCCACCATGCAACAGTGGAGGTATTAAAAATTACAATTAAGCGAGGTTTACTGCAACTGGAGATTCAGTACGTTCCATGGCTTATTACTTAGCAGAAAGCTTGCAATTAAAACATAATTTTAATCTTGATACGGAACAAGCAAGCTACAACTGAATTTCTTCTTTTCTTGAACCTTCCATTCGGTAGTGTGAAAGGCAGTCTACTTCGAAATGGCAGGGTCTGTATAAAATGTTTTGGAGGAAAGTTGTTCTATAGATAAACCTGGAAACATTTTCAGGATGGATGAAACAGGTTTACAACTGCACAACAAACCTGTAAGAGAAGTTCCCTTAAAAAGTTCTAGTAATGTGACTTCGGTTATTTTGGGAGAAAAGGATGAAACTATCTCAGTATTGACATGTGTGAATAGAGAGGGTACGTTCTTCCCAGCTTTTTGCATAATGAAAGGGAAGAATCTAAAGCAGGAGTTTAGCGACGGTTTGCCACCTGGCGCTGAAGTAAAATTGCCTCAAACGTCTGGCTATGTAAATACTGACATATATGTTGATCCGATGAAAACTCATTTTACTCGAAGAAAACCAGCAATAAAGGTATTCCTCCTTTTGGAATTGCTGTAGTTCACAGGAACTATATAAATAATTTTGACGAGCATTCCTGCTCACACCAGACATTGGCTTCAGCTCTCTTTAAGTTTTTAAAAATGAACTACCACCTACGTGCTACAATTAAATGACCAATAGTCTGTCAAGGAAGATTACCCGGCTGCAGTTTGGTATGATTCTTAGCTAAGGTTGGGGGAAGACAGCTATGTAGATAACGGAAGAAGTGGTTTTAGAACCCGATGCAATACTAAAATTTGCTTTTCTGTCAGAATCCACAGACTCCAGGACTCGAGACCCATCTCTCGCTTCCTGAAATTATATGAACGGTGTCGCTGTAGTTGATTCTAGCAGTTCAAGAAATGATGTTACTGTTACTGTTCCTAATAGTTCAAGGAATGATGTCCCTGTCGCTGGTCTTAGTAGCTCAAGAATCGACAGATGTGCTGGTACTTCAGAAGCTATGAAGATCTTCCAAGGTGTTCCTGTGCTTGGGTCGTCTCAACAATACGAGGATATACCTAAGAACATAACACTCTCCAAGTTATTGGAGAAAATACATCCACTACTTGTGTCAATAAAGTTCGGACTCTGAAAAGAAAGTTTCAAATTATATCAACAGTTGTAAGCTCTTCAAAAACACAACTGCCCTGAAAAATAAGCAAAAAGATTAAGATAAAAGAAGAAAAGTGGGAAGAAATGGAAGAAAAGAAGAACGACAGGGAGGTAAAGAAGAAAGACGTTGAGGAAAATAAAAAAAAATGGAGGCAGAAAAAGAAATTAGGGGGAGAAAGTGAGAATAAGGGGCAAACAAATATTAACTAAAGGAAGAGAACGTAAAAGAAGAAAGAACCTACGTCATCCTCAGAAACTCTAGGTATTCATATCAATACAATTTATAACGATAATATGTACAAATGATTAGGATGAAAATTACTACGTATGGTGCAAAGACAACTACGCTAAAACAATACTAGATGACAATTCGATTAAGTGCATGTCATGCGCTCGCTGGACACATGGAGGCTGCATAAGATTCGAAAATAAATACGATTACTGTGGGAAGCGAGATTCACGAAAGAAGATGACTGCAGAATGATAAAATGTTCTGTACTACATAAAATATATTGGACTACATATTTTCTAAGGGTATTTACTGTCAAATTTGCTTATCTCTTTTCAAATAGTCTATAGCTGAATACTTATCACTGTTCAAGCATTTTACAGAATTATAATTGAAAATAAAGAAAGCTGATACCTTTGGGATCTTGTATTTCTTCTGTTACATACAGATTTGGTAACTATAGCAGAGGTCCATCAACTCCTAGGAGGTGGTCCATCTAACCCGAGTAACCCCAGGTTAGATAGACTGAGAAAAAAAAACCAAAAAATAATAACTTCAAGAGTGATCAGTGTAAGAGCTGAAAATTTGCATAAAATCGTTCAGGATTATAGAGATATATACCAAATCCTATACACTTCAAACTCTTGGAAAAATGACTTTCAAAAATATGGTCTAGCTGTCCCAGACTTACCCTGTGTGATTTTCGATGTTATATTTCAAATTTATTACGAAAATAAAACTTGGCAACCACCTTGTAAACACATATTTATAAGTTGATTGTTGTAAACAACTCGTAGGAAATACACAAATGTGAATTGTTATGAGACTTCCACTCTAATGAATTGTATCTTGTTGAATTATGGACGCGCTGTTACATTTTATTCGTCATTGATGATGATTTATGTTTTGAAAGGGACTACAGTGTCGATCAGGCTTTAGCACATTTACAGAAGAGGGATGGTGATAATCGATCAATTTTTGGAAATGACAATGAGAGTGATGCTAATGTAGATACGATAGAGGACGATATACAGGTCGGAGATGATTGGGATGTAAGTGAATGTAAAGAAAAATTTTATGGTATTTAGGAAAATAGTGCGCCTAGTCTTGTGTCTAGATGTGGACAGATAACGTATGACATAGTACTACCTAATGTGCACAAGCAAATTTCAAGGAATGTAATATATGAAACTGCACGTAAACCACTTTCAACATCCATTGTGACGCTACTCTGTGTGTTTTCGGACTATTTGTTGTTGTTATTGCACATACACTGTCCATTTCGGGACAGATGTTCATAGGACCTGTTTTCCTCCATTTCCTGTCGAGACTCCCTCGCTGCAGTTTATCATGTTTTATTGATGCACGTCTCGCGTGTTTTCATATTTCACACATGACGTCCCATGGCCCAGATTAGGCAAACTATAAATTCTTAACTATTTTTCCACGATTCTGAGCGATTTTATTTACCATATGTAAAAGAAACTGTACTGGAAGTCAAGGAATAATGCGATTATAAACAAAAACTATTATCTGCAATATAAGTATTGTTATTATCTTTCTTCTTTTTGGTATCGGCGTGGAATAAAGCGCTCCAGACTCTATCTCGCTTGGTCTTGTTCGGATAGGACGCCATTGTGCGCAATCAACATAATAAGGCGTGTAACATGTTTTATTATTTGAGCAGTGAGCTCCAATATATGACTAATGTACGGGTGTTGTTAATTTTAACTGTAACCTGCATCACATATCCCGTTTGCTTGTCCCATCATTTTAAGAGAATAGTAGACGTCACGCCGGCAGCAAGCTGAATATCGCTGGACAGCGACAATCGGCCACCATTAAGCGGCAACTTCAGTTTATCGTAATTATTATCCCGTTCTTTTTAAAGACGACGCTGGAGATCAGCGATATTATTTCTTTCATTCATGATCTATAGGAAACTGACATTTTCATTGTACTTAAGGTATATTCAGACGATTTATGTTACGTGCAAAAGGACAGAGATTTGGCCTGCACTAAGCCACTTAGGTCCTTACGTATTGTAAATGGCGAAATAGTTCTAAGTGTGTGTATATAGCCTATAACGATTAACTGTTCTTGAGCATGGATTCGTCTAGGTAATTTCAATAGTTATACGGGATCCCACGCTACATTTTTGTTTCAGTAATATCTAAGAACGATCCGGGCCTTCTCATATATTTTCAGTGGAACCAAAATCAAATTAAAAATAAAAATTAAATATAAATAAAACGCAGTACAGAATTGCAGCTTATACATAACTTAATTATAGAAAATAACTATGGAGTACTAATTTCAACATTGTCTCTGAATAATTAATTCTTATTTATGTGGTAATATTTTACATTTTATCCCTAAAAAGTTGCTATAACCACTTTGGGGTCAAAAAGAATCTCAGACATACAATATATTTTCCTAGAGCTGATACCAAGTAAGGGTTAATGTGAGATTACCACCTGGGTGCGAATTTGACAAGTGTGTATATGATTTGCCGAGAAAGGTCACTTATAACTAAAGTATTATAAATTCCGTAATTCAGTGCAAACGTAGAACATAATAAAAGGTTTTAATGTGCAATAACTATGTGTTAAATATTGCAGCAGTGTTGCATGACTTGACGTAAAAGAAAGGGAACCGTGCTAAATTTTTTAGAAGACCTACGTGTGTTTATAGGCTACAACAAAGTTGTACCATGAGTGTATTGTGAAAAGATTTCTCTTTACAATACTAAAATTACTCGTGTTTATTAGCTCTTTCACACATGCCCCACGGGAGAAGTAAAGAAAGTAAATTACGTTCCGTATAGTACTTCCGACCTTAACTATAGACACGAATCAAGTGTTCGAAATGTGACCCTTAAATGAATGGAAAAAAACTGAAAAGACACCCCGGAAATGGTTTCTTCCCTACTATTGCCCATTACTTTAAGAACGCGCCCCTTACTTCATCCGTAAACTTCCTAATTTTTATGAAGGTTTATTGCTGTAGTTAAATCTCCATCGCTGTTACAGAATTCTGGTTGAAAAACTCATTTAAGTGGCACAACGCTGACAGTTTAAGATGAAATAATTCATAATCAGCATGTCTCTCGAGTGATACTCAAATTCTTTCACAAATAAGAACTTTCTTCCTTGACGGGGTGCGACCACAGTTCGCTACCTCCGGCAGATAATAACGCAGGAGTTTTATTACATGTATAAGCTGCAACGTAATTAATTATGTGGAACAATGTTCTTATTTCAAACTATGCGACAAACGGTTATTAGAGTTCAGTAGTCCACCCAAAAATTTAAAAGCGTTGCTAAATCTTAATGGGGCATTAGGATACGTAAATTAATTTCAGAGATATGAAAGTCGCAGATCTCGATATGCACATTAGTTACATCGAAATGCAAATGACCATCTGTGATTTACAAATTAATTAACTTCATATGCATGATTAACCGCGCTATGCAAATTAGTTAAGGTAATATGGAATTTCAGATATGAGGAAAATTAGCAAATTCGGAAGATACTGGTCATTAATTAATATACATTTGATACTCTTTACTAACGACTGAACGATAATTTCAATTTTCTCTTATCGTCATTTAGTTTAATGTAGACCTGTTTTACGTACATTAGGAGTGAACACAGTGAAAATAATGAAGCTCGTTCCCTGACAATACGAGGCGCGTTTTAGTGGTGAATGCCCACTTTGCCTGTGCTAGTCAGCTTCTTATACTATCCAAACTGCGGCAGTCATAAGTATTTATACTTCTAAGGGAGCTAAATGCCTTCTCCTATGAAGTGGTTCGCAATTCTGATGTTAGGTTTACCGATAAACCCGTATCTGCTGCTATTCATGACTTTCGTCTTTCTTTTGTTTACCCTCAATTTATATTCTGTTCTCATCAGGCTGTGTATTCCACTGAACAGTTTATTTAATTATTCCTCACTGAGGACAGGAAATTCATCAGCGAATTTTACCATTGATCTGTTTTCATCTCGATTTTTGTCCTACTCGTGAAACTTTATTTTGTTTCCATGATAGACTCTTTGTGTCCAGATCTGATTGTCGGAGAAAAAAAAATGTACTTTTGCCTTACATCTTTTTTAATCCGATCGTTTCACTAAAGAACATTTATTTCTATTTTTCACTATCCGTTCTTTTACATGTTGTGTACTATTTGTCGCTTCCTAGAGGAAGCTTATATCTGTTTTTCTGACAGTTCCGAACATTTTACACATTTCTACATTGTCGAACGCTGTTTTCCCCGTCGATAAATATTGCGAGGGTGTCTTGATTTACCTCATGTCTTGCTTTCATTACGAGGTGCTAACTCAGAATTGCTTCTTTCCTGAAGCCAAACTAATCATCACTTGAATAAACATTTTTAATATTTTTCTTTTTCATTTTTCAGTATATTATACTTTTCAGGTATCTGGATGCATTTCATGTTAGGCTGAATGTGCGATAGTGCGATGGTATGTCTCCAACCTCACAGAGTCAACACACTAAATCGAATACTTGTTTGTTTACCTCTATCCCCAATAACTGAGATTCTGATGCAGTGTCGTCAGTGCCTTCTACCTTGTTTGACCGCAAGTTCTCAAATGAAAAGTTTAATGTTGCAGCGTCACCTACCTTCTTAGTGGTCTCCAAATGACTCGGCATTCAGTATATAGTGACGAAAGCCTGATACTTTCACCAGTCACGTCGTGTTGCCTCCTTATGTATTAAAGTTGTGTTTTCTTATAGTACTCCCACAGCGACATTCAGTCGATTGAATGAGATTAATTTATAATAATACATATTTCCTGAAGTGTGGTAGCAGTCTAGTCACTGTGACACATCGCGATATGATCCCATGTTACTTCTCGTCGTGTATGGATACCTGTGCGAAATCGGAACAAGATAACTGCCGCAGCAGCAATGTCTAAGGAATATTTAAGAACTGATTCATAATCCTTCATGTTAGACATGGAGTTGTCAGATTCTAACACTGTAATAGGTGCAGTTGTGTTCTTAGGATTAAATGGTGGAATCTGTTGTTCGAGTTTGCATTACCACTACAATATTTGTATATTTATTGATAACATGACCAAACAGCATTATAGAGACACATATTTGGCTTGATCAGACCAACAGGCTACAACAACCGGTTTCACAAACAGAATGTTTCCAACGGCAAAAAATTAATACTGGAAAAAATTATTAAAAATGTCGCAGATCAAATAAAATATAAATGAATTTACGTCATGACTGAAACAAAAACGGCATCAGGAAACGAGTCATTGCAAGGCAACTTCTGAATTTATTGAGTATAAAAGATCGAATGTTTACCATAAATACTATAACTGTCTCTTTCGAACGACTTTAGATGTTTTCCGTTTTAAATCTGCCATAAACATGCACCTTGGTACACGAATCTCAGTCCACCTCCGGACGTACAAGGTACAAGAAAACACCATAGAAGCTCACCTTGTACGATTCAGTATTAGAAACAGAAAGATAACGTGACTTATTCCATCAATAACATACGCTACTCGTGGAGCACACGACGAGTATGACAGTATCGTTAACCATAAAAACATCTAGCAAACTAGTCCTCCGATTTATAACATACAGTAGGTAAAAAATTTGCATCCTTTACATCAGACATAATACACTGCGGGCAACCGCTTCATCATCAGTCTTTAACGTGGTGGTCAGCCAACTCACACCATCAGTCTTTAATATGGTGGGCAACTCCTCACATCATAAGTCTTCAACAAACCTAGTGATACACCGTCTGTGGCTGGTTGCTAGTCAGTGCTGGTCTTGGAAAACACTAGATTACGGTACCTGTAATGTACGTAATGAATCCTGACACAGCTAGCTATACGCACATCATGGACATAGTGGAACTGCTGACATACAAGGTATGCCAACAAACTGCAACCAATATCCACAGCACATAGATTCCAGAGCGTGAAGCCTGCTAAGCTCAACAGGCCCACAATAATTTCCGTGCGAGTGTGTGACCTCAGACGAACACACATACTCTCAGCTTGCAGCCAGACTTCTGCCGACGGCCGATCAGCAGCGTTAACGCTCGCAGTTGTCTTTCTCAGCCCACCGAGCTCACAGATATATACCTCCTCCGCTAGAGTCACGCCAAAACAGCCAGCGCCAAACAACAAGACGTAGTGCAAACCTAGGAAACCTGTGCGATATAGTGGCCTACGGGGCACAGCTGCTTGCTGCAGTTGTATTTCATCAACGCGGTGGAAGTCAGAATCGCCGACGGCTCACACTGCAACCACTGAGTAACATAAAACTACAAAGTTACAACACATTTACTGTATGGTACATTTATCGCAGAGACCAAGATGTGACGGATAGTCCAAATTAACAAAAAAGTTTGGCAATTTTGTAGGACGTGAAACATTCAATAATAATATGGCAACTGACTTGCTAACATGCCAGGAGCATTCAGTAACTGTCGCAAAACAATTTTTTTCCTAGGCCAATTTTGGTTGAAAAACTGCAGAATTCGTTGTGGGACATTGGCAATATTCGCGCTTCAGTCCCTGTAGTTTCAAGTTTCGATAGGTGGCGGCGCTAGCGTAGCCTTCAAAATGGCTTCTGTAACGGAGTTGCGTTCCAAGCGGAAAGATTCGTTTTGCCGGAAAACCAAGACATCGCAAATTTTCAGAGATGTTTCCAGTTTGTCTATGGGGATCTGGCGATGTACAGAAGGACGGTGAGTGGGTGGGCGAGGCATCTGCTCTCATCGCAGCAACATCGTGCAAACCTGTTCGATCTCCCGTGTGCCTGTCGACCGCACACGTCTGTGACTCCTGCAGTGTTGGAAGGTGCGGATATTGAAGAAACGACCTAATCGTGTTCCTTACCATAAAAATGCAAACGGAGTTATTCCAAACGATAACAAGTCTGAGCACCAGAGAAGAGATCACGAAACTTCTTCCTCATCCACCCTGCAGACCACATCTCGCACCTTCCGCGTGAAGCGGTACGGCAACAAGATGCTGGTTCCGACGTGGGCCAGTCGAGTGGTACCATGCAGGCATATAGGCCCTCCCTGTAAGGTGGCGTAAGACCGTCGCATGAACAGAGATTATAGAGTTTCGTAGCCAGAAGGATGGGGAACAATATAGTGTATTATAATGATGAATAAAACCAACTTACTGAATGCCCCTCGTTGCCAGACTGCTTACGATGCAGCAGTAATGAACTTTGGGGTTCAATTAGAGTGCTGCAGAACTACAGAGGCAAATTCTCACTCATTGATCACATTTAATAATAAAATTAATTTTTTTGGCTGCAAATATTGAATTAATTTGCAAGTTGCATGGATTTGCTATGACACGCTATTTTATGGCGAACGACGATGGTGTACCTTTCGGCATGCAGATCAAACAAACACTGGTTCTAGTATCGGTATTCACAGATATTACACATTTGTCACAAACACTGCATGTTTTGATTCCAGTCATTGGGTTTAATTTTTCTTGTGTCCATTTCTTCTGCTTCAGTTTCACGCAAAATTTAATTTTCGTGCTGAGACTCTCGACTCCTAAGAATGACGTATTTTCAGTTTTCTTTACGATAAGCACTGAATTTTTCAACTGTTTTCATAAACGATATTCCCTTCTCTATTAATTAATGTCAGAAAGAAAGAAATGTTTCTTTGAAGCGGAATCGAAGAGCGCTTGCTGCGATAGAAGGAAGACGTCCCTTTTCGTATAGCGCCTATTTGAGACAAGGAAATTAAATCTGGACGTGTTCTATCTCGAAAATAAAAAGAAAGAAAATAAAAAGGGAAAGGAAAAAGCGAGAAGCGCCTTTGATGTATTAAGCTAATACTGTTGAGGGAATGCTCCTCCATCTGCGGCAGCGCAGACGTCGGAATCGAGGGAGACGGCGTGGCAAGGCACGGCAAGGGTGACTAATATCACGGGGGAGTTCCCCCAGTCTGCCAGGGCGGAGGCGGATATAAATCTTCGATATTGGTGTATGCAGCCGACGAAGTGGGGCAAAGTTTCCGCACCGCCTGGAAACACACACCGCTGGCTTATATTTCCGGGTCATTTCGTTTCAGTTTTGTCTAATATTCAAGACTTGCACACAAGTATTGCTACCAGCATATTACAGGAAAGGTGATCGGCGGCAGTTAGCGAACTACTTCATTCTGTTACAATGAAATTCTTTCGGATTCACATAACTGCAGGAATCTCAGGATAAAATACAATATATGAGGTTAGGCTTCGTGCAGTATTTCTCCCAAAAGATGTGAAGACGCAGCATGCTGTGGCTTAAAAGATCAAGAGAAGATGAAAAAGAAGGCTTTTTGGCTATGAGAACGTTTCCAAAACAGGTCTGTATCCAAAACACCCAACGTTTCAGCAGTTTAAAGGTTTTCGAAGCAACATACGTCTTAACCAAAGGTACTACGTTCAAAATTATCATCCGATTTTCGAAAGAGAGACTGGCTACTGGTTATCACAACAGGTGTGATGACGACACTGACTGCGCTGCATAGGAAAAACACAAATCTCTAATATTAACGGGCAATAAAATATGTCACCATTGACATACGCCCATAAGAAGAATATACTCTTTAATTCAAGTGAAGAGCATTTATTTAAAATCGGACATAAACCACTAGCAGCTAGGGTTGTAAAATTACTGCAAGCTACCTTAGACTATCATCAATAAGCGCTTACTATGCCAGTTTTGCTAGTAGCTTTAGTCATTTACTGTCGTACCCGCGTTACCTGTAATGTTAGGTGTGCTGCATACCTGTCGGGTGCTACTTCAAACAAACACCTGATCTACGAACGCCATCAGTATGTTACTAGGCTTCCCTAGCAATTAGACGCGGCAAACTGTCTTGAAACTGAGCCAGGATATATAAATGGCCCCGTAATCTACGGAGCATTTTGTTCCACATTGTTATCCTCCGTTTGTTTATTAAAAATAAACAGTACTTACCGCAAAATTGAAATTTTTACCGTGTTTAATTCAGTTTTTATTCGAAAATTGTTGACTTGTGTTGTCAAACACAGGGATGTTGTAATAAAAACAAAGAAAACAATACATATTTTACATACAGCGCAAAAAACCCATTTTCCTAAAAAAAGTAAAATGAAGAAACAAAAACAGAAATATCACTTCAACATTTCTTCGAACTTACATAAAACATGTTTCTGCTACTCATAAATAATAACAACAGGGAAACATTGCCTTTCATCATAATGAAGAACATTCTGTTGAATACGAAATAACAATATATATACAGGGTGGTCCACTGATCGTGACCGGGCCAAATATCTCACGAAATAAGCGTCAAACGAAAAAACTACAAAGAACGAAACTTGTCTAACTTGAAGGGGGAAACCAGATGGCACGGCGCTATGGATGGCCCGCCAGATGGCGCTGCCATAGGTCAAACGAACATCAACTGCGTTTTTTTAAATAGGAACCCCCATTTTTTTTATTACATGTTCGTGTAGTACGTAAAGAAATATGAATGTTTTAGTTGGACCACTTTTTTCGCTTTTTGATAGATGGCGCTGTAATAGTCACAAACATATGGCTCACAATTTTAGACGAACAGTTGGTAACACATAGGTTTTTTAAATTAAAATACAGAACGTAGGTACGTTTGAACATTTTATTTCGGTTGTTCCAATGTGATACATGTACCTTTGTGAACTTATCATTTGTGAGAACGCATGCTGTTACAGCGCCTGTAAATACCACAGTAATGCAATAAATCCTCAAAATGAAGTCCTTCAACCTCAATGCATTTGGCAATACGTGTAACGACATTCCTCTCAACAGCGAGTAGTTCGCCTTCCATAATGTTCGTACATGCACCGACCACGCGCTGACACATGTTGTCCGGCGTTGTCGGTGGATCACGATAGCAAATATCCTTCAACTTCCCGCACAGAAAGAAATCCGGGGACGTCAGATCCGGTGAACGTGCGGGCCATTGTATGGTGCTTCGACAACCAATCCACCTGTCATGAAATATGCTATTCAATACCGCTTCGATCACACGCGAGCTATGTGCCGGACATCCATCGTGTTGGAAGTACATCGCCATACTGTCATGCAGTGAAACATCTTGTAGTAACTTGGGTAGAACATTACGTAGGAAATCAGCATACATTGTACCATTTAGATTGCCATTGATAAAAAGGGATCCAATTGTCCTTACTCCCATAATGGAGTACTATACATTAACCCGCCAAGTTCGCTGATGATCCACTTGTCGCAGCCATCGTGGATATTCCGTTGCCCAATAGTGCATATTATGCCGGTTTACGTTACCGCTGTTGGTGAATGACGCTTCGTCGCTAAATAGAACGCGTGCAAAAAATCTGTCATCGTCCCGTAATTTCTCTTGTGCCCAGTGGCAGAACTGTACACGGCGTTCAGAGTCGTCGCCATGCAATTCCTGGTGCATAGCAATATGGTACGGGGGCAATCGATGTTGATGTAGCATTCTCAACACCGACGTTTTTGAGATTCCCGATTCTCGCGCAATTTGTCTGCTACTGATGTGTGGATTAGCCGCGACAGCATCTAAAACACCTACTTGGGCATCATCATTTGTTGAAGGTCGTGGTCGACGTTTCACTTGTGGCTGAACACTTCCTGTTTCCGTAAATAACGTAACTATCCGGCGAACGGTCCGGACACTTCGATGATGTCGTCCAGGAAACCGAGCAGCATACAGAGCACACGCCCGTTGGGCATTTTGATCACAATAGCCATACACAACACGATATGGACTTTTTACGCAATTGGTAAACGGTGCATTTCAACACAGGTAATGTAACAGAAAGCAAATACCGTCGGCACTGGCGTAATGTTACGTGATACCACTTACTTATACACTCCTGGAAATGGAAAAAAGAACACATTGACACCGGTGTGTCAGACCCACCATACTTGCTCCGGACACTGCGAGAGGGCTGTACAAGCAATGATCACACGCACGGCACAGCAGACACACCAGGAACCGCGGTGTTGGCCGTCGAATGGCGCTAGCTGCGCAGCATTTGTGCACCGCCGCCGTCAGTGTCAGCCAGTTTGCCATGGCATACGGAGCTCCATCGCAGTCTTTAACACTGGTAGCATGCCGCGACAGCGTGGACGTGAACCGTATGTGCAGTTGACGGACTTTGAGCGAGGGCGTATAGTGGGCATGCGGGAGGCCGGGTGGACGTACCGCCGAATTGCTCAACACGTGGGGCGTGAGGTCTCCACAGTACATCGATGTTATCGCCAGTGGTCGGCGGAAGGTGCACGTGCCCGTCGACCTGGACCGGACCGCAGCGACGCACGGATGCACGCCAAGACCGTAGGATCCTACGCAGTGCCGTAGGGGACCGCACCGCCACTTCCCAGCAAATTAGGGACACTGTTGCTCCTGGGGTATCGGCGAGAACCACTCGCAACCGTCTCCATGAAGCTGGGCTACGGTCCCGCACACCGTTAGGCCGTCTTCCGCTCACGCCCCAACATCGTGCAGCCCGCCTCCAGTGGTGTCGCGACAGGCGTGAATGGAGGGACGAATGGAGACGTGTCGTCTTCAGCGATGAGAGTCGCTTCTGCCTTGGTGCCAATGATGGTCGTATGCGTGTTTGGCGCCGTGCAGGTGAGCGCCACAATCAGGACTGCATACGACTGAGGCACACAGGGCCAACACCCAGCATCATGGTGTGGGGAACGATCTCCTACACTGGCCGTACACCACTGGTGATCGTCGAGGGGACACTGAATAGTGCACAGTACATCCAAACCGTCATCGAACCCATCGTTCTACCATTCCTAGACCGGCAAGGGAACTTGCTGTTCCAACAGGACAATGCACGTCCGCATGTATCCCGTGCCACCCAACGTGCTCTAGAAGGTGTAAGTCAACTACCCTGGCCAGCAAGATCTCCGGATCTGTCCCACATTGAGCATGTTTGGGACTGGATGAAGCGTCGTGTCACGCGGTCTGCACGTCCAGCATGAACGCTGGTCCAACTGAGGCGCCAGGTGGAAATGGCATGGCAAGCCGTTCCACAGGACTACATCCAGCATCTCTACGATCGTCTCCATGGGAGAATAGCAGCCTGCATTGCTGCGAAAGGTGGATATACACTGTACTAGTGCCGACATTGTGCATGCTCTGTTGCCTGTGTCTATGTGCCTGTGGTTCTGTCAGTGTGATCATGTGATGTATCTGACCCCAGGAATGTGTCAATAAAGTTTCCCCTTCCTGGGACAATGAATTCACGGTGTTCTTATTTCAATTTCCAGGAGTGTATGTTTGTGACTATTACAGCGCCATCTATCACAAAGCGAAAAAAGTGGTCCAACTAAAACATTCATATTTCTTTACGTACTACACGTATATGTAATAAGAAATGCGGGTTCATATTTAAAGAAAAAAACGCAGTTGATATACGTTTGACCTATGGCAGCGCCATCTAGCACGCCAATCATAGCGCCATCTGGTTTCCCTCCTCAAGCTCAAGCTAGACGAGTTTCGTTCTTTGTAGTTTTTTCGTTTGATGCTTATTCCATGAGACATTTGGCCCAGTCACTATCATATATACAGGGTGAGTCACCTAACATTACCGCTGGATACATTTCGTAAACCACATCAAATACTGACGAATCGATTCCACAGACTGAACGCGAGAAGAGGGGCTAGTGTAATTGGTTAATACAAACCATAAAAAAAATGCACGGAAGTATGTTTATTAACACAAACCTACGTTTTTTTAAATGGAACCCCGTTAGTTTTGTTAGCACATCTGAACATATAATTAAATACATAATCAGTGCCGTTTGTTGCATTGTAAAATGTTAATTACATCCGGAGATATTGTAACCTAAAGTTGACGCTTGAGTACCACTCCTCCGTTGTGCGATCGTGTGTATCGGAGAGCACCGAATTACGTAGGGGTCCAAAGGGAACGGTGATGGACCTTAAGTACAGAAGAGACTGGAACAGCACATTACGTCCACAAGCTAACACCTTTTTATTGGTCTTTTCCACTGACGAACATGTACATTACCATGAGGGGTGAGGTTCACGTACACACGTGGTTTCCGTTTTCAATTACGGAATGGAATAGAGTGTGTCCCGACATGTCAGGCTAATAGATATTCAATGTGGTGGCCATCATTTGCTGCACACAATTGCAATCTTTGGCGTAATGAATGTCGTACACGCCGCAGTACATCTGGTGTAATGTCGCCGCAGGCTGCCACAATACGTTGTTTCATATCCTCTGGGGTTGTAGGCACATCACGGTACACATTCTCCTTTAACGTACCCCACAGAAAGAAGTCCAGAGGTGTAAGATGAGGAGAACGGGCTGGCCAATTTATGCGTCCTCCACGTCCTATGAAACGCCCGTCGAACATCCTGTCAAGGGTCAGCCTAGTGTTAATTGTGGAATGTGCACGTGCACCATCATGCTGATACCACATACGTCGACGCGTTTCCAGTGGGACATTTTCGAGCAACGTTGGCAGATCATTCTGTAGAAACGCGATGTATATTGCAGCTGTTTGGGCCCCTGCAATGAAGTGAGGACCAATGAGGTGGTCGCCAATGATTCCACACCATAGATTTGCAGTCCACGCCACGGTCGCTGTCGCTCTAGCCGTCTGAGCCAGCGAGGATTGTCCACGGACCAGTAATGCATGTTCCGTAGATTCACTGCCCCGTGGTTTGTGAAAACCGCTTCATCGGTAAACAGGTAGAACTGCAACGCATTCTCTGTTAATGCCCATTGATAGAATTGCACTAGATGATTAAAGTCATCACCATGTAATTGCTGATGTAGCGACACATGAAACGGGTGAAAGTGATGACGATACAGTATGCGCATGGCGCTACTTTGACTCAGTCCACCGGCTCTCGCAATGTCCCGTGTACTCTTGTGTGGGTTCATGACAACAGCAGCTAACGCACCAACTGCACCCGCTTCTCCTGTGACGGGCCTGTTACGGACCCGTTTGCGTGCTACGACCATACCTGTTGCATACAGTTGGCGGTAGATGTTTTGCAATGTGCGGCACGTTGGATACTCTCTGTCCGGGTACCGTTCCGCATACACCCTGCAGGCTTCAGCTGCATTTCGTCGACACTCACCATAGATGAGTATCATCTCCGTCTTTTCAGAGTTCGAATTCACCATGGTGACTGAGTTGGTCTGCGTGCGGAGACGAATGCAGAATAACAATAGCAGCAAGCGCTCCATGCGGGCACTGCGACAGCTAGACCAAACCACAACAGTGCACTACAGCCACACGCGTAAACACGGTTGTCATCGTAAACATGTCCCTGCAGATGTTGCTCGCCGACCGTGGCCCGTGTTTGTTACAACACGCAACTGAACGTCGGAGGATTCAAGCGTCAACTTTACGTTACAACATCTCCGGATGTAATTGACATTTTACAATGCAACAAACGGCACTGATTACGTATTTGATTATATGTTCAGATGTGCTAACAAACCTAACGTGGTTCCATTTTTAAAAAAACGTAGGTTTGTGTTAAAAAACATACTTCCGTGCATTTTTGTATGGTTTGTATTAACCAATTACACTAGCCCCTCTCCTCACGTTCGGTCTGTGGAATCGGTTCGTCAGTATTTGATGTAGTTTACGAAATATATCCAGCAGTAACGTTAGGTGACTCACCCTGTATATAGATTGAGTTTGTGCATGTAAACTGTACGTATTTGAAATGCAATTTCTTTGTTACATAAAAGCGCAGAAGCTACGCTGTCAGCTAACTTTTATTACTTGAAAAAGTTTCGTAGAGCGCAACTCTACTAGCGATTAGTACGCAAAACAGTGCTCAATAGTCAGTCCGGAACCGCGCTGCTGTTACGGTTGCAGGTTCGAATCCTGCTTCGGGCATGGATGTTTGTGCTGTCCTTAGATTAATTAGGTTTAAGTAGTTCTAAGTCTAGGTGACTGATGGCCTCACATGTTAAGTCCCATAGTGCTCAAAGCCATTTGAGCCATTTAGTTCTCAATACTGTCAATAGAAATATTATGCTTCATACCTCGCAGTGTCGTCAGATTGTTATATATCTTTGCCATCAACCTAGGAAGACGCACCTCTGGCAGAGTCAACGACATCTAGCTGCTCTATCTATGCCACGTGACCGCCAGTCACGCAGGTCGGTGTAGAACTATGACGTTGGCAATACAACCAGCCGCCGAGTAGACGCAGGTCAGTGGATCCACCCCTAACCGACCATTGCGGATGCTACTAGCGCTGTCGAGGACACTCTATGATCAGCCGCCGGTCAGCAGCCTTCGGGTTCTTGTCCATCGGAAACCATAGCCCATCGCCCACTACGTCGACTGAGGGTGTGAAAGAGGCGGAAGAGAACTACGATCGGATTGTGGGTTTGGATATGATACAGCAAGCAGTCATGGATAATTACTTGGATCCCGCCCAGCGGGGGTATGCTTCCATACTGACCCGCATCAGTCAAGCCAACCCCACTCAAACCAGCAATGCTACTGCAGCGGATGCATCTTCGTGCCAATGAGTGGCTTCCCCAACGCTACTGGCAATGTGGAGCAGTCAGACACCCATCGATGCGCAACGCTCTCATAAAGTCAAAAATGTGTGAAATCTTATCATGTGTCAAATTTTATAATCAGTCCCTAAGCTTACAAACTACTTAACCTAAATTATCCTAAGGACAAACACAAACACCCATGCCCGAGGGAGGACTCGAACCTCCACCGGGACCAGCCGCACAGTTCATGACTGCAGCGCCTGAGACCGCTCGGCTAATCCCGCGTGGCAGGTGTAAGATACCAGGTGGATGTGCTGTCTTTGGAATCCATGCCAATTGTGTTTGATTTCGCCACCAATGATTCCCAAACAGCCAGTCGGTATTTGCACTCCTGACGTGAGCTGGGATGTTTATCGTGCTCGACTGGAAGCCACACTTCAACAGACGCCTAATCTTGAGATGCAGAGCATTTATGCGGCGGTGCATAGTGTTTAGGTTTGGTATCGTCCAAGTAATCATCGATTCGACATCTGTTGGGTACGGTGAGCAGCCACAGGATACTTCGCGGCCGCTGGCACATCTTCTACAAGTCAGCAATCACAAAAATCGCCTCTGACAGTGCACGCGGGACCATAAGACGAATGCCATACTCAGCCACCTCCGGGAGCCGTGGAGCACCACTGAAATCAATAATTGACTGACTCGGTTGTCGAATGTCACGTGGAGGATGCAACAGCATGGAAAGAGATACAGCACTTTCTCTGCACGAGCCATCGTATACTGCCACTGACGTCATCATCAGTGAAACTGAAGCCAAGGCCAATGCTCCGGCTGATTTTGTCGTCATCTATTTCACTCCAGCAGAGAATCCAGTTGACCCCTTTCACATCACTCTCGTTAACGAGGTAATTACCACCGATCGCTTGCTATAGGATTATTGTTGCCTTCTGTGCAGTCCTATGGACGCGCGTGGAACCCAATGGTGATCGTGGATGTTCCTAAGACAAAACAAGATTCATCATCCTCCACCAGTCATCGAACAATTTCTGTTCCACCGCTCTGTAAAACATTTGAATGATATTACTTGAACAGACTGTGACGCTACATTCGAAAAGTAAGGCTTCTCCACGGTGGCTTATTGGAATCTATTGTAGACAGTCGACCATCTGACAAACTGATGCAACTGACGGAAATATCTATGAAAATATTTCGGGGCAGTCGCCATTTCTATGCTTTTGATTGAGTGTGATACGACGTTCCCCTCTTCAAACAGCCAGTGCTTTGAAGCCCTTTCACGTTTCAGACTGCTTGATTTCTACCTACATGAACGGACGTCCAGTGTCTGTCACAGATCAAAAGATCCATCCTGGGGCCCATTTTCTGTGCCCTCTTTACAGTTTACATACCCAGGACTAGTAACACCGCGTTGACGTAATATGCATGAATAGGGGCCAACGTAAGCTACAGCATAAACTCCAGTGCCTACTCAATGAGTTCAGCACCAGGGCCACCAGAAATCGCCTCGAATACAAACTTCAGAAGACTCAAGCTTCCATGCTCGCTTGCCGACCCGTCCCAGACGCCATCCTTACTGTCGAGATCCAAGGAATACCCACCTCATGGACGAGTTATAGAACTAATTGGGGCTCCTCCATACTGAAGCTGTACTCTGGCAGACAATGGGGCCCTCGCACCAGCTCTATGCAGTCATCGTCCTCCGCTCGACTCTGCTGGACGTCCGACTGGTCGTCTGTCTTGTCATAATGAGGCAGCCTGACACCCAAAATTATTTATTCATTTGACTCCGGCCTTGAGTCTACGAACTTACATTTAATCATCGATTGTTCGAAAAATCTTACGCAGCAATGTGGATGAACATCACATAGGATGACTTCAGCGTACTCAGAAACGGCTTTAAAGTTGGCTCTCTGTCTTCCTCAAGATTACTTGTACACCAGACAGCGTGTGCTTCGTATTTTGAGTAAAGCTTCCAGGAAATGGTCCGCACCTTCTTCGCAGAGGTGGAAAATTCGCTGTGTCACAAGGAACAGCTTGGCCTGACTTGCTACGCACCAAACGTGGTAGCAAGTAACTACTGTTCACTCACAATGAACGAAAGACAAATGAAATAGCCTTAAGAAGTTATCCCAAGGAACCAACCTGATTAGACTCCTCTGCACTCTGGGGAAATGAATTCTGTCACTATTTCTCTGCAGCAGTAGCGTAAGTCAGTTTTTTTCTTTGGCCAGCCACTTCAAGTAACTTATTGCCATCAACACTTATGTCCGATATCTTCAGATGAACACGGTTAACATCACTTCGGTCCCCTTGACTATTCCAAATTTATCGATCTGTTCGACTACTGGTGATAGACTCTGAAGCATTTTCTCAGGATTACTATGAAATCATACTCAGCCTGCCGGCCGGAGTGGCCGCGCGGTTCTAGGCGCTACAGTCTGGAATCGAGCGACCGCTACGTTCGCAGGTTCGAATCCTGCCTCGGGCATGGGTGTGTGTGATGTCCTTAGGTTCGTTAGGTTTAATTAGTTCTAAGTTCTAGGCGACTGATGACCTCAGATGTTAAGTCGCATAGTGCTCAGAGCCATTTGAACCATACTCAGCCCTTGTGAGGCAAACTGAGGAGCTATTTGATTGCGGCTCCGGCCTCGTAAACTGACACACGGATGGGCGAGCGGCGTGCTAACAACAAGCCTCTCCATGTCCTCATCCAGTGACGCCTGTGGGCTGAGGATGATGCGGTAGCCGGTTTGCATATTTGGGCCTTCCTGGTGAGTTCTGGCGAATTATAGTTTTAGCTATGCTATCGTGATATCATGATGTTAATGACCCACAACGTGTATCCACTACTCTCAGCCACACATTAGAAAAGAAAGCGAGTTAATATTTGATTGTCATCCAGTTCTGGGTTAAGTTCAATGTTTCAAGTCTTCAGCTTATAGGGAACTTAGTTTAATATCAATGGCAAAATTAATGCCGAAAAAAAAAGGCCAGACGAGAAACCGACCTGATAAAAACGTGTTAAAATATGATAAGTCATTTATACATACCAAATCTATAGTGCAGCACTAGATACTGAACTTTTAAAATCAATAAAAAAATTGAAATCATATGCCACACGTAGGAAAATTCATATTTCAATAAGTAATTCCATACATTTCGTTTGTACTTTATTTTCAGAAATATACTTTTCATTTACATCTCCTTGAAATAAGATACTTTATTTATCTATAAAAAGTTTTCAAGCCTACTCATGGTTCATGTATAACCAAAAAGTCTCAAAAAAGATGTAAGTAAAATCACTCAGACACGGTGAGTAAGCGGAAATATTCGTATAAAGGCCGCAGCCGACGGAGACTCTTTCAGTCCCACACCGAGTAAAACCACGCAAACAGGGTGTGTGAGTGAAGACATTGATATAAGTGACAAGGCCGCAGAAACTAGTTACATTCCGTTCTTTCATTCGATTGAACAAATCGACTGCACTAAAAAAAACAGTCGACTGGCCAATCGATTGTTGAAAACAGACGATTGTCCCATCACGCCTCCCCCCTCCCCCCTACCCCTTGCTCACTCCGCTACGTTGTCACGCGACATAGCACCGGAAGAAGACAGTGCAGAGATTTGTGGGTGAATAAACTGGTGACGTCCAAAGAAAGAGGTTCCAAGACAAATCTGGTATCTCGAGACTAAATCAGTGCCGGACGCAGCGACGAATGAGCGACACGCACTCACCAGCTCCATACGCGACGGCTGCAGCGTGCTTAATCTACATCAGAGTGGAGCGCTGCTCAGCTCACTCTGAAATAATCGCAGGAGACGACAGCATTGTCTTACTACAGTTGAAACAAAGTCTTTAATTATTTTTATCATTGAAACACTGACCTACAGAATTTTCCCTGACAAAGGCAACTCAAGCTTAACCTACTAATTTGTTACCCACAGTATACAAGCCTAATGCAATCTGACTGCTATACAGTGACAACATGACATCCAATAATTACCACAAAAGAATGGCCTTGAATTGCAAGAAATCCTAACAATAATAAAAGCCCAAAAATATGAAATTAAAGAAATATTAAATTACCTCCAACTCTACTAACTGCCTAAACTCATTTCGGTGACGAACCCTATTTTCTTTTATAAGTCACTTTCCTCACAGAAAATCTTCATAACACGAACTGCAGCAGTTATAGCAAGCAGCAACTTTCTTTCTTTCTTTCTTTCTTTCACTGACGCCATAGTCCCGCAGCGATCGCAGGGTCGGCGTGGTTACAATGGATTTGGCAATGTTAGTTTTAGGGATGGCGGGATTCCCTTCGTGCTGCCACCCCGTACCCCCCAGGACGAAATCAGTGTACCCCCAACTGTCTGCATCTTGTGTAAAGCGTGAAATAGTGCGGATGTTTCTCAAATGTCTGCGACGCATGTAACTGAGGCGGAACGTGGGGACCAGCCCGGTATTCACCTAGCGGGATGTGGAAAACCGCCTAAAAACCACATCCAGGCTGGCTGGCATACCGACCCTCATCGTTAATCCGCCGGGCGGATTCGAACCAGGGCCAGCGCGCCTACCCGAGTCCAGGAAGTAGCGAGTTAGCGCTCTCGGCTAGCCTGGCGGGTTACAACAAGCAGCAACTAGAGACAGCTACAGGTACATAATGATATACTAACTACAGTAGACTCAAAATACTAGGAGGCATATGGTTAGCGAAAGGAAGATTTTATTGAAGGGCAAACAATGTACTCGTATTTA
This sequence comes from Schistocerca serialis cubense, assembly GCF_023864345.2. NCBI lineage: Eukaryota > Metazoa > Arthropoda > Insecta > Orthoptera > Acrididae > Schistocerca > Schistocerca serialis. The sequence continues at coordinate 234,520,439 of NC_064638.1, read as the reverse complement.
GAAAGTTTTACCTTATTCATGTGACATAGATTTAAAATTATATAGTTGTCAATAATTCCACTTCCCAAATACTATCAACAACCTCCATCATCTTACATTTCCTTGCGTCTCGCTTTAGCAGAGCGCTATCAAGCGCTATCACCGATATTAACACAGTCTATAACAAAGCCAACATACAAATAAGCTACTTACATACCCCCCGCTCCCCTCAAAATATCTTACAGTTTTGGGCAGTGGCCATCACTAAGTTGTTATATTTTATTATATTAACAATATCAAATAGATCAGATGCACACAAAGGTTAAGTACTATGCTGTTGGTCAATAAAGTAAAAATTCTCCTCACAGGCAAAACAGACAGTCCTAATAATTAATCACAAGAGACGTCTACGCCAGTTTTACGCACAAAGGCTGAGCAGCATATGAAAATGCACAAGTAAGTAGGGGACAATCATGCAGTCTTGAAGAAGTAGTGTTGTTATGCCCATGGAAACACAGCACTGACTCTTCACAAGAAGATTTCAGTTGGTATTTTAAGATTGGTAGTGGGCCACAACAGAGCGGACCCACAGAAGTATCAGTCGAAGTCTTGAAGAATATTGGTAGAATTGGGGGGTCACCACAGAGCAGACCCACTTTAATCCTTGTAGAGATTATGATAGTAGTTGGCCACCAAGGGTGCAGACCCACTGTAGTCTGTATAGAGATTATGATAGTAGTGGGCCATCAAAAGTGCAGACCCACTGTAGTCCATGTAGGGATTATGATAATAGTGGGCCACCAAATGTGCAAACCCACTGTAGTCCTCGGAGAGATGGCCAGCAGCCAACTGTTGCGACTGTGCAGGTGAAAATTCGCAATTGAAGATTCTTGAGGATAAGTCCATGGGCCACCACTGTGCAGTCAGTATTGATGCATATTACAAGTCCCTGAGCCACAACTTGTGCACTCACAATTTTTTTTGCAGTGTCCTTATAATCAGCAATGCTTTCAACCAGTCCCAGAATTATCAACAAAAATACAGGCACTAACACAGTCATATAATCTCTGACATTTGAAACGTATAGCATGACTAACAGACAAATGTGTGCAGTAAAAAGAATCCTTACTATTTACCTAACTTGAAGCTCTGGTGTTTATACGATTACAATTTTACAGCATAAGAATACAATTGCAAATATAAAGAAAACATCACCATACTAAAGAACATGATAATACAAATAACCTTTCTAGTAATACAGGCTTTACAAAAAGGACAGAAATAAGAATATACGAGATGTAACAATAAAGTAATGAGACTGATGTGAAAAAAAAATGTTGCTTATCGTTTAAGTCAAGTTTAGTGTTGTCTGCTTCAAAGTAGTTCCCTTCTGATTGCACACACTTTTTCCAGCGCTTCTGCCATTGATGGTAACATTTCTGGAACTCATCTTCTGTAATATCCTCCAAGACCCTCGTTACAGCTTTTTGTACATCTTGTGTTGTTTGAAAATGGCGTCCCTTGACCGCTGTTTTGACTCTTGGAAATAGAAAACAGTCGCAAGGAGCGATATCTGGTGAATAAGGTGGCTGTGGTAATACTGAAATTTGTTTTGAGGTTAAAAGTTGCTGTACTGACAGAACAGTATGGGATTGCGTATTATCGTGATGCAGAATCCAATTATCAGCAATGTTGGCATGGAAACAAAGAACTCTTTTACGAAGTCTGTCTAAAATTTCTTTGTAGTAATATTGGTTAACTGTTTATCCAGGAGGCACCTACTCTTTGTGAACAATTCCCTTGGAATCAAAGATGCACACAAGCATGCATTTCACTTCTGACTTGGACATGCGAGCTTTTTTTGGTCTGGTATATCCCTTTGAGCACCATTGCGAAGTTTGGCGTTTTGTCTCTGGATCGTACTGAAAAAACCAACTTTCATCACCAGTGATAACATGGCTCAACAATTCTGGATTGATTTCCGTTTGCTCTAACAGATCGGCTATTACATTTTTCCGTGTTTCTCACTGTTGTGGTGTGAGATTCTTGGGGACCATTTTTGCACAAACCTTTCTCATACCAAGATCTTCAGTTATTATTAGGCGAACCGTTTCTCGATTGATGTTCAGTTCTTCTGAAATCATTTTGATGGATAATCTTCGATATGATTGTACGAGTTCACGCGTCCTGGCCAAGTTGACATCCGTCTATAAGGTTGATGGCCGTTCACTGCTGTCTTCATCTGCAACATTCGTTCTGCCTTCACTAAACATTTTATGCCAACGAAAAACTTGATCTCTTGACATAACCTCCTCTCCAAAAGCCTTCTGAAGCTTACTGCAAGTTGTCGTCGCATTTTCACCCAATTTAAAGCAAAGAGAAATGGCATTGTGTTGCGCAATATTATGCGGTTCCATTTCCGTGACGAGTGACACAAACATGCGTTAACTTATTACAGCACATCTCATGACTGAGCAGTTGCATCGATGTACCACTTGGACTAGAAGCAGCTTATAGACCAAGGTCAAAGATATTGTGCCTACACAAGCCTGGAGGGTGGTCACATCTTGAAAAGAAAATCAGTCTCGTTACTGTGTTGTCGCAACTCGTACATGAGTATTACAGGAATGATGACATAAGTAAATAAATGAAAACTGAGAATATCAGTAGAAGCATAACAGAATAAATAATGTCTGAATATCTTCCTAAAGTAAAGAACATGCTACAAAAACATTAGGTTTGAGGATAACAGTATTCCTCATCACAGTTTTTATACCTGCTCTCTCACAGCACTTTACGCATTTTATATGTGAGAGCTTTGATGCTCATTACTTGTGTACTGTGCAGTTCTAACAGATCATATTTGCTCTCTATTGGAGGATTCTAATTTTAATAGCGTTTTTCCATTTTGTATTACACTTAGTACATCTTTGAGTTGTTAACTACAGGTTTCTCTACATAGTCCATGCTTGGTCATTCCCTTTCATTCCTGTTCCATAGAAACGAAGACACTTTTTGTATCTTCCACATAGTGCCGTTCTGTATTTTGATAATAGTCCAGCCATTATTCTTCTTTCTATGACTCGTCTTTCGCTTCTTCTCTTTGTTTGTCCCTGCCCTCAGTCCGTGCAAAATCTATTGTCCATTCCTTTCAATAGGTTTTCGTCAAATCCTGTCAAAGAGGCTATGTCGTCTTTGAATGTTCTCGGTATTGTCATCATGTCCCCTTAAAGTCTTATCACTCTCCGCTCTTAGCTTCTTCATCTCTGATTTCATGCAAAAACAGAACAGTTTGTTGCGAAATTACCCCGGATGGCTTACTTGTGCGGTGTTGTGTCGATTCAAGTCAGTCTACGATCGTTTTCCGAGGTAGCAACACACCAACTAGCGTGTGAAGCGCGATTCCTCATAAAGACGGAATTAACTGTTAAAATTCCCCCGGAAAATATATTGCTGCAATCTCAAATTGATTCGAAAACCACGTGTAACATTTTTGTGACTTTTTCGGTGCTCGGGAACTAATAATTAATGACCAGGAACGTTTTTATGAATATTAACGATGGATTGGCTTTCGAAAACTTTTTACTAATTTCGGGATTAATGAAACATTTTAGGGTTCTTATTATGTTTAGGACTGAGGGCTACCCACTTGTCATGTTACTACGTACTGTTCATGGCACCAACATTAGAGATCGCGACCGACGGAGAAGAAACTAAGCGGGACAAAAGCTACGGGATATATTTAGAAGACGTGAGGAAGTAGATTGCCTCCAGTTGTACTATGGAAAGTGATGGCAGACATTTACTGCTAAAATCTACCGTGTTTGTAAATCTTTAAGGCGGGAAATTTCATGTAGTGTAACCCACAGTGTAGCTTATTGATGTCAAACCCGCGTTTACTATGAGATTACATTTTACCACAGACCGCATTATTCTTACACATGATTCTCCCACACAATGATGTGCTCCTGACCTACATTTTCAGAAATTTCCTTGTCACATTTAAGACTGTATCTAACGGCAATAGGCTACACAGCTCCGTAGCTGAGATCACTAACGCACACCTATAGGATAGCGCCGAAGGTAAACCGGTTCGAATCCTGACGGTGGATGAAATTTTCACTACCAGTAATTAGCAGGTAGTGTCTCGTGAAGTGAGGTTCCGTGTGTGACGTTGTTGAAGGTGGGACGGTAATGCCAATGGCCCTAGCAGCGACGCGTTATCTAACCGTCATCATCAGCATAGAACATAGGCGTAACACTTCACTGTACACACATAAATTACACTCACCTGCAGCCTACAGATTACGCGTTTAACCAAAAGGATAGCGGCTGTTGGGCGCGGCGAAGAGAAGCTTTTCCGACTAGGAGGCTGAACCCCAACCTTTACGTTTCCTAACCGTACGACTTTACTGATAGACATAGCGAGGAATGCGTTCTTTGCCTGTGCTAGTTTGCCTCTTCTGCATCTTAAAAGTTAAAAAATCATGGTTCAGCGAGGCAATAAGCTCTGTAAATCGTAATTGATCGGTAAGTCATGTTTTTTTTCCCTTAAAATATGCGTAGAATATTCAAAAGCGTAACTAGTTAGCACAAACTCTAATTTTTAGTTACCCTTTAGTAAAGTGGAACTACTCGGCGCAGAAATGGGTAGTGACACGTGTACATTACGTGAGGGCAAGCTACGGGGTGCTAAATTGCTTGGGAGGCGGATGTGCGGATCGCGCATGGACCAAGGTGCGATCTATCTCGGCTTTGCTGCGTCATTCTCGAAAGTATCCGGCACAGTGTGACATTTTGTTTAGTACTGCGGTGTAGCATATTTCCGTTGACTACGACTTATCTTAGAAGAAAGATTAAGAAAAGGCAAACCTACGTTTCTAGCATTTGTAGACTTAGAGAAAGCTTTTGACAATGTTAACTGGAATACTCTCTTTCAAATTCTGAAGGTGGCAGGGGTAAAATACAGGGAGCGAAAGGCTATTTACAATTTGTACAGAAACCAGATGGCAGTTATAAGAGTCGATGGGCATGAAAGGGAAGCAGTGGTTGGGAAAGGAGTGAGACAGGGTTGTAGCCTGTCCCCGATGTTATCCAATCTGTATATTGAGCAAGCAGTAAAGGAAACAAAAGAAAAATTTGGAGTAGGTATTAAAATTCATGGAGAAGAAGTAAAAACTTTGAGGTTCGCCGATGACATTGTAATTCTGTCAGAGACAGCAAAGGACTTGGAAGAACAATTGAATGGAATGGACAATGTCTTGAAAGGAGGATATAAGATGAACATCAACAAAAGCAAAACAAGGATAATGGAATGTAGTCAAATTAAATCGGGTGATGCTGAGGGAATTAGATTAGGAAATGAGACACTTAAAGTAGTAAAGGAATTTTGCTATTTAGGGAGTAAAATAACTGATGATGGTCGAAGTAGAGAGGATATAAAATGTAGACTGGCAATGGCAAGGAAATCGTTTCTGAAGAAGAGAAATTTGTTAACATCGAGTATAGATTTAAGTGTCAGGAAGTCGTTTCTGAAAATATTTGTATGGAGTGTAGCCATGTATGGAAGTGAAGCATGGACGATAACTAGTTTGGACAAGAAGAGAATAGAAGCTTTCGAGATGTGGTGCTACAGAAGAATGTTGAAGATAAGGTGGGTAGATCACGTAACTAATGAGGAGGTATTGAATAGGATTGGGGAGAAGAGAAGTTTGTGGCACAACTTGACTAGAAGAAGAGATCGGTTGGTAGGACATGTTTTGAGGCATCAAGGGATCACAAATTTAGCATTGGAGGGCAGCGTGGAGGGTAAAAATCGTAGAGGGAGACCAAGAGATGAATACACTAAGCAGATTCAGAAGGATGTAGGTTGCAGTAGGTACTGGGAGATGAAGAAGCTTGCGCAGGATAGAGTAGCATGGAGAGCTGCATCAAACCAGTCTCAGGACTGAAGACCACAACAACACAACAACCTTCAATGAGGCAGGATCGGGGTATCAGCGCTGTTACCCTTCGCTATTTACTTGTGGTATGAGGGTCGTCCACAGGTCCAATGGCTGTTGCATAAAGAGAGCCAGTTTACCGACCTATAATGACAATACTTCGAAACTGAAGGGGAATGACAGAAGAGAGGGCTGACAATTTTCAATATCGACGGGTACTGCCAATTTGTTGCGAATTTAGAGATTTAGTTGACAATGGAAGAGTGAAAAATTACGATCGACAGACGCGATTCATTGTTCTGTCCGTCAAGAACCACACTGAACTAAATTTTCAGGCATTTGAAGAAATTGGTGGGACGCAAAGAATAGTCTATGAAGTCGCACGCATTGTTCCAGTGTGCAGCAGTTTTTGATGGAACTGAACAAAGAGTATGGAGATTGTATAATCCTGCGAAGTACGTCGAGGGGCAAGCTTGGAACGGCTTTTCGATTTGGAAACCGCTGAAGGAAAAAGGAGAGCAGGAATCCGGAATGGATTGCCGACATCGCATTATTAGTGGACTTAGCTGCAGACTGGCCAAAGTAAGACACTACAAGATGAGATACTACTTATTTCTCATTTGTTGGGAATGCATTTAAAAAGTTAATCACATTGTGGAAGGAAAAATTCCTGCACATGCAGTACCGTTCCGTCAGTTCACTGGTGTTAAAGAAAATGCGAGTTTTGAAGAATTCATTGTGGCCTTAAAAGCATTACAAGTATAGTTTTCTGAAGGTTTTGAGGACACTGTCAGTCTTACATCTGTTTCAGAGCTGCTTTCGAGGCAGTTCGCCATTTTATTTGAAAGTTCCACAGTGCATGTACAGATATAACTAACTGATCTGCAATGTAACTGCCATTTTAAAGAGAAATCCTCTTGCTTTACAACTGCCCATGACATCTACATTGTTTACCTCGGATAGAGTTTCCGTGACGCCATAACAAGAGTGGAAAAGCGCTGCAATATTTCCATCAACGTCTCTGTGTGAAAGACCTTTTATCGACTATGAAACTAAGTAAGTCACGATTACGTGGCGACATGAGAGAGAAAATCTGTGAAACTGTCTGCGTCTGTCTGCATGCAGACAGCTACTGAAAATTTGTTTGTGATCTGCGTTGTTGAGTAGTAACCAGTGCGAATGTAATGCCATATAAATGTGGCGCGTTCGCAGTTTGCATCTCCTCACGCTCCGACAACGTACCGAGGTGGTGGGGGAAGTGTGTAACCAGGCTGAGCGCTGTAGTATTCGTGATACTAGGGCACGGTTCGTGAGGCAGTCTTGACCGACCTGGTCTGCATGACAGTTCGGTAAATTCATGAGATGGCAGAACAGTCCATCTTCAGTGGTGGCCGTTGTGGCACGTGACGACTTTGCACACCTACTGTCGCCCCCCCTCCCCCCCCCCCCCCAACCCCACACCCATACACACAGAGCTACTGGCGACGCAGCAACGCGGCCTCATTTACTGCCTGGCGCTCTCTGCCACCGAGGTTTGTGCGTCTTCCCCGTGGGAGGGGAGTTAATGGACTTTTAACCACGATAGGTGCGGCAGTCCATTAATTTCCTCCGCAATCAATGGCGTAACACAATTCCTGTTTCACATTGGCGCCGAATTACCTTGACGAACTTGATTACCGCGGCGCTTCGCGGAGCGCAGCGTTACGGCATAATGAAAGGCCAGTGCTGTCAGCCGCGTTACAGCAGCAGCTCGACTGCTGGCACGGCGGAGGGAAGCAGGCTGTCACTGCGTTTTCCCAACATCTGCCCCAAATCACGAGCTGCGCGAATGTCAACGGACTGATTAAAGGAATACAGCCACGCTCGTCCGACTATCCTCCACAGAGTGTACTCCAAGCACGTGGAACGGCTTGTTTCGGCTTTCACGTAAATACGGACTGGCAGGCGGCATCAGTTTTCATTTAAAGTAGCGATGGTATATTCACGTGCAGAAATGTAGTGCCATTTCTCGATGGAAATCAACTAACCTTCTTCTGCAGTAGATGTATGCGCCTCGACCATAAATTTGTGGCATCCTATCTGCTAAACTTTCGTCTGATGTACTTATCCATCTGGTAATAATATTTTTCCTAGAACACATTTTTAATTTTATTTGTAAGTCATAACTATTGTGTCAATGCTGCTGATATAACATGTAGTATACGTAATGTCGTTTTTAATAATTGCAAACTTGATATGAATTCAACATCTGAAGTAACACATTTATTTCTGGCCACTGTTCAAGGTCTGAAGTCTTGTTTTAAATACTACATAGGATATTTTGAAGTGATTTTGAACTCTGACACAGTTTGTATCATCAACAAATGTTTTTATCTGTGGTTGGATACAACTCACATGACTTATTCAAAATAATCAGTCTCGTATCCCACCTCGATATCCTTTTCTTTGTATTTAATTGTTGTTTCGATGCAGAAGGTAAAATTGCTTTAACATTAAGACCAAGTGGAACATTATACACACATCAAAAAGAGTTTTGCATCACCGCGGTTCCCAGAACTCCTGATGATGGATGTTGACTGTGGATGTTGTACCACAGACACAGTCCCCTTGACTGCTCAGAGATGTCACTAAAACCGCTCAAAGATGTAAACATCCATGCACGAGCAGCGCCTATTAGACGGAGGGGGTCCGACAGCCGATCAGTTCCAGTCATTCCACCAGCAAGGAGGTACACAGCTCGTGTTTTCTGTAGTTCAGCCATGCCAAGACGGTCAATACCCCAGTTCGATCGCGTCTGCACTGTTACTTTGTGCCAGGGTGGGCTCTCATCTTACGCTGAGGACACACCAATGCCCTACGGAGGGAGCCGCGCCGACCGTGACAGTGCGCCCCAAAACTCTTCTGAACAGCACGTAGCAAGGCATCCCTGATATGCTCAGTAATGTTCATGTCTGGGGAGCTTGGTGGCCAGCGGTAGTGTTTAAGCTCAGAAGTGTTCCTGGAGCCCCTCTATAGCAATTCTGGACGCATTGTTCCGCTGGAACTGCCAAAGTCCGTCGGAATGCACAATGGACATGAATTGATGGAGGTGATCAGACATGATGTTTACGTACGTGTCACCTGTCAGAGTCGTATATGGACGTATCAGGGGTCCCATATAACTTCAGCTGCACACACCTCACACCATTACGGAGCCTCCGCCAGCTTGAACAGTCCAGGACCACGGATTCTTGAGGTTGCCTCCATACCTGTACACGTCCATCTGCTCGACAAAATTTGAAACGAGACTCGTCCGCCCAGGAAACATTTTTCCAGTCATTAATAGTCCAATATCGGTGTTGACGGGCCCACACGAGGCGTAAAATTTTGTGTCGTGCAGTCATCAAGGCTATACGAGTGGGCCTTCGGCTCCGAAAGCCCATATCGATGATCTTTCTTTGAATGGTTCGCACACTGACACTTGTTCATGGCCCAGCGCAGAAATCTACAGCAATTTGTGAAAATGTTGTACTTCTGTCACGTTGAACGATTCTCTCCAGTCGTTGTTGGTCCCATTCTAGCAGGAATTTCTTCTGGCCGCAGCGATGTCGGAGATTTGATGTTTTACCGGATTGCTGAGATTCGCGGTACACCTGTGAAATGGCCGAACGGGAAATTCAGCATCTCTTCGCTATCTCGAAGCTGCTGTGTCAGGTGGCTCCTGCACCGACTACAAAACCACGTTCAAACTCACTTAAATGTTGATAACCTGCCATTGTACTAGCAGTAACCGACCTAACAAATGCGCCAGACACTTTTCTTATATAGGTTCTGCAGACCGCATCGCCGTATCCTGCTGAATACATGTCTCTGCATTTGAATACTTATGCCGATACAGTTTCTTTGGCGCTTCAGTGCATGATAAAACAACTAGACAAAATTAACATCTAAATCTGAAAAAATGCTATGAAATATGAACAAATACTACAACACCATTTCAACTTCGAAGTCTGAACACATAAAGATTTGATAATATGAAACTTCTTTATGGAAATGTACACTACGAAATCAGTTCTCATGCAATGAGGCCTAACTCTGAAGAAATACTACGATATCGGAATCTGAACACAGTATGATTTGATACTATGAAACCTTTTTACGAAAATGTTCACCGTGAAATCCGATCTTATGCTCTGAAATTAAATATGTGCTTATGTGGAAATTCACGTTGCCTCAAGCATTTGGCACTGTCACTGGGGCTGCTGCTGGTGCTCTTAAAAAATGCTTCTTCTTGCCAGCAAACTAATATGGAAGCAGGTAAACTGACGATAAAGCTAACGCAACCGTAGACTTTAGCACAATGAGCCACTAGAAATGCTATATTCTGAGGAGGGATGAAAATCTCTGTCTCCACGTTTGGACATGTTGGGTCACTCATAAACAGGAAACTGACAGAGAGAGCGGAGGTAGTTTCCCATGTGTCAAACATCAAATGACGCTGATTCCAACGGAGAGCAGCGCGCTTCGTTACAGGATCATTCAGTAATCGCGAAAGCGTTACGGAGATGATAGATAAACTCCAGCGGAAGACTCTGCAGGAGAGACGCTCAGTAGCTCTGTACGGGCTTTTGTTAAAGTTTCGAGAACATACCTTCACCGAAGAGTCAAGCAGTATATTGCTCCCTCCTACGTATATCTCGCGAAGAGACCATGAGGATAAAATCTGAGAGATTAGAGCCCACAGAGAAGCATACCGACAATCCTCCTTTCCACGAACAATACGAGGCTGGAATAGAAGGGAGAACCGATAGAGGTACTCAGGGTACCCTCCGCCACACACCGTCAGGTGGCTTGCGGAGTATGGATGTAGATGTAGATTTCTGCTAGACTTTCCTTATTTCAATGCTCAAGGTGCCTTTGGGATGGGTGAATAATGAACTACTGCTCAGTATGAATTCGGCTGCCTTTGTGATTGAATGCGTTACAGGAAATGCATGGAGGAGGATGCTTGTGTTCTAAAACATCTCTGCATGCAGGACCTCCGACTAATGGCGAGTGTTTTTGAAATTTAATTACTTGATTTGCTTTCGTCTGTCTGTACAATTGGGGATGGGTGAATAATGAACTACTGCTCAGTATGAATTCGGCTGCCTTTGTGATTGAATGCGTTACAGGAAATGCATGGAGGAGGATGCTTGTGTTCTAAAACATCTCTGCATGCAGGACCTCCGACTAATGGCGAGTGTTTTTGAAATTTAATTACTTGATTTGCTTTCGTCTGTCTGTACAATTGGGGATGGACCATGTCACTCTTGGTGATGTGATCACCAGTCAGTAACTCACAACGATGTTGCTTGGGGCACTGTAATTCCTTGCTACTTGTCTGCGAGCCTGGGCACAACGCTTTCAGACACCGTGGTAAAGTAGACATTTTGTCGTGATGGCCCCAGCGAAGTGCATCAAGGGAGTTATTTTCCTAGCACCATGCATCTGCTCAGAGCTGTTAGCGGCTGCATGTTTTATAGAGCCCATTTGCGGTGTACATACTAGCCGGGGCTCTCTGCGATGTTTGTGGGAAGTTTAGGTCTTTATTCGTGATGGTTTTTGGGGTATGTTATTCCCACCACCAATCTGTAGCACTGTAATCAGAGCATGACATCTGATGTTTCTGACAGCAGAAAGTTAGTGCTTCCTACCGTCTCTTACCTGTCAACATAACCACACTAAGGGTTGCCGCACCTGACGCCTTGTTTGTGAATTAGCGTGACTTCCGGTTTGCATGCCACACAAGCCGGCCCTTTCCCAGCTTCCACGCATGGGAATACGCGGGATAGTCAGTGTGTCTGTGGTTCATTCGACGTCTGTCCTGCAGTCAGTGCAAAGATGCGATTGGAAGGTATTTTCTTTCGCGGGGTGTGGGTTGTGGCGTTGCGGTGGTGGAGAAGGGTGTTTATGTAATTGCATGTGGGTGCACTTATGACCTTGGGCATATGATGAGTATTTTTCTCGCAAATTGCAATGTTCCACACAGTAAATCAATTTGCTGAGATAGTTACCTCCAGTTATGCAAGTGATCACTCAAGAGTGCCTCAGTGTTTCCGGGGAATCGAAGGGTTGAGGGGTCAGTGCACTAAGGATTTCGATGCAGGAACACCAGTATCCACCAATAGGAAGCCTTCGAATGAAGCACTAGCGTAACGACTGAATTCACGAAATCCTGAGATTTATGGCTCTGTGTGGCATTTTCGTTTATTTGGAGAGATGCACATGGGGCTTCAAGATGGCATAGTGAAATTTTGAAACTGGCAGCCTTCAAAATAAAATAAAGTAAAATCCTGTTACATGGCTGTTGATGAATTCCATTGACTTCGAAATAGGATGTGAGGTGATGTCATAAGAGTGGAGGTACTGCAACTGAACCATCTCCCAGCAGGGAGGAGCCTTGTCTCCCGAATTTCGTATCATGAAATCCTTCCTCTCCAGCACAAAGTCTTTTTCCCTCAAATTTCTAGGAGGGGGAATGTGGGGGAGGGGATGAGAGGGCTGGTGGCTTTCCCAGGAGGGGCAAAAGTAGCCCATTCACCAGAGGGGTGAGGGAAGGAGGGACCAGAAAAGCATGGTGGGTTTCTCAGAAGGACTAATTATATTATACCCAATGGATCATAAATCAACCGTCAAGGGATCATGAACCACTCATCAGACGAATAGGTTGAGGGAAGATGGAAAGGTGATTTAATTGATCAATTTAATTGCTTAGCATAACAACTTTATATCAAAAGTGCACCAAGATCAGCTTTCCCCTACTACTACTGCTTTCTTACGAATGCTCCTTCCATTGCATTCTTAGAAGTGTGCATTTCACTCTTACTTATACATCAGTCTACCTCCACATGATACATCACATTCTATAATTCCACACTTTGGAGTATTGTTTGACACAACCAACTCTCTGTGAACTGAGCGACGTATTTTACCGTGAGCTTATGTGCATGGCGATAAAATTCTTCCAATTAGAATGAAGACTGTAATGGAACTGTTTTCGTTCTGCTACATACGTACGGCGGTGAGTCCAATGAAAACCTTAAATATTTTTTTTAAATATTATTTATTGTGCAGAAGTAGTACAAGGCTGTATCACTTTTCAATATTATCTCCCCAACGCTCAATGCAAGTCCTCCAGCGCTTACAAAGTGCATAAATTCCTTTAGAAAAAAATTCTTTTGGTAGTCCGCGCAACTAGTCATGCACCACTTGTCGTACCTCTTCTTCAAAACGGAACTTCTTTCCTCCCACTGCGTCTTTGAGTGGTTCAAACATATGGAAATCACTTGAGGCAAGGTCTGGTGAGTATGGTGAATGAGGAAGACACTCAATATGTACGTCTGTGATTGTTGCAACTGTTGTACGGCAGTGTGGGGCCTTGCATTGTCGCGTTGCAAAAGGACACCTGCTGACAGCAAAACACGTCGCTTTGATTTGATTGAAGGCCGCAGATGATTTTTTAGGAGATCTGTGTATGATGCACTAGTGACAGTGGTCCCTCTAGGCATGTAATGCTCCAAATTGACGCCCTTTTCGTCCCAAAAGAGAGTCAGTATAACCTTCCCTGCTGATGGTCCTGTTCGAAACTTCTTTGGTTTTGGTTATGAGGAATGGCGTCATTCCTTGCTCTCTCTCTTCGCTTCCTGTTGGTGGAAGTGAACCCGGGTTTCGTCGCCAGTAACGATTCTTGCAAGGAAGGCGTCACCTTCTCGTTCAAAGCGCCGAAGAAGTTCTTCACAAGCATCAACACGTCGTACTCTCATTTCAGGAGTCAGCTGCCGTGGCACCTTTCTTGCAGACACTTCGTGAAACTGGAGCACATCATGCACATTGTGGTGTGCTGACCCATGACTAATCTGTAAACATGCTGCAACATCATCCGGTGTCAGTCGGCGGTTTTCCTTCACTATGGCTTCAACTGCTGCACTGTTCTGTGGAGTCACAACTCGTTGTGCCTGACCTGGACGAGGAGCATCTACCACTGAAATCACACCATCTGCGAATTTCCTGCTCCGTTCGTAGACGCTGATGTGACAAACATGCTTCACTGTGCTGGACCTGCATTCGTCGATGAATTTCAATAGGTTTCAAACCTTCACTACGCAAAAACCGAATAACAGAACGCTGATCTTCCCTGGTGCAAGTCGCAAGTGGGGCGGCCATCTTTATACTGATACTGCGACGGTATGTGTGTATCTGCACTATTCTGCCACCTACAGGCCATTCTGCACGCTGTTTGTAGCACGCTTACCAACTTACAGGATAACGGCGCGAAATTTCGATTTCTTATTACAAATTTCAGGTTTTCATTTGACTCACCCTCGTACATTACAAACGTGTTTCTTACCACTGACTTGGTAAGAGGCATGTGTGGATTCTGACATTCATTCTCCAAACTTTTATAAGACATGTGTTGTCAATTTGATGTTTATTATTAAGATCACTACTGTCAGTGCAACCTCAGTATCACAAACTTGGAAATGAACATGTAAGGTTCGAAACTAGTCGTCTAATATTAATACTACAAAAGTTGACAGAATCATTGTTAAACACTTTAAGGAATTTAATAAAGTTGCTGATTCCCTGTCAACTGAAGAATTCTGTAGTGATCAATTCTTTGTTTCCGACGAGCAGTCGTGACGTAAACAGTGATAGTCCCGCAGTGAATATTTCAAAAATAATTGTGAGCTACAGTAAAAATTATTGAGCTGTTAGGCTGCATCGTAGTGCTTTTCCAGTAGAAAACTATGAAGAGGAATGTAATACGGGCTAATAGTATACTAGTCTTTACCATCGATTACAACATCTACGAAAGCCTCCATACTTCATTGTGCGTGATAAGGACGAAATGTCATCAAATTGTTAGGGAGTGCAACGAGAGATTGTGGAAACAGTTTCCGACCACCATAAATCATTCCACTAAAAGACCACGACGCAGATTACTGAAAAAGGTCGTATACGGCCAGTAGTTGCTGTAATGACAGTCAAAGTCTCCAGAAAACATCGCATGACACTGCATAGATAATGACGTCTTATTTTGCCACCGTTACCGCCACTGCCAGGCATGGTTCAGCTTCCTGGCACTATGGAGCGGCTCCTGAGAGGGGAAGTTGGGACTGTTCCACCACTGATGAAGACTACAACTGTCCCATCTCCATGTAGGAGCTGGATTCTGCATTAGCATTCTCTTGTAATACATCACATGGTCATGATAGAGTCAACTATTCTATGTTACAGCACATCACATAGTCAGTCACTGCCTTGTCTGGATCTCAGAGCGCAAACAAGCCCTTAGTACCATTCTCTGTGGTTCAAGAGGTATCACTCCACTTTTGATAACGTGACCCTCCTTGAAGCGTATACACAGGCCCCAATGCACCGGCATTACCTTCTTCGGTAACAGTTGGAGGCTTATTGCTCTGGCGCAGCTCCGTGAATGGGGTTTTCGAGGAAGACTTCTCATCTTTTTACGTCCTTCCCTCGCAACCCGTTGTTTTAGATACTGAGTGATATTAGTGGTATCCTTTGGGGCCGCTTTGAACAGGAGAACGATGTCCCTCTAGGAAGTGTGTTAAAAGTGACTCTTTGCCATAGCTATTAGTAGCATCTCTTTCATTGTTCCATTCAGTGTTATTTGTTTGTTGACGACTTCTCTGTCTTTTATTCCTCTAAAAGTCTTGCAACAACAACTCGTGAGTTGAAGATTTCTCTTCGGTGGTTAGATAAACGTGCAGAGAAGAGGTGTTTTAAATTTTCAACCCAGAAGTCCATGTGTGTCCTCTTTAATCGTTCCAATTCAGTTTTAGACGTTCGTGAGTTTCGGGTGAGCAACATCGTTGTTTTCTTCAATGACGTGATTATGTTTATGGGACTCACATTTGACTCAAATCTTACATGGTTGCTAGTCCGTAGAGACCACAGAAGATGCTGCCTGAAAGCACTCAGTATTTTAAGAAATCTTACCCTAAATTCAAGGGGAGTAGACCAGAGTTGTCTGCTCCAGTTTTAAAGGGCATTCGTCCAATATCGGCTTGATGATGGCTGCACGGTTCATGGGTCTGCGCGAATGTCTTATTTAAAGATGTTGGACGTCGTGTAACATGAAGGCCACTGGGGGCTTTTCGCTGGCGAGCCACCGCTTAACATCCGGCGACGACTCCTTATGATACTACAGGCCTATAAAACACTGTCCACGCCAAACACACCCACATACTATACTGTTGATCGGCCACCAGTGGAAAGGTTTCCCCATTCTCGACACTGAGCAACTAGATCGTAAGGGATTCACGCGAAGGACTGCCTTTTAGGGATGCATGTGGTTGGTTTTAACGTTTCACACCAAGGTTTGAACAGATCGCCATCTTGTCTGCTGTACAGGCCAGGAATTATTTTAGATCTGACGAATTTTAAGAAAGATTGCATCGCCAATTTTACGTTTAAATGGCAGATTTTTAATATTTTAGACAGTTATCACGGATCTACCCCCCGAGGAGGCTCCCTTGGCTACCTGGTCGTCTCCCCCGACGGTGTCTTCTGTATTCCCCTTCCCACAGACATTCAGTATTTTCTACAGAACTCCATGTTATCCTCAAGGCAGTTGAGCTGGTGAGGTATCTCTGATTCCCTTAGTGCCCTACTATCGCTGAAGCACATGTAGGCAGCGGAGGAACTGATCCAACTTACACACGATCAACTCTACCTTCTACAGCAATGGGGGAAGAAGGTGTCATTCTGCTGGGTACAACGACACGTGGGAATTTGGAGAAATGGAGCAGACCGGCAACGGGGCCAATGTGGCCTGCAAGGAAAGTACTGTTACAGAATGCGCCCTTCCCTTGCAGGTTGTCATTTCGTTGGTGGCTTTCAGAGTCGTGCAGTTACGGGAGGAAGAGTGGCTGGCAGAGGCAGACAATAAGCTGTGATTAGTAAAGCCAACTGTTCGGCCATGGTGTTCTCCATGCCGGTCGCTCCAGCAAAATGAGGTGGCCCTAACCCGCCTCCCCATTTGGCATTGTCCCCTCACACAAGGCTTTCTACTCCGGTGATAGGACCACCTCCCTCCCTCCCCGCTTCCCCCCCCCCCCTACCGTCCCAGTCTGTGATGTCTGTGATGTGCAAGTTAGTGTACGACACATATTAACTCAGTGCATTTTATTTCTTGACAAGTGGGTTAAAGCGAATATAGGTAGGAATCTACCCTCTATTTTATATGATGACGAGACGAGTGCGACCGAGCTTCTAAAATTTTATGGCATGTCTGCGCTCTGGCCCAAGCTTTTAAGCTTTTAGGATGGAGATTTTTGTCTGTTGCAGAGTGGATGGTTCAAACCCTTTTCTTTCATCGGTCAGCCAACGACAGGTTTCTGCTGTGTTGTTTGAACGCTTTCCATTACTTTTCCCCTTTTTTTCATGTCTTACATATGGCAACGTGATTTTCGGCGCGCACGCGCCCGTGTGTGTGTGTGTGAGTGTGTGTGTGTGTGTGTGTGTGTGTGTGTGTGCGTGCGTGTGAGTGAACAAGCTTCCAGTTCGTTTTTATTTTCTCATTTCAGTAATTTTGTGATTTCCTCCACACTCATCTAGTTACATTTTAGTACGGGCACTAAAGATCTTGCTGTCAAGCACCCACAAAGTCTCATCATATTCATCAACATCATCATCATCACATCACTCCGAGACTGTTTTGATGTTGCTCTGTTGCTGGTAAGCCTCTTCATCTCTGGATAACTTCAGCATCCATTTGAAACTGCTTACTCTGCTCAAGCCTTGGTCTGCCTGTACAGTTTTTACTCCCCCCTCCCCTTAACCCATTAACAAACTGACGATCTGTTGATGCTTCAGGATGCATCCTGTCAGCTGATCACTTCTTTAGCTCAAGCTGAGCAGGAAATTTCATTTTTCCCCATTGCAACACTTTCATTAGCTGTCTAGCCTAAATTTACATTCCATGTTAACAAATTTCTACTTCATATACTATTTCCTCGCTACTGGCAGTCATCATTTTATAACTTCACTACGTCGACCATTGAAAAGTAGTTTCCTGCTCAAATACTGGACGTCATCAACCAGTTTGAGAGATCCAGTTCCTTTTGCAATTCCATCAGCATCGCCTGATTTAATTAAACAGTATTCCATTACCCTCCTTTTTACTCCTT
This sequence comes from Schistocerca serialis cubense, assembly GCF_023864345.2. Classification (NCBI taxonomy): domain Eukaryota; kingdom Metazoa; phylum Arthropoda; class Insecta; order Orthoptera; family Acrididae; genus Schistocerca; species Schistocerca serialis. Next base: position 234,502,342 of record NC_064638.1, on the reverse strand, counting down.
TTGATCACGTTATAACCTCTTTTGAAGACATTGTCCATTCCGTTCAACTGTACTTCCAGGTCCCTTGGCATCTCTGACAAAAGGACAATTTTATTTATTCTTCGTGATCTCCAGTTTCCTTCCCAAAATTCCAGTTTGTTTCCTTTCTCAAAGTACAGGTTAGATAATACTGTCGAGAGACTACGTCACTGCCCCCATCCTTACGTCAAAGCGGTTTCCTTTTCATCCCCTTCGACTTCCTTGAGTGTAATCTGGTTTCTGCACAAAATACAGAAAGCCTCTCGCTTTTTGTAATTTATTCCTGTTACCTCTAGAATCTCTCCATGAACCATGGGGCTTCCAGATGTGAGATTCCTTGTGAGTCTCAATGATTTCATTAGCCACATTTTAGGTGCAGTCACAACAGAGGCTCTCTGCAGAGAGACAGACGAACCCTTGGATCCTGAAGGGTGGCAGTAGCCTTCTCAGTAGCTGCAGGGGCAGTAGTCTGGATGATTGACTGACCTGGCCTTGTAATATAAACTAAAATGGCCCTGCTGCGCTGGTGCTACAAACGACTGGATGCAGCGGGATATTACATCCATTACTGTCTTCCTGAGGAACGCTCTGCGGTATTTCCTTATTGATGATGTCAGAATCTCGGGTAAAACATCCCGGAGGTAAAATAGTCTCCCATTCAGATATCAAGATGGAGAGTATGGGGATTACCCAGGAGGATTTCGTAATGAAGAAAGACAAAACTAGCATTCAAAGGTCGGAGTGTAAAATGCCAGACCCGTTACTCGGATAGACAGGTCATGGAACACATAAAGAGAAAGAGGTTGTAGTTGGATGTAGTTGGAATTAATAAAGTTTGGTAGCTACAATAACACTTCTGGTAAGGTTAGTACGAGGACATCATTACAAAATGAAATATGGGTAATGCAGAAGTAGGCCTGATAATAAATAAATAAAAAGGATTGTCCGTAAGCTATGAACGGCACAGTGAACACCCACCGTAGTGGTACAGGCTTGTATTCCAAGTAATTCTGCTATGCTATCAAGGAATAGCAGTATGCGTATATACACACAACGTTAGTGTCACGTATACAAGGTATAAAAGGACATTGCATCGGTGGTGCCACCATTTACCCTCAGGTGATTTATACAGAAAGTTTGCCGACCTTATTATAAAGGCACGATGGGATTTAACAAACTTTGAACGCATGATACATTCCATTTCGGAAATCGTTTAGGAATTCAATATTTCGAGATAAAATGTCAAAAGTGTGCCGAGAATACCAAATTTCAGTCATCACCTCTCACCACATAAAACGCAGTGGCCGACGGTCATCACTTAACGCCCGAGAGCAGCGGGGTTCAGGTAGCGGTGTCAGTGCCACCAGACATGCAACACTGCATGAGAAAACCACAGAAATTAATGTGGGACGTACGAAGAACGTATCCTTTAGGTTTGTGAGGCGAAATTTAGCGTTAATGAGCTATGGCTGTAGACGAGCGAGGCGAGTGACTTTGCTAACAAAACGACGTCGCCTGCAGTGTCTGTCCTTCCTGGGGTCGCGACCATATCGTTTGGACCCTAGACGACTGGTCAGATGAGACCCGATTTCATTTGGTAGGGTTCGAGCGTGGCGTACAGCCCACCAAGCCACACTGATGTTGGCTCCATAAAGGTGTGGCTTCTATTTACATGGAACTGACTGGGTCCTCTGGTCTATTAACTGTAAATGATTATTTCCGGCTACTTGGAGACCTTTTCGCAGCCATCCATAGACTTCATCTTCTCAAACGGTGATGGAATTTGCGGCTGACAATATGCCATATGACTGGGCCATAATTGCTCGCGACTGGTTTCAAGAGCATTCTGGATAATTTGAGTGAATGATTTGGCCACTCAGATCGCCCAACATGAATCCTATGAAGCGTTTATGAAAATTAGTTGAGAGCTCAATCCATGCATAAAATCCTGCTCGGCAACACTTTCGCAATTATGGACGGGTACAAAAGCAGTGTGGTTTAATATTTCTTCAGGAGACTTCCAGTGACTTGTTGAGTACATGCCACGTCGAGTTGGTGCACTACGACGAGCGAAAGTTGGTCCGATATGGTATTAAGAAGCACCTCATGAGTTTTGTGACCTCCGTGTGGACGACTAAGGGAAAGGTAGATGTTGCCTGTTGTAAAATTAAAGAGACCATTGCAGGAAAGAGAAGCAGCTGTATCAGTATCAAAAGCTTGGATGACATCCCAGAACCAATCAAAAAATAAAAACTGAGAGGTGGAAGGAGGATACAGAAGATCTCTATATGTGAAACAAACTCGAGGACAAACAGAAAGAGAAGAGTAAGTAGCTGTGAATGATGGGAAATACGGTCCTCTGAGAAGAATGTGTTGGAGGACTGAAAGACGGAAATGGAATATAGGAACTTGTAGTAGACGACATTCTCTCAACATTTTTGAGCTCTTGGCAGATGAATACATGAGAAAATTATTCGGCCTCGTATGCAAGGTATGTGAGACATGGGAAATACCCTCAGACGTCAAGAGCAATGTCATAATTCCAGTTACGAAGAAGGTAGGATGATGACGGGTGTGAATGCTTCTGAACCCTCAGTCTAATGAGTTATCACATGGTGAGCTGTCCCAAATGGGGAGGCATTGTTCTCTTTCGTTAACTAACTGTCCAGTTGCCTTAGCACAGATTAATACCTCTGACGTAAACAAACCACTTACTTGGGCTCTTATTTTGTTTATTTATTACGTAATTAATAAAAAATTACAGTCATTATAATCACCAAAATATATGGTCAAGATATTTTCCGAGATGTGGACTTGTGTTCATGTTTTCATAGCTGTTAGTTATTGGTCAAATGCTTTTAATGTAAAATGGTAACTATCATCACACAGAGGGGAAACTTATGACCCAAAATTGTCTTCTCGCCTCTCCCACTGATGCAGTGTGCTCCTATTGGTCCTTCTCCCACAACTAGTCGTGTGATCACAGGTGATTAATCATGAATTTTTTATGAGGAGCATGAGACCAAGCAGAAAAGCGATAAGTAGCACACAGAGACATGTCTTCGACCGAAAAAAGCTCGAATACACAGGTAAAAAATCAAAACAATGCTGGTATGCTTTTTTGAGAGTAAAAGTATTGTGCATAAAGAGTTTGTTCCTCCAGGGCAACTGTCAACCAAATGTTTTACAAAGTTATCCTTGGAAGATTGAGGAAAAGTGTGAATCCAGTGAAACCAGACATTGCAGACAAGTAGATGCTGCGTAATGACAACGCTGCATGTCACAGGACCACTTCCATCGTGGAATTTTTGACTTCAAAAGGCATTCCTGCTGTTTCACAGAACCGCCATTCAACTGATCCAGCCATTTTGACTTTTTTACCTTCCAAGAAAGGAAAAATGTCTGAAAAAGACCTGATTTTGGGTCTCTGGAGACCACTGAAAAGAATGTAACGAACATGTTAACGGCCCTACCAGCTGCAGCCTTTCAGCCTTGCTACTCTGACTGGGAACAACGACTCCGCCGGTGTATAGCTGCCGAAGACAACTATTTTGAAGAGGACAATACTACATCATTGTTGGAAAAAATTAAGAACTTTGATAGATAAAAAATCGGGCTCATTGTTTTTCTCACACACATCATATATGCACCGCCAATATCCCACATTCACAAAGCCCGCACTCAGCTGTGGGAGTACCATGTTTCTGTACGACTCTGCACATGTCTCGCGTATAGATGTCACTTCCATCTCAGAATCACCACTGTTGCTGCAGGTACATGCCCTTGGTCCATATTTTTAGGGGATGCTAACTGCCAGCAAGTATATTCAGACTAACGACACACAGAGTAGAGTCCACCATGTGCTCCTTATGGCTTGTGCTGTGCATCTGGTCGGTACAGTAGTACTTTGACGCGGCACCTCAGTCAATACTTATGTCTGAAACAATAGAACTAAAAATCCTCACCTCTGCTGAACACGTATGTCCAAGGACGCACCTGAAACAACGGCTCTGTTTGAGTAAGCTAATCGCCATCCCATCCCTCAATTTGTCTCTGCAGTATCCATCGAAATTTCAAGTTGCTGAGTTTTCTTAAACGAAACTAGTTGGAATGTGGCAAATTTTGTGATACTCAATCTTCATTTGGCAGACTCTTGTCAGATAAAAAGTTTCCAGACATCTAATAATAATTATAATAGTAATAATAATAATAATAATAACGTAGCATCGATTACAGAAACAAGCAGAGAAAATAGGCCTTAAAATTTCTTTTGAAAAAACCAAAATAATCACAAATATAAAAAAGCCAATGAAATATCTTAAAGTAAGAGACCAAAAGATCGAAATTGTTAAAGAATTCAAATATCTTGGTGAATGGATTAGCTGGAACGCCCTTGAGAAAAAAGCAATAGAATTAAGAAGAAACAAAGTTGAACTAGCCTTTCAGCTTACTAAAAATACTTATAATAAAAAGTCCCTCTCATGGAATTCAAAAATAAAACATTACAACACTGTCATTAAACCAGAAGCACTATATGCAGCTGAGACATTATCTATCACTAACCATGGCCCAATTTAAAGGCTAGAGATCAAAGAAAGAAAAATATTGAGAAAAATTTTAGGCCCCAAATTTCATAACGACAAACTAATTCATACCAAAAATGAAACACTCTACAAAACCACAGAAAAACTTTCGGATACAATGAGGAAAACAAGAATTGAGTTTTATGGGCACATTCTCAGAATGAACCCAAATAGACTTACAAAAAGAATGTTTGACTACTTCAGGAATAAAAAATCCAAACCAAATTGGTTTATCCAAACAGAGAAAGACTTAAGAGAACTACACATCACAGAAAAAATGCTCACAGACAGGACCGCAAAAATGATAAGCAAAGACAGAAAAGAGGGATTCCAGCTCCAAAATAGAAAGAAAAGAACGATTGTCATCTCTGATGAGGAAAGAAAAGCAAGATCAGAAAGAATGAAGCAGTACTGGGCGAAAAGAAAGGCACAGAACACACAGAAGTGATTGATTCAACGTACCCCAAAGTTGGGTGAAACGAAGAAGAAGAAGAAGAAGAACGTAGCATCAGTGAAACAGCTTCCCATCTGCCAAGAGTGACGCATGTTATTATTTACATACTCCAGTCATTTCTTCAGATATATGTGGTAGGAGGTAGTATACCGCTCCCAACAGAACAAGAACTAGTCCCTCCACCCACCCTTTATAAGTATCCCTGCAAATAAATAATGATGTTGCGGCCCTCCTATATTGACATGAGCCTATATCTAAACATAAATTTTACAAGCTGTTGTACAGTGCACGTACGCATACATAGTAGCAGCATTATGAATCGCTATTTAACAGTTTGTAGGTGGGATGTGGACTGTATTTAAACGGTATATAGTTATTATCATTTTGTGAGATATGTCTGTAGGCTGCTGTGATCAGTTGAAAAAATGCTTTTTAGGTTGTATGCAGAGAACCACAATTCTTCTGCATTTGTGTTGTTTGCAGATGAAGTCATGTTTACAAGATAGAGAGCGTTCAACAGAATGAGTTGGTGTCTGTGGGATAACGAAAACCATTACCCACCCTATCAATACTACTGATTATTAATCAGGGCACGAAATGCTTCCATCGTATTTTTTCCTCTATCAGAGCGAGGACTCGGTCACATATTCTACATTTTCTTACAGATCTAATCCAGTTGTAAACACCAAATCCAACTGCACTATTTTCTGCATGTGTGAGTGTTGGTTTATCCCGCTCATTAAAACAGACCCCAATACTCCTGGTCGACGCAGGCTATCTAAATTGGTACATAGTAGCTATGTTTCTGGATTTCAGTGCAGTAGCCCCACCAATCCAAGCCAGTTTGTGCAATAATTATTGGTAGACAGCAGTTAGGGCAGAAAGGGAGTGGCATGTATGTGTTCATGTAGTCGTCAATGCAATGTTGCTGTTTACTAGAATGTTCTACCTCACCGAATGTGATTCACAGCATGTCATTGTTGGCATTTCATCAGACATTTAGTCTGAGGTCATTACTGAGATAGAGAAGGTATTGTATTGTAATAAGATTTTGATGACTGAAATAGAGTGGAACTTGTGTGATAGAAAATATCATATATCCAGAGTCATTTAACTAACAAGCAAATGCCACAAACAATCAGTGTCATGTTTACACCAGAAACAGCCACATCAAATCAGCAACAGCAGTTCTCTTAGTACCTTAGTACCTTTGTACTTTTGTACTAAATGTGTTTTTTGGTACAGGGCTACAGGGCTTGAACTGTCTTTTTTTTACTCCACAAAAACAGTAACAAAAGTGGCTACATTGAAATGACATAAATAAGATGACAGATCCAGACTGGGTCACAACACATAGCGTATTCTTAATAAAACAAACCGTTGCAAATATCGATACATTTCATGACGCATTGTTTGCCACAGACCAAATACATCAAGTAAGGCAGTTATATTATGAGAAGTGCAATTCAGCATTTGTGTGTGTGTGTGTGTGTGTGTCTAGGGGCGGTGGGCTCCTAAGTTAGATGATCTCTTAATTGCATATACATGCTGAATTTAAAGTATAAAAAGCTATTTGATAAGTATTTCCATATAGCTAACGAATTTAATGGATAACAGATAAGAATGTGTTAGAAGTTGGTACATAAGTAAGAATATAATAAATTATGATTGTTTTTAAAGTTTCAGTACATGTATAAATAAATATTATATTACTATACTTTTAATCAGAATACATGTATTCAGTTCACTGTTGCTAGACTTAGTACACCTTTCTAGGCAACCAAAGTACTAACTATTTATTTATGAACCGATTGCATCTCAAGGCGATAGAAGTCGGAGGTAAATATGCCACAGAGGACTGCAGTTTTAACTGAGCATTTGCTAACGATAGGAGTGAGTGGGTAACTGATTAATCGTCTTAAGAGAATTGAGTGGCAAAGTCAGTATCAGACATATGTAAACGTATCATGCATGGAAGACCGTAGCTTTAACTGAACTTTTGTTAACGGTAGCAAAGAATACCACACACGGCATTCTCGTACTTAAAACATGTGGTAAAAGTCTATGTTACACTCATTTGATCCTATTGCTCTGCTGGATAACAGGGCATTTGCAAAACATACATTTCATAACTTGTAAAAAATGACAGGTTATTATAGTTTCTTGTCAAATATTATACAAACATAGCTCTAACATACTCAAAAGAGTGATAATACACATTGTAATTTTAAGAAAACAATGCTTTTCAATCCACATCAACATTCACTATGTGACATTATTTCACAAACAATTTTTATCTGCTTCGGCTTCCACATGTTTTGCGTCTAACGTTCGATGCAGGTAGTTAATCAGTTACCTAACTCAACATCATCATCATCATCATCATAAACTTTGTGTCCTGATGTAAACTTCACAGTATCAAAAAAAAGTGTTTGACATTGGTCTATCAACAGTATCAATACTGGATTCTGCAAAAGATAAATCTTATGACATTTTGATATTTTTAGAAATATGCTCTGTGATGACTCTCAAGCTGGTAATTTTAATGGAGCAACGCCAAACACAATGAGTATTGGTCTATTGAAAGTGCCGTTACATCCCCAACCGTAGCTGAGTTGTCAGCACAGCAAAATGCCATGTAAAGGGCCCTGATAGGTCACAGATTTTCTCCACTCAGGGACTGGTTGTTGTGTTGTTTTCATAATCATTTCATCGGCATCGACACGCAGGTCAGCGAAGTTGTATCAAATAAAAGGACTTGCACCAGATGACTTGCACCAGGCAACCCGTCTATCTGATGGGAGGCCCTAGCCACATGCACATTTAAATTTTACTGCAGTTATCAAAGGGAGAAATGACGATCTCCTTCTTTAAGGTCTCTGGCATTGGGAACTACCATCAAGTGCAAATGAACTCTTGAAATATATTTAGAGATTCTTCGTCATCACTGGAAAGAGCAATTTGGTAGACGTAAAATGAGTTTAGCAGTATAGTGCAAATAACGAGGAATGGGTATAATGTTGTATGAAAGCCTGAACTGTAACGGAATGGTTACAGAAAGAGAGAGAATTGCTGGCCACTACAAGTCAATTACAATTCAAAATCAGGTAGACAATAATGCTTCACCTCAATGACTGGGAGATTGTTAATGGTGGGAATATGGGGGAGGCGGTACTCTGACGAAAGAGCGCTGAGATGCCATCTCTTCACAGTTTCTTGTGTGTGTTGTGAGCAAAGATATTACTTCCCCCCACATACTTCTCACAAAATGATGAAACAAGAGAACTGTGGCTAATACAAAGATTTTATAAAGAGACATTTTTTTACAAACCAATCAAAGAATAGTAGGGGGAATGTTGTAGGAGCATTTTGTACATGACTAGGCTTAGTTTATTGTGAAGTGCATAAGTTTAAATCACATAATCGATGACAGTACCGTTCCTGAGCCGTGTGGCTCCTATAGATGTATCGATTCAGCTTCTTGGAGTCTCTCCATAGCGCACTTAGCTCGGTCTACAGCTCTGTCTGCCGGCGTTTGCACGGAGCACTAAGATGCTTGGAGCCAGCGAGGGTAGTTGTAAATAGTCATGGGTCAAGACAGACCACGCCTTCCTCCGCGCGCCACAACATGTTTCCCCTTCCCACTGCTGTACGACGAGAAGGCTGTTGCGTGAGAAGCTCTCCAGTGTCTCTTCCACATGCCGGCCGAAGTGGCCGAGCGGTTCTAGGCGCTACAGTCTGGAACCGCGCGACCTCTACGGTCGCAGGTTCGAATCCTGCCTCGGGCATGGATGTGTGTGATGTCCTTAGGTTAGTTAGTAAACCTAACTAACCTAAGGACATCACACACATCCATGCTTGGAGCCAGCGAGGGTAGTTGGAAATAGTCATGGGTCAAGAGCAGACCACGCCTTCCTCCGCGCGCCACAACGTGTTTCCCTTTCCCAGTGCTGTACGACGAGCATTCTAAGTTCTAGGGGACTGATGACCTCTGAAGTTAAGTCCCATAGTGCTCAGAGCCATTTGAACCATCTCTTCCACATGAAGAGCAGGCGTGGCACATCCCTGTGTTTTCAGTGGGGCAGCTAGATGATCCGTGTGACCAAACGGGTTGTATGGAGATGTGCATGTGGTGTGGATGACGAAATGAAGTACAACCTCTCTCATAAACTCACCGATAATAAAAGTTCTAAACGGTACGCAACATCTGTATCAGCTAGAAGCCCCCAAGTGATGCTACAGTAAATGATTTATTCTCACATTACACAGCACAAACCAATGTGCCTCCATAAACGTGGTTGGACCTACAAGTTTGGCTACGTTTCGTCTATGGGGCGTCGATTCACATTCGTTGCAATGTACCCAATGTTCCACAAAAGTGTTAAATATAAATGCAGGCAGGATTTTCTGTACAAAAATGACGTAGGCACTCACGTATTTTTTGGCGTTACACAAATTCGAGTTTGTTACCAATAAGAACATAAAAAAATCGAATGTCACAGTTCACAATAAATTAATTTCAGAGCCTGACCGAGTTTCTTCAGCTCTTGGAGATGGTGGAATAACCCACGATTAATAGCATGAGTTACCTTTAGATAACCGTTGAAGTGGCACAGTATATCAAACTATAAATTACGCAGCAGCTATGCACTGGAACCTTATAAGAGCGGCTTGTATCACAAGCAACCCGAAAAGTAACAAATTCAGCAGATGCCGAAAAATACCTGTGACCGAAAGAAGAAACTCTGAATATTTCACACACGAGAACTAGCAGCTATTTCATCGCTCATCAGATACAACTTTCTCCTAACACAGACTAACATAGCCCGACCACCTCCAATGGCGTCCAAATCTAGACTCACCACTAACATGCCGCTGTTCACCCAGCAAACCGCATTCAACAACCACTGAAGTCACCTAAACCACTGAACCTGAAAACTGCTGAAATCTCAATTTTTAACCGTTTATACACATGTGATGCTTCGTATCATACGGAAATTTTTCGAGAAATATGTTTTTATCAGTTTCTTTTATGTACCATATTATGTCTACAGCTTTGCTTTCGCAGTTTTGCAATAGACGGCAGAAGTAAAAAGTAGTGGTGCAAGTCCTTCGTCCTAAGTGTCATATGGTAAGCTTAGCCCATTTGAGAACATAACGCCATCAAAATATCAGTAGATTTTTCATTGCATCATAAAGTTATTCTCGAATGAATACGTCAACTTTTGAGCCCAGTTCTCGTCACCTGTGGGAGGTTTTAATTTTCTGGTTTGATGTGAAGAAATCTGCTGCTGAGGCTCCTAAAAAGGTAGGTAAGGCCTATGATGAGACGCCTGTTAGTGACAGAAGAAAATTGTTTCCATGCTTTAAGAATGGTGATTTTGACGTTGAAGACCGGCATGGTTGTGAAAGAGAGAAAGCTTTCGATGCTACTGCAACCGACGGTAACAATCACAGGAGATCGTTACCGGAAGCAATTGATGTGTTTGAGCCGAGCACTGAAAGACTATAGCGATAGACATGAAAAAATAATTGTGCAGCATGACAGTGCGCGACCCCATGTCGAAAATCCCGTCAAAGTATACTTGGAAACGTTGAAATGGGAACTTCTACCCCACCCGCTGTATTCTCCAGGTATTCCCCCCTCTGACTGCCATTTTTCTCCATCCATGACACACGACGTAGTTGACTAGCACTTGCGGTCGTATGAACAAGTGCAAAATTGGATATATTCATGGCTCCCCTCAAAAGGTGCCCAGTTCATACATTGCGGGATTCGTATGCTGCCCTAAAGCTAGGAGAAAGCAGTGGCTAACGATGGCCAAAACTTTGAGTCGTAAATTTTTTGTAAGTTTTTCAAAATAAGGTCTCGAACTTCGAGAAAAAAACGGCGGAAGCAAGGTTTTAGACCTAGTAGTTTATTTAACAACAATAATTTATGTCTTTTTTCTTCGTTTTCGGATTTATAAATACAAATATTAACAAAAATTGTACGTTAAATGAAATGAAATGTCGTGTGGCGAGGGCCTTCCGGCGGATAGACCGGATGGCCTCGTGTAAGTCTTTTGAGGTGACACCACTTCGGCGACTTGCTCGTAGATGAGAATGAAATCAAGATGACACAAACACCCAGTGCCTGAGCGGAGAAAATCTCCAACCCAGCCGAGGATCTAACCCGGGCCCCGCTGCATGACAAGCTGGCTCGCTGTCCACTGAGCTACGGTGGCGGACATACGTTAAATAATTTCCTGTATATCTTAAGATTAGAGTAATGCCACTACTCTTAATGTTCCTCTACTTATTTAGTAAGAAAAGCTCTTCTCAATTGTGTAGTATCTACTTCTCGGCCTCTCATTTAAATTTGTGAATAATTTTAGTAAATCTACTGTCACAGTCCGATACAATTCTACGAGATGTATCCGTAGACACCTAGTTTGTTGCAATCGGATTATGCGTTGACGAGATATTCACTTTTACATTTCAGGAATCATTATAACATTTTACAATAGCTTATAAACTAATGCGTATGTCAAGGACTCGCCTTCACACGCGTAATCGTCCATCTTTTCGGCTTTAAATGACTCTACAGCCTCTTCAGTGACACACATCGCCCAATACTTATTAATTTTGGGGTAATCCTGAATTTTGTACTGTACGCGAGAAGCGGCCATGATAAATGAGCAGTCATTGTGCTGCCCAATATTCGTATTTTCCCGGTTACGCGGTCACTTTAACGGCCGGTGGAGGTCCTGAGACAACACCGTGTGTGGAGCATAGTGCGACACTGGCCCTCCACGTGCTCCCGTCAAGCTCATTTCAGCGGTCCATACTAATATGTCCCGATCTTAGCCGCCACCTGTTCGTCCGTAGTCGTGTGTTTGTGACTGAATGAATTGTCCTTTTCCTTTACAATAGACAATAGTGCTACAACTGCTAGAAGGAGATGGTTTTGTCTCCCCCAGAATTGTTGGATGCGGCTTCTGTCAACTAACTGCGGGTAAGAACACTATGCTGAGGATTCAACCGTCTGGGTTTTGTTGAGTGTAGCTCAGATGACGTTTTAGCGTTGGCGGAAGTATTCTGACGATGTAATGGTGGGCCGTTAACATGATTTGAGGTCTTGTTCGCCATTCCTTCGAGCCTAAATCTCTTGTTCGTTTTCTTGACAGAGCCTTGTATGCAATCTAAACTTCCCTTCGATACATGGTGCCACAAGAACGAACTGTAAATGTTATTCAATTCCTTTAAAAATTCTGGTGGTTTTTAATTCGAAGTAAATATCTAGCGGGCCTGTTTCGATTTGGAGCATTTATCTTGATTAATTCAATCATGCGGCGCAACTTTAAATTACACTGACTTATGCAATATCTTTAAATGAAGTGTTTTATCAATTTCCTGTTATTTAATGTCATTCGAATAAATTCCTCGCACTTAACGTCAAGTTTATTTTAGTCAGGACTGGTTGCATGCAGCCATTAGTCCACCGGGGCTGTTGTATCGTTAAGACAGACCACTCTACTTGCAATTAAATAGGATCAGTTGGTCGTGGGCGATCTGGCACTTTTCTCGCTTCTTGGTCTTCCAAAAAAATGGTTCAAATGGCTCTGAGCACTATGGGACTTCACAGCCACGGTCATCAGTCCTCTAGAACTTAGAACTACTTAAACCTAACTAACCTAAGGACAGCACACAACACACAGTCATCACGAGGCAGAGAAAATCTCTGACCTCGCCGGGAATCGAAACCGGGAACCCGTGCATGGAAAGCGAGAACGCTACCGCACGACCACGAGCTGCGGACTTTGGTCTTACTGTCATCGACATTTGGTCGTAATACTTTATTTCTCCCAAAGTTTGTTGTTTCTAAATTGAAATCTGATTCTTAATACTGTAGTTATTTAACACTTCTGTTTCTATGACTTATTATTTGCTGCTTTAAATGAGATTTTCTTTTTTTAGTCAGTTCCTGTAACCAAAGCTCCTTTCAAATTTCTGTAAGTTCAATTTTGTTCTTTACATCGTTAAATGAGAATTTTTTATCTTAATATTAACCACATTGTGAAATGTAATCTTTATTACCGTCAGTCAATTTTGGTAACAGAGCCGGATTTCAAATTTTCAATTATTTAAATTCATAATTCATTATCATTACTATTAACGCCACTTTGAGTGCAAGAATAATTTTGGGATTGATATTTGTTTGTAACATAAGTAAAGAGCTTTGTTAAAATACTGAAATTCTGAGTGTGGAAGTATCTGGTTGCCACCATTGTCGTTATTCTTGGCGAAAAGGACTGACTTACGTAATAACGTAATGTTCTTATTACAGCTCAGTAATCTGTTGGCATTTAAATGCTTGTATTCTGATGGAAACGTTATTTAATTTAGATAATAGAAGACTGTATGTGATTATGAATGCTGCTGCCTTTGTACGTTTACCTCGCTTAGCCCTCTACTCCACAGATACGTATCCTCCTCCTTGCATTGATCCTTTCTACTATTTAATTTGAAGTTACGCTTATGACTGGTACCGTAGCGTCGTTGTAGTTAAGGGAGACAGAGATGCTTTCGACTGATGGGTTGTGCAGTAATTAATTTTAAAGTTGTTCTTGCTGTTTCACCTGGTCCCTAACCTGTAATTTTTATATGCTGAACAGAAGGGATGACGTGGGGGGTGTTTGACTCGCATGTTTGTGGCAGTGTAGCGATCGCATGACAGGAAGTTGGCGGCAGGACAGCGCAAGCTCACTTCTTCCCAAGAAAGCTTTGCTGTAAGTAAACTTCACCTTAAATTTGAGCTAACAGTGGTAGTCCAAGTTCTTTTTATTTTTTTGGAGGGGGGGGGGGTGTGAGGGGGGGGGGGAGGGGATTGTGCCGTGCGGCTCCGCTATTTGCGCATTTGAGTAACCCCGCCACCTTCCATGCGGGGCGTTGTCAGTTTGACGTTCCATGGCGGCTGCTTGCTCGACCTCACGCGAGCAAAGCGCTGGAGCTAGGGTGTTTCTCTCGTGAGACATGTTTCATTGCGGAACTAGCTCGTAGTCTTGATCGCCGAGAGCAGATCCGATCATCTTTACCTTCTCGTGTTGGCAGCAGCAGTGGTGTATTTAGCAACTGATGTGGCGGGAATGACTTCACGACGTTTTCGGTAGTGTAGTGGACTTGTGTACCATTTTGTATTCTTCTTTGTTCAGTTTTTCGGTCGTGCTTTCTACCTTACGGTGTTTGAAGTATTCGGTTGGACGTTTATGTTCTGTTTACTGCCGCTGTCACAAGAAAGCAATGCACTGACGATAAGGCACGCTGCTGAAAGCGGTGGTAATATGAATTGTTTTGCTGTGACTTTATTGAAATGTGTAAATAATGTGTAGGCTTGCTTAGCTTCTTCCAGCACCAGATTACAGCTGTTGCCGGTAGCCGGAAACTCACGTCATATTGTCGGCGTGTTTTTGTAGGAAGACTATAAGGCTTGTGTGCTCTTGGTCTATTTTGTTTCGTGCATTCGGCAATCGAGTATAGCTCCACGGGAGTGGTTCGGCTGTGGCGTGTGAGCAAGGATTAGTTAAACGTGTCAGGTGCGCGTTAGCAGTCCAACGGTTACAAATCTTGCGGTCGGCCCCCGCAAGCTCTTGTAAGAGCCGGGTTGTAGCAACATTGGCTAGTATGTTCGAGTTTGTTGGGATCTCACGTAAGGAAATTGCTTATTGCTAAACTGCGAATGGTTCCACTGTGTCGTGTGAGCGGTAATGAGGCAATACGTCATCTTCGTTTCGTAGTTCAAGCACTTGAAAGATAGTGCCGTATAATTTGGCTGTCTGCTGTGTTGTAGTAGTTTGTGTGATAGGATATGAGGAAATAATATGAGCGTTTTCGAGAGCATGACCGGAAAGTAACGCACCACGCAAGTGTACTAAGCGCAGTACCAGTCACTAAGTTCAGACTCGAGGTACCATTGTTCGTTAGACGTCGACTTAGTGGCACGGTCTGTGAAAGTTTGTGAGAGCTATTTGTGAGAGCTATTTCTCACACATTATTGTATTTGCCTGGGTAGGCTTCATTTTGTTATGATCTTGTTGTTCACACTTGTAAGTACTTCGGCGTGCTTAAGGGTGTCACCGTCGTGTTTTATCGTTCTGGTTTCGCGTGTTCCCTCTGTAAATTGGGCATGACTGCTCTGATTGACGTGTGCTCTTATTATTGTTTCGTATTTTCACTGCTTTTAAAAATGCGAGGGCCTTGTGGTTCGCATGAACATGTTTTATGCTTGTCCATATTGTTTCTTATTGCCGTCTAAATAGTTATTTAGTTGACTTCGGGTTGTACTAATGAACAAAGGACGGATGTTTATTGTCGCCGTCGTCATAATCTCCCAGCGGCAGCACTTATGTTTCTTTTGAAAAGTCCTGCACCACGAATTAATATTGACCTGTTTGTGGTTGAGTAGCCCAAGGCGCGCTTTACGTGCGGTTTACTATTACAGGGCATTTGAGTTTGAGTTACGGCTAGTGCTTGTTATTTTTAAAGGGGTTAGGTCCCCACTTTGAAACGAGATCTAGTTTAAATTACGGCTAGTGACTATAAGAGCACACATAGTATTTTATAAGGGCCTATTGACGTAGTATGTGCCGCTAAGCTAATTAAGGTATTAGCTGAGGATACACTAGTTTGAGTAACTATTATTCATCCTACTAAGCGCACCCTGCCTTTTTTACTTGACCCCATCTGTGAACAAAACGAATGCAGAAGAATTGTGTTGTCAGTACACGATTTAAAAAATAATTTTAAGCTGATTGCAGCATCCCAGACAAACGAGATTCTTGCCACTTACAATTCTCGAATGAAGCGAGGGAGGGAGACAAGATGGCAGCAACAGAAGTACCGTCTTCGGTGATGCAGAGGGAGTTGGAGTATATACCATATTAAATACGATATACCTAGGAGCATGCTTGTGGAGTATGTATTTTGGAGCATGACGGTGTAGCGATTTACAGAAACTTTAGCGGTTTATTTTTTCCTCGCTGTGATATCAGTCTTACATAGCTAATGATAGTTTGGGGGTCGATATAGTTTTGAATCCAATGGAATGACGGTGTTGTTCATTACAGAAATTCACAGGAAAAACACGAAGCCCTTAAAATGCATACAACAGAATTTGTAAGGCAGGGCCATGGTAAATTATCTCCGGCAATCTATGTAAGGATGTTTTAACAACTCTCAGGTGCACTGTGTGTATAATAGGTAAATAAAATACACACTCCACATACAACTCGTTAGTTACCATGCATACCCACTGTGTAATATACAGCAGCTTGTGAACATGTGTGTAGATGTAGGCTCTTATTTGTATAGCACCATTAAGACCTACAAAGAACCAATGACTGGCTTAGGGACTAGTTCTGTTGTGAGCAATATATTGCTTCCTACTACACACATCTCATAAAATGAATTCTACTATAAATTTGACCTAATATGAAAGGTTTTTCCACAATGAAATAACCTGTTTTTTCCAACATTCGTTGGAGGCGTAATAAAAGAGACGTTTAACCAGCGAGGGAAGAACAGCAAACACCTGTGTCGGAGGCCCATGACCTTTGCAGTCGGCGTCTCAGTGCCTATGTCTTCTTTCAACAGGACTTCCTTATTCTTAAAATTTGGGAGAAAATCGTGGTTGTTTAGCTCTCCACGAGTTGCAATAGCATGTCAGGATATATTTCCCTCTGCTTTTTGTGCTAATCACTACGTTAGTCTGATAGAAACGATAAGCAATAATACTGCTATGTTGCATTCTCCGCCAAGCGATTCATGATATTTGTTTAGATGAAGGTGTAGGATGAAGCAGTTGTCTTTAAGGTTATCGTGAATTGCATAAAACACCTTTGGCAGGTCCATGCCGGGGAGGTAGTTAACCTGAATGTAAATAAATACAAGCATTGCACTTAAAATAGAACCTCATATCCTCTAGAACATCGCCGAAAACTCTAACTGAAAAAAAAAATGTACGGCTTGGTGATTGACTGTGAACATAATGTAACTTACTGCTTACGAATAGACGGAGAGGTTCATTACGACACTGATGCAGCGGTAAACTTCATTTGGTCATCGGTACTGCTGCAAGCAGCAAGTAATATCAGTGAATGGAAGCTCTCCATTTCCCTTGCTCATAGGAGGGGGGAGCCTCTTCGTCCGATGGTAAAATAGTGCTAATAATCACAAGTATTATGTAATAATATAGTTATTGTGTGCTAGGCAATTTTTGGTGAGATAGAGTCCGTAGAATATAGACTGCTTATCAGAAATTCATGTTATGTCTGAACTAGTTTCATAATTTCTCTGGCAGTTAGTTTAAAGAAATGCAGCAGCTTGAGACGTCCCTGGACACTGCAGTAAGTTTGCTGGAACAAATCTGTGGAAGGGTGGTGGACAGCGGAACGTGGGCAATAGTGAGATGCGTAGTTTCAGGTCGCCTGTACACAAAGGTGTGTTCTTCAGGCGCTGTTCCGCATGTGTGTGTTTGATGTGTTATGAAATTTTTTTTTAGTTCTCTTCTCCAGGAATGAACCTTGCCTGAGGTGCCGCTACAAAAACTGCTGACCGTCCTGTCGCACGCCATAGGAAGTAAAGGGCAAATCGAATTCTTCGGTACGTTCGGGGCACTACATTGTATGCTGTTTGTTTAAATACAGACACTCTGATTATTCACACACTATCGCGGCAGTTTGCGTCCCCTATAACAATGCGGAGCAAGGGCAGGAACGCACAGCAAAGGCGGCGCTTGCGAACAGGATTCGACCTCTATTTATACTGGCGTCTGGAGCATCACTCTCCTAGTAGAGTGCGGGCTACTGGCGGATCATTTATCTTTCTCTGTACAGGCGCTCCCGTCGTTATTTTTTACAAGTCCAGCACAATCATATGATGTTAAGGGACCTTATAGTTACGTCACAAATTAAATGTGGCGATATATGTTTGTTTAAGGGAAGCTTAGGCCTGGTGTATATCTGTCGTTAAATCAAGTTTGTTTAACGCTGTTGACCCACGCAATTTCTTAAACTATCGCATTATTGTGACTGTCGGATCCTTACTTTCTCTACATGTGCCTTCCAGGAAAGAAAAGTGGCTGTTTGTGGAGTACTGGGAAAGATGGGTAAAAGCGTGTGTAGCAGTGGTTTGCTTACAGAAGTTACATTATGGGATTCTATTAAATATTCATAGTACGGTATTTATGCGTATATTATCTAAATATCGGTAAAAGTATCTTAAAACTGTAAATAATATCATACGTCATGGTTCCTGCAGGGCATGTTTGGTGATGGTAATTACAAATCCATATTTACGTGCGTCTTGACAAAAATTCAATAAAATATAAGCGAAGCTCGTATTCATGTACGTCTTCTTGAAAAATCAGTAAAATTAGTCACGAAATTGTAAATAACATAATAGGTTTTAGAAAATACGATATTCTGACGGAAACTTGCCATTATCACCCGAATGTGTTGCTGCTACTGTGAGGTATAGACTAAGAACGCCAAGTTACCTCTCAGGATGGTGTGCGCAATGGTGTGGTAAGTACCACTGGGAGCACATTGCTGCAGTGGGGGAGGGGAAAAGCCAATTTTGGTTAATAAATTACCATTTCAATGATGATAGTTATCACCTCATGACAAAAGCATTTGACAACTAACTAATACATGGGTAAAAACGTACGCAAGTGTGCCATTCGGCCGCCACCTTCACCATAAATTATGACAATCATAATTACAGTTACAGACAATTAACTGTAATTGTAATTACGGTTATTGGCGTAAGTAGCAACGAGCGGTAACTGGACCACCGAACATGGGCACAGCACGGGATGATCGTCGTCTTGTGCGCATGGCCATTACGGACCGTACAGCGTCATCCACAGCGTTGGCTCGTGTCTGGAGCACTGCAACCGGTGTGAACTTGTCTGCATCGACGGTTCATCGCCGTCTGCTGTAGGCTGGCCTGGTTGCACGCATGACGTTACGTCGGCTTCCATTGTCCAGAAACCACAAGCTCCTCCGGCTGCAATGGGCACGTGAACACCATCACTGGGGTGCTGAGTGGCAACATGTAACCTTGTCGGATGAGTCCCGCTTCAACGTGTCCTACAGTGATGGCCGCATACGTGTCCGGCGGTACCGTGGTGAGTGCAACCTGAAGGACTGCATTGTGGAGCGGCATAGCGGTCAAATACCAAGTGCAATGGTTTGGGGCGCCATTGGTTACAAGAACCGATCTTGTCTCGTACGTATTGCGGGAACTTTGAACAGCAACCCGTACCTAACGGAGGTTATGCAGCCTGAGGTACTCCCACTGCTTCAGACATCTGCACAGACCGCATTTCAACAGGACAATGCCCGGCAACTTATTGCGAGGAATGTGCAGGCCTTCTTCGAAGAGGGATGGGTACCATTGCTTCCCTGGCCGGCACGTTCGCCAGACATGTCGCCCATCGAACACGTCTGAGATGTGGTTGGTCGGCACCTGGTGCATTACGGTCCTCCAGTAACTGGTGTCACTGATTTGTGGGCTCGGATACAAACTGCGTGAAGGGAAATCCCTCAGGAACGTATTCAGAACCTTATTGATTCAATGCCATGGCGTATAGCAGATCTAATTGCAGCGCATGGTGGTCACACGACATACTGAATAGTTGATCTCGAAGGACGTGTACAGATTTTGAAAGGTAATCATGTGTTACTTGACACGTACCTTACCAGTGATATTAAATAAACTGAATTCATGGGTTTCCTTCTTGGTGTTGCAATTTCCACAAACGGTAGTATATCTTACAAGGGAACCTCACCATCCCATTCCACTCAGATTTAGAAGTAAGACGGCCCAGTGGATAGCTGTCAAAAACTGCACACAGTTAAAGCGTGAAAACAGGAATGAGGTGTGCTGAACAATGAAAAAGAAAGAAAATAGGAAGTTAACGGCTCAGATTTCAGAAGTGTAACTACCACGCCACCGCGGTTAGGTGGTTATGCTGCTGGATTGCGAACGAGGCGAGCTGGGTTCTACCCTCCCGCGTCCCATTTCTTTCTACTCTTTTTTTTACGTGATGAATTGTCCGACCGGTCACTGTAATGTTTGTTCTCTTTCTGTGGTCTCGGCACTTGTCATACGATACACTGGTTATAGAGTATAAGTCATGCGGTAAGAATACGTTACCGTCGCAGTAAATATGATGAATAGTGAGAGCAGGCAAGATACCACATATACGTTTCACAGAAATGAAAATAACAACTGGACGGATGTGAACTATGTTACAACGAGGGAGTTTTGACAGAGCATATATAATCTGTGTAACTGCGAAACTGTTGCGTTAATTTGTTGCAGATTATGTGACAAACTATTGTTGTTTCATTATTTGCTTGGGAGTGATCAAATTAACATTCATACGAACACCTAAACAGGACAAGCAGGCATATAAAATTAACATTCATACGAACACCTAAACAGGACAAGCAGGCATATCTCACTCACTCACCAGGTGTATGAAATAGGTCCTATTACGTAACGCATGTAATGTCGCTAATGCCGTATATGATACACGAAGTGTGGTTTCCGGTGGAATATTCGGATGACTGTCATCAAAGGTTTGCGGTTCCTCTTCGAAAGCCGCTTTCTTTCAGCTACTAGTAGAGTAGTTGTGCAGAATCAACTTTCATTATAGGTCCCTTCCATAGACTTCGTTGTTGCGAACGGATGTTAAACCGCACGACACAAATTTGAATAGAACGATCAGCGAAAAAATAAAAATAAAATTAAACGGGGCACGATGGAGTTTTAAACATGGCTCGCCCTCTTTGCATCCAGCACCGTCAGCACTACACCACTACACTCTTGCCACCATATGTCGCTATATGTTGTACTTTTCCATCCTCGACAGTTCACTGTTCCTATTTTACTTTTTTTCACAGTTCAGTACACTTTCTTCCTGTTTTCATGCTAGATCTGTGTTCAGTTTTTGACGGACTGTTCACTGAGCCCTCTTTCCACTAAACTGGGAGAGGGGGGTGCGATGGGCAGTTTCTCTTGTTAGAAGGGAAGAAGAAGAAGATGAAGAAGAAGGAAGTCGAGGATACGTTTATAGCATTTGTAGATTCAGTGTAAGCTTTTGACGATTCTAAGTGGATTAGACTCTTTGAAATACAGAAGGGGCTGGGAAAAAGTATAGGAAACAAAAAGTCATGTAACTTTACAGAAGACTCAATCCAGTAATAAGGATCGATGGACATGAAACACAACGCTTAATTGATGAGGGAATGAGACAGAGTTGCAGATAGTCTCCGATGTTACGGAATCTGTACATTAAATAAGCAGCAAAGCAAACCAAGGAGAGATTGGGAACGGGAGCTCAAGGAGAACAAATAAAAACATTGAATGTTGTCTGTGATATTGTTATTTTGTAGGAAACGGCAAAGCACTTGGAGGAGCAATTGAATAGAGTTGCTTAAAAAGAATCTATAAGATGAATATGTACAAAAGTAAAATAACGGTGGTGGAATACTGTCGAATCAAACGAGTCGAGGCAGAGTGTAGGACATGGTAGATTAAGAGATGAGACACTGAAAGTAGTAGTAATTTTTACTATTTGGGCAGGAAAATAGCTGATGATGGCCGAATTTGAGAGGATAGAAACTGCTGAGTGGCTACATCAAGAGAAACTTTTCTTTAAAACAGGAATTTATAGCTTCTCATACATGGACGGAAAAAAATTACAATGGATCTGGAACCCGTTAAATGTCAACCTGCTTCTACCAGTAAGACTGCTTCAAGGATGGAAGTTGTTTACTGGATGCGGATTTCCATTCCGTACGGGTCAGGCAACTACACAGTGCAAAGTCACAATGACTAAGCGTTCAGTGTAGTATTTTTCTACAAGCCTGCGTTCAAGAATTGTAACTTAGCAAACTAAATACAGAGCCACACACCTCGCCTCTTTCGGTCGCGCCCGCCTTGCCTCTGCCTGTATTATCATCTTTTTTTCATTAGACTCCCTGGCTCCTGACAAAGGTCTGTGGAGCTCTATAAAGCACGTCCACACCCGCTTCCATTCAGCAGCAGCCCTGAACAGGCACACGAGGTAGCGCCGCAGTGACCCGTTTTAAGCTATGGCTCGGAGGCGTAGAGGCGTGGCCGCTTTTGTTGCCCGTCATTCGGCCCGCACGGCCTGTGAATATATTTCCCCAGAGGACGCGTTTTACGGACTGATTCGCCGACTGTTTCGTACTACTATACAGACGGGGATTGCCGTCTACAGCGGCCGGGCTGCAGGTGGTAGCCGCTCTGAATGCCCACACGTGCGCTGTGCGTGCCCACGCAAACGTTTTCCCACCAACACTTCACAAAACACACTACACTTGCCCAGAACGCACGGTATTCTCTGTTTTCCGGTGGATACATTTCTGATTCATTTGAGTGCATTTCCTGCTGTCCAGTCAGGCACAGAGCTTAAAACAGCTGCTCCACAGCGTTGCTAAAAAGAAGACGTACGGGTGGTGGAGTAACTGACACAGCTGTGAAGGTTGCGTACATGATTGCTCGTGTTTGATATAATCGTTGTTAGTCTACATCTACCTTGGGAATAAAAGCGTAAGATCGCTTACTATTTTCCTTTAACGTCGTTCCAGCTACTGCCATCAACAAAACAAATCTCAGAACTTGTAAAAGAATGCCGAAATGAAGCGATCTACACGATTTTATTCACAAAATATTTGAAACATCCCCTTGGAAAATTTTATGAATGACTGTGCTGGTAAACCTCTTACGTTACTTGATTTTCAAACAACTGAGCAGAACTGAACGTACTCAGGCATTTCTCTCTTTACTTATTCTGAACTACACTAAACTGACACTCAAAATTTTTAGCGCAACACAATCTGACTTTCAATAATCCCTACAAAAGAATGTCCCTGATTAACAATAACCTAAACCTTTCATGAATCACTTACCTCACAAAAATCTT